>NC_054870.1:19209322-19533822 GCF_018320785.1 Cheilinus undulatus | reverse complement strand
CACTGATGCCACCTCAGATTCAACAATGCCACTGAGAGCCTTGGCCACACTCTCTCCTTTTGCAAAGTCCTACCTGTAGGAGACAGTTCTCTGCTGTTGCCTTAATTAAGACAAAAATACCAAAACAAATCAAAGCTGGACATTGACAGTGGTCCGAGATTTTCAGTCTCACAGCAGCACACAAGACACGAGAGATCTGTAGCACGAAAAAAGCCCACAGCAGTCACTCAAATTGTGGCAGGATTTGCAAATCTTAGAGATGTTTGTTAAGTTTGTTCATCTTTAGAGAGTCAGAATTTTAAAACTCAGAATTTTTAGGTTAAGTTAGGTTTTTAGGTTTTATGTTGTAAAAAAATCTTAAAACAAACAGGAATTTGTGTGCAAAAGTTGTGAATACCTGTGTTTTTTTCATATAGTTACATGTTTTTATATGTTCCTATGCACAATGAGGGGTAAGGGACCTGACAACAAAAGTTTGGGAACCACTGCACTAAAGCATGGTGTGAGTGTTTTTAATTCAGTTATTATGTTCAGTAGCTACTCAAGGTTCAACCAAAACTGAAGGCAATTTGTTCAACCTTCTGAGGCCAGTGTTGTTATATGAAGAGAAACATGTAACAAAAAGTTTAAAAAAAACTTTGAACCATTAACCGTAGCCACTTATGTTTTTTTTTCCTCTTTCAGCCTGCCATTGTGCCATTCAAATGACATCATCCATGCCTTCACAGCCCTTACAGAAACTTCTCTAGTGAGCCTTGAACTTGGCTGACCTAGTGACCTTGGCATTAGACACCATATTATTCCTACGAAGTTGTCACATGGACCATGACAGCCAATGGCCTTCTGTTCTGTTGTCATGTCATGCTTTGCCAAACTACGCATGCCTCAACAATTGGTATAGACTGCTTGAATAGCTCAAAATGACACAGAGAAGCCGTGAGGTGTCCCCCTGTGTCACTGTAGACAGGAACGGTTTTGAATAGTCACTCAAATTCAGCCAATTCAAAAAAGCACAAGGACTTTTGTTTTGTAAATATGTGAATCTTGAAGACTTTTTGTCACAGATTTTTTTTTTTTTTTTTTTTTTTAACTTTTTTGTCCCTAAGAGATGGGAGAGCAGGTCTTAGGCTGGCCACATACTACAAGATTTTAAGCCCGATTATAGCCAAGATTTGACTCCTCCGACTATTGTGGGGGCGTATAGGGACTGGAGCCTCGTCGCAAATGATTATTTGTCAGAGTAGTCTGCATGTGTGTGTTGTCAACACGATTCATTTATAGCTCCAAATCGTGTCGTAACCTCCCAGACCCTGTATCATAAATATCAAACATGTTTGATATTTATGATTCTAGGTCGTAGTGCTGCTGACAGAGTACCCACAACAACCAATGAGAGCGAGCACAGCGGGTAAGGTCACCAGACGACTCATACGTACTTTCACCGCTCACAACCATAAACACAACTGTACCTTAATTCCAGCCAGCCCCTGTTTCATGATAGTTGCTGCACCTGTAACACACGCCAGGACAGCCTGTTGTGGAGAGACAGCAAGACGGTATCGACAGACATCCATGTTTTGTTTTTTTTCTGAAGTCACATGATCACACATGGTCGTAGGCAAGTCGGCAGGTGTGTGGTCTCCAGTGTTCTGACAATCTGGCTGAGTTGTCTAGTGTATGCGTTCAGAGGATTAAAGATGAAAAATCTTTGGAAATTGTCCTGAAGTTTGTGGTCTCTCATGGTTTTAAAATCGTTTCAGATTAAAGAAACATCTAGTGTGTGGCCGGCCTTAGTCAAAAAAAGTTGCAGTCATTATTTACTGTGTGTCAAACGTGTTGTTTTTCCCGGCTTTCAGTGTGCCCTACCCTGTTTTCTGTGTTAAAAGTGGGTAGTTTGAGCAAAGTCAGGCTGACAAATTCTGAGAAGGGGAAACTACATGAAAAAAGTATCTGGTTTTTGAGCCAGCGGGGGAACTTGCAGCTGCAGAGGTGTTTAAGTTAGCCACTCAACTATGATAGGCACACAGCTAATAGCTTGTTGATATTACATGGTAGACCAGAGGGGTTCAAAAAGGAATACATTTGGGAAAGGATAGAGAGCCAAAATAAAGCTTAGAGGAGTAAAACTTTTTCAAGATTTGCCAAGGGGCTATATCTCCACTTTTCCATCAGTTCCAGCAGTCTGAATCCCAGGATTTGGGAAGAGCAATTTGCACCAAAAAGTGAATTTACAGTCTAGGACATAAGTTTCATGTATGAAATTGGAAGAGCTGATGAAGTCGTGAGTGCATGATTTGTATTCAGGTAAGCGCTTCTGTCAAGACCTGGCTTGAAATGCTGGTAGAACGGGATAGATGGAGCGAGGTGAAGGGAATTTGTTGATGAAGAGAAAAGTATAGCACTTCAATAGCATGAGATGTCAGGAGACTAAAAAAGCAGCTAATGGAAGAGACAGAAGTAATTGACTTTGGCAGATTTTTATTGGACTGTGTGCCAATAAAGCTTAATAAATTCTATGGAATAGAAGAGAAAGTGCTGGTAGAGACACAAGAGGTGAAGGAGGAGGGGATATAGATGGAAGTGTGGAAAAGAAAGAGAAAGCGAGAAAGAGACTGTTGCACTACAGGGATCAATTACTAGGAACTGTGAGTTATGGTATTTGCTGCACCAAGTGCCATGTGGCTTTATTGCACTGGGACAGCGTTGGGAGGGAGAGAGAGATTATTAACCACACGGAGAGAGAGAGAAACTGAGGAAAAGAAAGCTGAAGGAAAAATCAGAGAGTATTGAAAGAAATGTGTAGAGTTTAGAAAGAGAACAAGGAGGAGCGAAGAAAGATGAGTAAACCTTGAGGCTCTCTCTTCATTTCTCCTCTTGGAACCCTCCACTCTCTTCATTTCTGCTTGTCTTGCACTTTCAAGCTAGAGCCCATTAAAGGGAATGACAGTGTAACTCACCACTGATAATCAACGGAGAGAGAGAGAGAGAGAGAGAGAGAGAGATAGAGAACAAAATCACGTGGAGAGGACCTTCCAGGCCTTCCTCTAAGTGGAAACTAGGTAAGGAGTTATAATTTACACAATGAATATTCAACATTTTTGAAGAAAAGGACTGAGAAAAATTTAGTTTCTAATTAATACAGGGAAATAAAAGAATAAATTCCATTTTAACAAAGACCTAAATCATGCATATGCAGCTAATATTGTTTATTTTTAGATAGCCCCTTATATACAGTAAACCACTGATATGACACAATATGTATCAGAAAACACACACTTAATACCTTTTTTAATTCTAAAAAATATCCGTGTCCTTTATACTGGTGCAGTCAGTACAGCTGTATAAAGTGCTGAGGCATGCTCCTTCCAGCAGCAAGAGCAGCCTCCACCTTCACCCACTGCATGCATCTGATGGGACTGAAAATTTGCCCCCATTCATGGTGTATCATTAGCAGCTGCATCACTGCACAAAGTGTGCTGGAATGCATAGCAACAGGTGACGAGCTAGTGGCACAACATTTAACAGCGTTTCCCCCTCGTTAGTTTGAAGTCATGCTTTTAGAGAAAGACTGTTGTACTGTTAAGTAAATGAACGTTTTGGAGTGCTGGTGTGATTAAAAAAAAAATATTGATCAGTTTAAGACAGCATAGAGACCAGCAGTGGTTACAGTTTGACTTGGGGCAGGTTGGTCATAGCATCCACTTAACAACATTACCTTATGCTGAGATCTCAACTAACATACTGTAGGTAGTGGGAGTACAAAATGGATTATATTAACAATGTGTGTTATATACCTGTGCAACTTACATTATATTCCAGATTTTCGTGGTAGCATAGGTGTTAAGTTTTTGGATTTTCATATCAAATCACAGTGTTGTAATTGTGCTGTAAGGAAACAATAGGTGAGTTTAACTCACTAGCCACCCAGTTTGATGCAAAATAAAAAGAAACCTTCTTAAAGCATGTAATGTTTGCTGATATTAGCATATTTATGGGTAACTGTAACACACAATTTAAACTTGGGCTGTCAGCATTAGTCCATTAAGTATGATTCGATTTAGGTCCATAATTAGTGCATTACATTTTTTTAATCGCATGAATTGCCTGATAGATTTCCAATATTGTGCATTGACTACTGGCAGGCCTTCCTGCATGCACATTTGCATGCATGATCCAGAACGCAGCAGCAGGTCTGGTCTTCAACCAACCCATGACCGCTCATGTCACTCCACTGTTTGTCTCTGTACTCTGGCTTCCAGTTGCAGCTCGCATAAACTGCAAAACTCTAATCACTGCTTACAAAGCAATACCTAAAACTGCTCCTGTTTACATGGAATCCTATATCCAGGTCTACACCCCTACTCGGTGCCTGGTACTTTCATCAAATCCAGGCCCTTAGTCACAAGCTCAACTCTTCTCTGTTGTCTGCTGATGGTGGGATGAATTACCCAACTCCTTTCTGTCTGCATGGTCCTTTTCTATTTTCAAGAGAAAGTTAAAGACCCAGCTCTTTAGAGAACACTATGCACTTAGCTAGACTTTTCTCTGTTGTACCCAGTGGTAGACTGGGTCTCTCACCTACTGTTGGCTCACACTGTCCTGCTCTACTTCTGGAGTTTTGCATTTTTACTTTATACTTTGGTTATTATTTGTTGGAGAAGAAAATTTCATTGATGGTGATGTGGAGTCTCACTCAATAATCGGTTGTTTCACTGCTGATGTTTATCATTAAAAAAAAAGCTTCTATACACCATGTGTATTGCCTTTAACATGCATGGCAGTACCTGCGTCTGACTGAAGCACTTTGTGGAACTAAATGGTGTTGTTTCCTCTTGTCTAGACTTGTGTTGTACTTACTGTCAGGTATACATAGCTTTGGACAAAAGCATCTGCTAAATGACTTTATGACACTGTATTGTCCCTATCAGCACACTGGTTAAGCCACTGCAGAGTCTCCCTGTCATAAAAGGCACCACTGAGCCATAATTTCTCATTTCACTTTTACAAACTCACAGACAGCCCAGTGGACAAGTCAAAAGTTGTCTGCACTGTATGTTATCAAGCATTTACCTTTGAATTTTCCCTTATTTATTTTTCAGCCCATAACATGTTCCTCTTTCCATGGTTAAATTCATGTCATAGTCTCCCATCTACCTAAAGTTTCTTATTGTCTTTTAAAATGAAAGCATGTCTGTATCCAAACAGGAAGTAGATTACATTTAATTTAAGAAACAAAACCATATTAAAAGCAAAATGGTGAAATTTTTAAGTGTGCAAAAAGAATAACCACAATCAGAAAGTCTGAGACAATTGTAATTAAAGATATTCATTATTTTACGGCCATATATTAAATCCAACAGTTAAAATACACAAATTATGTTGAAGTTTTAATGGTGTAAAACGTGAGAGTTATCACCTCTCACTGGTATGTGTCCCTTGAATGTTAGAACATTTTTTTCAAGTTTAAGGAGTAAAAAACACTTTTTCCAGATAATTTTTGGGCATTTTTTGCCTGTACATGATAGGGCAGCTGAAGAGAGACAGGAAATATGGGAGGAGAGAGAATGGGGAATTCATGCACCAAACATCCACCAAGACCGGGCAGCAATCCCACGGCTAGCACGCCAAGGACTACTGCCTCTGCCCATGGTTGCCTGCTCTACCAACTGAGCTATCCATCTGCTTTGCAAGGTTATCAGGGATGACCATATTAGGTTAGGAGGTATTTGTGTTCCTTGTATTTTGTTTCCTTTTGTATGTTCATCCATGTTATTATTATTATTATTATATTATGCATTTTTATTATTATTTTTCAATATTTTAATATTTAACTTTTTAAACTTATTTTTCTTCTCCTCCCCATCTTCATCTTTGACTGTCCCTCATGAACTACATGAATATCACTCTACTTTACTACTATAACCACCTATAACCACCAGGCAGTGATTCTAATATGTTTATTTGAAGCTGCTTTTCTTAACTTTGAGACTGAAACCCCATTGAAATTTTGGCTTGATAGTGGATTTAGATTATTGCTCATGTGTAAAAAGTTATCCAGTAGCTTTTCAGTGAAATACTTAACATCAACTACATATTTGTGAGACACGTCATGTTCTCTGTGCTGAATCCATGGTAGCAGCAGTTTAAGAGCATGTAACATAGTAACACTGAAATAAACCTTTAATCTTAAAGCTACGTGTTCAGTATAAACTGTTTCCTTGCTCTGTCTATGAAGCCTTGTTACCCCTCGGCGTCAGCGTGTTTGTTCAGTAATCCCCTGCAGCCATGCCAGCAGGACAAATCCCTGCACTTTTTTATTGCACTTAGCAAACAAAGAGGCTGTGAATTATAGTCAGACACCCAGTGGCACAGCATGCAGCCGCTGACTGTTTCCACTGCTGAAGAGCTTTGAGTATTGGAAGCAAAAGCAACTGTCAAGTGCTCCCAGTTTCCCCTCACTGACCCTCGGTTGGCTGGCTCAAGTACTGTCATGTGGTCTGCCAGGTAAAAAAAAGTTTTGACTCTCTACTGGCACAGTAACATGACATATATGTATACTGGCAAGAACACAGCAGATTACTGTATATTCTATAACAACAGCAGGAAAAAAAACACATTAACAATACAAGTGCTCATATTTGCATAGCATTTTTATAGGGACAACTATGTTCTTCTTAAAGCACTTATTAGTGGTGGCAGTTGATTTGTTTTTATTGTTTTCCTTAAAGATTTTGGATTTCCCTTTGAAAGGAAATATAATACTGCAATGTTAGTTTTTTCTTGTTGACTAAAAATGCAGAACAAC
The DNA here is from genome assembly GCF_018320785.1 of Cheilinus undulatus. NCBI lineage: Eukaryota > Metazoa > Chordata > Actinopteri > Labriformes > Labridae > Cheilinus > Cheilinus undulatus. The sequence goes on along the minus strand of NC_054870.1, from coordinate 19,527,017 downwards.
GATTGAAGCTCAGCGTTAGTTCATGCAGGACACAGTTGTTATTCTATTGTTTTAAATCATTTGGCACCCAAGGATGTTGAATAATGTTAAAATAGATATTACAAAAATCCAGTTTCCCCTCTGCCATCTTGGTTTTGTACAAAAATGCCTCCGCAGTGCTTAGACAAGCTCATATTAGATTAACAAGTGATTGGTCTGACCTCAACAGGTCAGAAAAAAATCTGTCTGAATGGGTAGGAGGAGCAGACACATCTGTCAGAGAAATGCAATATGAGCTTGCAGATTTTCCAGGTCCTTGTCTATGTTCATTCAACACATTGGTAATATTGATACAAGCAAGGCAGTCTTAAAAAAAGATTTTCTGATTATCACAGTCCCTAGAGCATGACCTCAAATGACCTCTGTGTCATCTTTATCTTTTTTCATTAGAAACTCAAGTTCACTTTTTTTCAACTCCAAGACAGAGGGTTGAATTGGTGAGCTGGATGAAAATCATTATTCTGCTTTTCATAATTTAGAGGACAGAAAAACATAATACTGCTATGGAAAGTAAGCCTCAAATGTTGAAACTGGGTCTGCTGACGCACCTGGAAGCTTAGTGTCAATGGGATTCTTGAACAGGAATCCAAAAAGCCACCAAAGGCCATTAAATGACTCTGCTTTGCTCCAAAGACAAAATAAAGGACAGATGGCAGAGGGGAGGAAAGACGCAGGAAGACATAAGAGAGAAGGAAGTCACCAGAGAGAAGTGAAGAGATGGATAATGATGATTGAGACAGAGGAAGGGAGGTAATGAGTAGAGTACATTCAGAGCCACATGGAGAAAGACATGAAAGAGGAGCAGGGAGGAATACACAAAAGAGGGACTTTGTGGGTATGAGACAGGGAGGGTCCAGAAGAAAGAAGAGAGAAGATGAAATAAGGGGCTCCAGAAGCGCTGTAGGGGGATCCAGAGGTGGGTGAGGTCAGGATTCGACCCTGTGGTGTCCCATGGTAATTGAAATTAGGTGGGGGTTGGGGGGGCTGAGGGGGTGCAGTGGGACTGGAGGAAACAGGCGACATGATAATCAATTTGAGGCTGAATCGGAAACATGAGCCACTGGAGGGGGGGCCTCGCTCCCCCTACCAGGCCTCCAGATGGCCCCGGCCCTAACCCTGTGTGGGCGCTGTCAGAATATGCAGAGTGTGTGTGCGTGGATAAGTGTGTGTGTTTGAGAGACAGTGCCATCTGCTAAGAGTGCAAGGGGAGTTCAGCAGTTGTGTTTGCTCACACTAGGGGTGCTGTAGTGTACAGACAATGGCTCTATGCTTATGTGCTGTGGTGTATGTGATTGTGCACAAATTCAAGAGTTTATGTTCATGCAAGAAATGCAGTACACATTTATGTTAAAAGAGTCCAAACTTCACCAGTCATTTACACAGTGCCTATTGAAAAAAATTAACCTTCTTGGATGTTTCACCCTTTAATTGATTTTATAAATCAGTCAGGGTCAACATAGTTTGGCTTTTTTATGAAAAAATCTCTTTAAATTCAAAGTGAAAAAAGGTTTCTGCACAGTAATGTCAATTAGATTAAAAAAATGTACAATGTAAAACAAGTGACTGCATAAATATCAACCCCCTTTAAAGTGACTGACCTAATTCAATAGAGATCCAGACAATTTGTGCCAGTGGTATAACAATTATTGAAGTGGGGATTACCTGAGTGCAGTGAATGTGTCTCAAGTGATTGTATTATGAAGACACCTGTCTCTGGATGGTCCAGTCACTGGTCAATCAGTATTCCTGGCTACCATTACACCACGAAGACAAAAGAACACTTCAAACAACTCAGAGAAAAGTTTATTGAAAAGTATAAGTGAGGGGATAGATGCCAAAAAAATTCCAAGGCACTGAACATCCCCCAGAAGTCAGTTAAATCCATCATCAAGAAATGGAAGGAGTATGGCACACATGTAAATCTGCCTGGATCAGACAATCCTTACAAACTGAGTGACCAGGCCACTGAGACACCTAGGACTACTCCAAAAGAGTTACAAGCTTCCGCATTTGAGTTCAGAGAGACTTTGCATACAGCAACTGTTGCCCTGGCTCCTCACCAGTCAAAGCTTTATGGGAAAGTGGCAGAGAGAATGACACTTGAAGAAAACTCATATTAAATCTGGGCTAGAGTTTGATTAAAGGCGTGTGGGAGACTCCATGGTCAGGTGAAAGGAAGTTCTTTTGTCTAATGAGAACAAAGTAGTGCTTTTTGGCAATCAAGACAAGACGTTGTGTTTGGCAGTCATCAAACACTGCACATCACCGCAAACACACCGTCCCCACTGTAAAGCACGGTGGTCGCAGCATCGTGCTGTGGGGATTCTTCTCAGCATAAAGGCAGAGGGTAAAATGAACGCAGCAAAATATAGGAAAGTCTTGGAGGGCAATCTTATTCACTCCACAAGAGAACTACGGCTTGGAAGAACATTTACTTTCCAGAAAGACAATGACCTGAAGCATACAGCAAAAGCTACACAGAAATGGTTTAAAGACAACAGGGTGAATGATCTGGAGCGGCTAAGTCATAAGCCAAGACCTAAATCCAACAGAGAATATGTAATTGGACTTGAAAAGGGCTGTTCACGCCTGATTCCAATGCAACCTGACAGACCTTGAGCAGTTTTGCAAAGAAGAACTGAGTAAAGTTGCAGTGTCCAGATGTGCAAGCCTGGTTGAGACCTATCCACACAGACTCAATGCTGTGATTGCAGCCAAAGGTGACTCAACTGACTTGAAGGGGGTGAATGTTTGCTCTGTAACTTACTTTACATTAAATATTTTTATTTAATTGGCATTACTTTGTAGAAATCAGTTCTCATTTTGACATGTTTTTTGTTGTTGTTCTTGTTTTGTTTAAAAAAGCCAATTTATATTGACCACAGTTGATTTATAAAATCAATAAAAAAGGGTAAAATATCAAGGGGGTGAATACTTTTATATAGTCACTGTATATAATAACTGGAAAAATGACAAAACTTGCTTGAAATTTCTGACAAGAAATTGCAGAATCTTGGGAGCGTTTTTCTAAACTACAAACATATTGATGATATAAGCTTACCTTGGCACAGAGACAGACAGCTATAACAGAACAGCTGGGCAGAGGCCAGATGGAGCAGCAGTGAAGACGTTGTTGAGGTCCAGGTGAGACATCAACCTGTAGTGGATTATCTTTTTATGTTTTGCCCCAATGTAACAGAGTTGTTGGCAGTGGTGGCTGTGTCATTGAAAATGCACTGATCTATTTTCATAAGTGAAGGGAACATAAATGAGCCTTAATGCTAAACACTGGCTTCACTGGAACCAAAGTAAAGGGGCCAGAAATTGATACTGCAGTCCAGCTTTCATCAATAACCCAAGACCAGATCAGTTTGCTTTCTGTTGGAGATAAATCCTTATAATGTTAGAAGTGTTGTCCTATTAAACCCCTCTGTGGAAGTTTGCTGTGTGGAAGTTTATCAAAATACGATAGAAGTGTTCTGCATGAATTCCAACAACTTTTGTCTCTTTTTGATAAAGGGAAAAATATTAATCATAGGTATAACAGATATGCTTTTTTTGTTCTCTGGAGATTTTATCCTAGCATGTTTTTTCAGAAGTTAAATCTGCCAAGTCTTGTCAAGAAACCAAAGGAGAGTGTGCGAATGTTAAACTATACTGATTTAGTAACTGGATGACCGATTCCTCACCTCTCATATGTTCAAAAATTGATTCAAATTGCTGTTTTATGTTTTTCAGAACAGGAACTGAAGACTTTTGGCAGCATTGCATTTGATATCAAAAAGATTTCAGAGTCCAAGTGTTTATTCAGTTTCAAAAGATTCGAGTCCAGGAATCTTTAAGGTGCTCTTGAAGATGAAAAAGTGAGGCTCATAGTGGAGGAAAATACTCTTCAGGCACTCAGCAGGGTAAGGATTAGAAGTATATCAAAAACCTTTAAATAGTTGAGTTTTATGGTTTTAAATGTGGACCGTCTTCGACCTCAAAGGGTCTTCAAAACTCTGGATATGAACTAATCCTACAACACAAGCTCAAGCTGTGGCTTAGTGGCTTTTAAGTTCTCCTCCTTTCTCTTTTCAATCCTCTTACATTAACTCTGGCTACATCATTAATGCTTACATCTTAATATGTTTTCATTTTGACTTAAAAGCTCTCTTAAAGGACATTACTGTTGAAGGAAAAAGAGCAAATTGGTGTAATGTAACTGTACCCATTTCTAGGTCTCCCTTTATGATAGCAGGTTAAGCATGAGCCTGGCATACTTCATTAAGAGGGTCCTTTTGTGTAAAAACACAAAACATAGGTGCTCAGAGCAAGTCCTTTCAAACAAAGCAAAAGATACCAAGAAACATGAAAAAAATACACAAAAGCTCAGAGCCTGCACAGCTGCTGGGAGATGGCTGCAGGGTTAGCAGATGACAGTCCGTCTGTGGATCTGAAGCAGCTGGAAGAAAAGATAAATAAAAAAGAATTAAGTGTATGTGTCTGCAGACTGATCCAGAGAGGAGAGACAGGAGAGGAGAGGAGGAAGGAGGAAACTGAAGGCGGACATGAGGGCTGAAAAGAGGGAGAGATGCAGCAGGAGTGGAGAGCCTGAGAGAGTTTTGAAGTGATGAAGAAAAAAATAAAAGTGTCAGATGAGAGAACAGAAGAACCTTAAGTTACCTACTGGAAGAAAACAGACAAAATTTTTAAAAAGTACTTTATTTAAAGTGTTATGAAGAGCATTTTCTCTGACTTAGTTATCAGTGAAACTTAAGAGAAATCTTTTCTTTATTTAATAGAAAGGTTTAATGTTTGGGCAGCTGCGGTATATTTTTTCAGTTACAACGAAACAAACAATACAGAGCTTGGCGTCAGAAAACAGAAGTCCTTTGTTTTTGTTAATATATGGTTCTGCCTTGGTTCCATCTTGTTGGGGTGTAGGGGGTGGGGGTGGAGAGGGTTGGTGGGCATGGGATGGTTTGGGGAGGGAGGGGGGAGCAGGCATCGGAGCAAATGGTGTTTTGCTGTGCTGGTTTCATGGATGTAAAGTTGTTTTGCTTTTCCCCAGTATGTAAATAATTGCTTCCGGTTTTTTCTTTGGCTGTGGGGATGCTCCTCCCCTATTATGTAAGCTATGAATAAATAAAAAAAATTGGTCACAAGAAAACAAAAATCCTTTTTAGCTTCTATTATAATTCAGACAGGAACACTCTAGTCATTCATTTTAACATTTTTTTGTAAAATGGTTTTACGGTTTACTTGGCACTTAAGGCTTCTCTCAAAAGATGGTTAGAAACCCTCATATGGATGGATACAATCATGAAAATGTGTACTGAACACAATAAAATTATTTCAAAAGTAATTAATCCATAGAAGCATGAATCTGAATATGAGGGTGCAACAAGCTTTGTGCTATAAAAGAGGAGGCTGGGGTGGAGGATGTTAAGCTTTGCCATCAGCGGCGCTATGGTGCATCAGCATTAATGCAAACAGCAACTGGTGAGAAGTAGGTCATATTTATATGGCACTGTGTTGAGAGATAGAGCTGTGATTGGCTGTGGGACCTGGCAGGAGATAATTGGGATCAGCTGGCTGTCAGCTGATCATGGCTGGGCGTGTCACTTAATGTTTCCTGCATGAACTAATGCTGAGCTTTAATAGTCCATTCTCTTCATGTTTTGTGCATGTCAGTCCACTTTCTCCATTTTCTGGAGCTTAAATCTTGTTGAAGCCTTAAAGCATGTGTAAATTTCTCCATATCATGTAGTTCTTCCACAATGTCTATCAGTTTCTCTGATTAGGGAGTCCTCCTTGCACCATTGTCTTGTAATTGCTTTCCTTATTGCCGTATGTATGGTTTCTTGTGTTAGATTACCCAGATGTAATGCCTCAAAAGTCATGGGAAGTTCATTTCCTAATATTGCTTTAATTCCTTTCCCCACTTCTTTCTGATACAAAGTGATTTGTATGTCAGAAAATATGGTTGTGATAAACATTCTGCTCTTGACAGTCTTTAGCAGGGCTGTGAATCTCTCAGTCGTTTTTTTTAGACTAGAGGATAAAAAATCTAACGATATTCCTCCAGCAGAATTCCCTCCAGTAGCTAGAGCTAGAAGATCTCATCTGCATCCTGCTTGTTATCCCACTTCTCTTCTGTTATTTGCCTCTCTATTTCCCTTTTCCATTTGTCCCTTATATAGAGTTCATGTACTTCTCACCATACTTCGGTATAACGCTGGTATACATTTTTGACTTTGTTTCTGAGTGCATTACACAGTTGAACACAGTCTGTTTAGCTCATCTGGGAAATCTGGTTTGATCTCTGTATTAAAATAATCTCTCAGCTGACGGCCAGCTGATCCCAATTATCACCTCTCAGCTCCCACAGCCAATAACAGCTCTTTTTCTCAACACAGCAGTCCATTTAAATATGACATACTTCTCACTAATCCTTGCTTGCATTGATGCTGATGCACCACACTGCTGCTGCTGGCAAAGCTTAACCTCCTCCACCCCAGCCTCCTCCTTTATAGCATAAAGCTCATATTCAGTTTTATGCTACTATGTATTAATCGCTTTTAAACTAATTTTATGTCATTATGTAATCAGTACGCATGGTCATAAATGTATCTTTGATATGGGGGTTTCTAGCCCTGGAAAGTCAAAGCATGCTGCTTGACTAACCCACAGAGCATCTTTTTAGCAAAACCTTCTCCGCCCAGTAAAACTGTATCCATTGTGCAATAAAAAAGTAAAATGTATGACAACAGTGTTCCTGACTGAAGGAACATTTGACTTAAATTCATGTACTTTTGTATTTTTGTACTGCAGGCTGTCATATTCTCAGTATTCTATTTAGTGTGCAGTGCAATCATCAAAATTAATTTTTAAAAAAAATCCTACGTCCAAAAATCAATGATAATGCCAGGGGCTTATCTCTGAAATTGCCAGTTGCTTTTAAAAGTGACAGTCCTGTTCTGGGGCGAGACAAATAATATGTTTAAAGTCTGAAAATGAATAGGCTGGCTGGAAAGTGGTATCCATCTTTCTTTAACAATGATGAGCAGCAGCAGTCAGAGTGCAGAATTAGCTTTAATTTTAAACATAACAGCCAAAAGTCCCATGTGTTAAATAGTGACTCCACTCACAGCCCATTTCCTCTCTTCTAGCGGAATAAACAGCATCGTCCTTGTCACCTTTTGATACAGCGGACCATCAACTCATAACCACCTTTATGTCTGTGAGCCTTTTAGGCCCTTTTTTCTCTCTTCTTCCCCTTGATGTGTTGAATCTTATTAACACCATTTGCCGTCACAACACAGCCCACGCTCAATCAGCCACTCAGATTGTTAATTTGCTTACACCACTCCTGCTGATCCTCTCCGTTTCCTGCCCTTCACCGTGTCTGTACGTTTGTCACGGCGGCCCTCCCCCCGCTTTTTAATTGGTGCTCATTAGAGGAAAAAAAAAAGCTGTTTTTGCTTCATTTCCAAACCCCCCAAAAATTGCAAGGAGGGGGAGAAGTGTATGGTGTATGAAAAAGTTAATTGATAGTAGTCTGAGGACAACCCTGGTGATTAGTGCAGGCTGACACATGAGCAAGGCACTTTACTTGAGACTGTGACGACTACAAGAACTCTACTCATGCAGGCAGATGCATGGCCATGTGGACGAGGGCCAGACTGCAAAAATGTGTCTTCTTAGTTAGAATAAACCAGCACATACACAAACACTTGAACAGAGAGAGGATAGACATGAAAACAAACACTTATATCAGCAAATACACTCAAACACACAAACACAGGCTGAAAGAAATGTGACTGGGGTTATCTACTAGTTTCATAAAACATCATTATGTTGCTCTCTCAGTGCCTCGCTCTCTTTCTTTGCTTTTGTTTGTTTTCGTTGAGTATTTGCAGCCAGGGGAATAATACAGCTTTAGTTTTATGATGTTATAAAGTTCAGGTGTATTTTAAGTTTAAAGTGAGGGAGCTCAAAAATGCAGTGACTTTCCAGGGAAATACAGATATAAATATACTTTTGAAATGTTTTTTATTGGTTCTGATCTTATCAGTGAAATGACTTTACCTGCAACAAAGTATAAACATATGACCATATACACTATTTGGACAAAAGTATTTGTCCATATCTATTAGTTATTAAAATCGGGTGTTTCAATCAGACCTGTTGCCACAGGCATATCATATCCTAGCCATGCTGTCTCATTTACAAAAAACTGTGATACACAATGGGTCATTCTAAAGAGCTCAGTGACTTCAAGCATGGTGCTGTGATGGATTCCAGCTTTGTGGAAGCATTTAGGAACAACAGCAACTCAGCCATGAAGCAGAAGACTATGTAAAATCATAGAGCAGGGTAAACAAGGCGCATGGTGAGTAAATGTCATCAACGCTTTGCTGATTCCATAGCCACAGAGTCCTGAATTTCCTATGAAAGTCTTTGTCTACATAGTTATGCTATGTATTGTGTGACATATGACATACCAGATGAGGGACCAAGACCCACAAGGGTCTCAAAAGCCCCAGATCTGACTCAGTAGTCTGAAGATGGACAAACAAAGGCACAACAGACATGTTTGTTTTTGTTTCCTACACCGTCTTGTTTTAGATGTGATGTACGTAACTGTAAATGTTATAAAACCTTCTGATGATATTTCTGATGCAAAAAATAATGATTTCAGGAGACATAACATTTTGTTGAGACATTTTGCAGTTTCATATGTCAAATATGTTTACCTGAGCTTGTGTTTATGTTGTTTCCTCAAGAGCTGTGACTTTGTTGTACTTATTGTCATCCATCCCTTTGGAGAAAAGCGTCTGCGTAATGAAAACTTAATATTGTAGCATAGTTAGGTGTTTCATGTCTCTGAAGCACAATGTCAACTAACGTATTTTTTGCCTTATTTGCAAATCTTATTATCCAGTTTCAGAAAAGGCCATGTGTCCAAATGTTTCAACATAACATGTTTTGTTGTCCTTTTATGCTGCTCATATGGCATTATTCCTTGAAAAAAAACAAATCCTGCCCTGGGTCCTGAAACAGGAGAATCAGGCTGATCAGATGAATGTTGGTTAATCAGCAGTGATTTTGGACAAAAATACGGACAGATTTTAGGGACACTTGGTAGACAGTCAGCCCAAAAGAGCATTGAGAAAATAAGTATTTTGTTGGTCAAATTCTTGCTTAGCTGTTGTGCTCTCAGTTACTCGATATGCAGATGATATACTCATATTTCCTTTTTACCCTGTGATTGCTCACCATTATTCTATGGCTCCTCCTTTCTAGTTGAAACACTAACTAATGTCTAAATTGCAATACAAGCTTAACTACAACTGCTTAGTTCTTTAATTTTTTCTATTCCTCTTCCTCCTCTCCTCTTCAGGTGAACCTGCAGTGGCCAGAGAGAACAACTGCCTGAACGCAGCCAAGGCCTGCAACTTAAACGACACGTGTAAGAAGTACCGTTCAGCCTACATCAGCCCATGCACCAGCCGTGTCTCCACCGCTGAAGTCTGCAACAAGAGAAAGTGCCACAAAGCCCTGCGGCAATTCTTCGACAAGGCAAGGAGCTTCTGACACAAGCTTTTACAAAAGAAATAGAAAAAAAAATGCAGGAGGTTTTCTGCATGTTTGATATCTGATAAAAGCTGGATGTCCACCACAAAGGATGTGCTTCAAAAGGAAGAACCATTTTGAAGTGCGTAAGTTAGAGAGGTTGTCAAAATAACAATAAATAATCATGTCGGCCTTTTTGTTTGGGTTGCCGCTTTTTCAGCGGCGAGCTTTGACATTGATTCAGTCATCAAACACAAAAGATGTTTTTGGCTGTCTGTGCTGTATTGTAAAAAATGATGTGAAGCATTGTAATTACAGCCCAGCTCCCATCATTCCTCTGTGGAATCACTTAACTGGGATGGCTCAGAGTAAGCAACAATATGAATGAATAGAAAATATTCAGAATGTGTGACAGTGTTAATCTTGATGTGATGTGTGGTTTAGTTTTATTTTTCCACAACAGAGCTCTCTGTGTAAACAGCCTTAAGCTTTGAGTTTTCTATGCGTTTGACATAAAACTATAATGATGCTCCACTGTTTGTGGCTGCCAACTTTAACATCAGGGTTTATTGATATTTTAGTGTACAATGGGCAAATGATCATATTTGAACTCTGTGAGTAATAATCAATGCAGTTATTCAAGTTCAAACTTAAAAAGTTAGTTGTCTTTTTTTGGTAAGTGGATCTTTGATGCTTTATATAGAAGTTGAAAAAGGTAGATAAAACATGAGAAAAAAATCTTCCAATATCATCCATACTATATATGGAAGTCATTAAATCTAAGTTCAAACAGCAGAATTGAATAAATAGTCGCAAGTTAGAATAAGCAGCCACTGTGAAATATCAACAAATGGAGCATGTTTTTGCAGGTAATGCAATGTAATGTTAATGTTTTGTTGTCATTCTCTGTCTTTCAGGTTCCTCCAAAGCACAGCTATGGCATGCTGTTCTGCTCATGCCCACTTAGCGACCAGACGGCGTGCTCTGAACGCAGGCGTCAGACCATTGTGCCTGTCTGCTCATACGAAGAAAAGCAGAAGCCCAACTGCCTGGAACTGCAGGCCTCATGCAAGACCAACTACATCTGCAGGTAGGACACTAAAGACTATCTCAATACTATTAATGCACTTTTGTTTATGAAAATGTAAGGATGTTTTCTCTTGAAAAGATCGGGGGCTTGCTGTATGTGGGAGAGTAACCCATAAGAAAAAGAGTATAATATGCTGCACCCTTTAGCTTTCTTTCAAAAGACTTATATGAACCAAAGGAACCAAACGTGGGTGCTTGGTTTCCACTAGAGTTTACATCTTCATGCTATCTGTAGCTTACACCTCTTTGCAAATTTAACACTTTGGTCTGGAAGCATCATTTGGACCAGTCAAGGAAAATTCAAGCATGAAATAATCATCAAAGTACTACTTTCTTCTCACTTTTTAATGTTCCTTCTCTCTCTGTAGTTACTAAAAGCCTAACCATTTTGCCCCACACATAGCAGAAGTTAGCTAAACAGACCATTTTGCTCTGAGCTATGTTTTTTCTCCTAAAGTCCTCTGAAAACCCCCCATAGGTGGCCTGCCTCACACTTTGCGACCATTAGAATAGACAGTAGACAGTAAAGAAACTAGAAAAGTACTCAGAGAGCGCAGACCTCCGCCATCAGCCTTATCTCTAAATAGTAAAGAATCCTTGAAGAAATTCCTGGATCCAGACAGTGATCTGGATCAGTCCCAAAATCTAATCAGTTCTTCCTTATGCCATTTCTGAGATTTCTTGAAAATTTCATCAAAATCTGTCCATAACTTTTTGAGTTATGTTGCTAACACGCAAACTAACAAACAAATAAACTAACAAACCCTGCCAATCACATAACCTCCTTGGTGGGGGTAATAACTGGAAATTAGGGAACCTGACAGTGTGGGGAGAAACATCCATAGTTCGCATACAGACATCATCTTTCACTAAAGCTGTACACATCCTGTCCTTAAAACCAGTTTGAGAGTTCACACATTTGTTTAAAATCCTAAATATCTCACAACAGTTCCCGTTGTGAGATATTTAGGATTCCCAGTTCCCAGTGTGGCCATATAAAGCCATATTTACTTGGATTTTATCTTTTTCTGTCTGTCCCTCTGGAAAATGTCCAAGACGGTCTGGCTGTAGGCTGTAGATCTCAGATGTCCCCTGTTAATGTGAGAGGCTGGCTCTGTCAGGATGGAAGTGCTGTGTATTGTTTTGATTTTTTTTTTTTTTCTTAGAATTCAACTTTATTCATATGCAAGTCTGAAATCATAATACATGGGGAGCAGGTGGCCTAGTGGTTAAAGGCGCTCCCCATGTACGCAGGCGGCCCGGGCTCGAATCCGGCCTGAGGCCCTTTACCGCATGTCTCTCCCCTACTCTTGACCCTGTTTCTGACTCTATCCGCTGTCCTCCCCTATCTAATAAAGGCACAAAAATGCACAAAAATAAATCAAAACACTAGCATCTACTCAGGATCCTCCACTGTCATGTTACCTAGCACTCATGTGCACCCATATAACAGCACATTTTGTTGGAGTAATTTCTAGGATTGTTCAGTCCTAACTATCATAACGTCCAGAGGTTCACTAAGCAGCATTACAGGATTTTATATATTATCACAGTTGACCTCAGATCATAAATAGGCTACAAAAAAGCCTCTGACAAAGCAGTTGTTTTGTAGAAATGATGGTGGGTTAGTCATGTAGTACTTCGTATATTGTAGCATGTAGCACTGTGCTTATGTTAGCATTGTATGGAACTGATGTAATTATTGCTGCTAGCACAAGTGCATTCGATTTTTTTTAACTTTTAGCAAAAGATTACAATGAGATACACTTACTTTGCACGTTTAAAGAAGCATCTGTTGTTTAGAATAAACAAATGATTATGCATTTAACACACGTAATGTATTTTTAAACACTGATGAGCTTGCTTTGATTCTGAAAGCGACATTAGACATTGACTGGGGCTAATTCCCCAAAGACTTCTGTTAACAAGGGGCTTACTTAAACACTAATCATTACCATAAACCTGTAATGTTTATGTCTCACATTCTAAGAAAGGCCCTATGAATATTCTGAGTTACAGTAAACAACTAGTCAAATAGTCTGCATTCACTCCTCAAGTCTTTCCCATACACAAAGAAATGGAAATTCATGGTTGAAAATAGTAATCCTTAATAGACATCTAATATCACCAGTAGAGGAGTGTGTGTTATGCAGTCTCTGGAGCTCGCAGCCAGCCGTCGTGTGGTTCTCTGGGATTAAATGAAGGCATTAGGCATCATAAATGAGCTCCATTTGGACGATGGCCTCAGGTCTCCCTCCCTCTCTCCTCCAGTTTCTCTACTTAACAACAAGCAGCAGGATAACTGTGAATTCATACTGCAAGTTTCTGTCTCTCTGTCTTTGCCTTTTTTCTCTCTGCTGTGCTCTCTCTATCCATCAGACATATGCTCAGGGCTGAAAAACAGCTCTCACTGCAGCTCCACTTCCTCCTGGTCCATTTGTCGGTTAGCACAGATTAAAGCCATGCATTTCCACCAGCTCTCTCACCATATGTCAGGTGTAGTGGCTGCTGTTGACAACTCTGACCTCAGACAACTCCTCTCTGCTCTGCGCCAGATTGTCTTGTTAGATGGATCCCATTGTTAGTGTAGAGCTGTGAATTTGTGTGTTTTGATGCAACATGCCTGTAAGCTTTTCCTGGTACAATTATGTTGCTGTCACTCAGAAATCTGATTCTTCACAACTGTTTCAAAGGATCAGATTTCTAACCACTATTACTGATATGGGGACTTTCCATGTACTGTTCCAGAAATTAATCTATTGTGCTCGATCAGGATCTATAACATTTCTTTAAAATTATGAAAATGTATTCAATGTCATTCGAAGTTTCTTTAACCTAGAGTTTTCATTAAGTCTTAAAAAATCATCAAGTATGCAGACATTTGATGGAAAACTCTGCATGTAAATACTGATTGGCTAACAAGGAACTATTGTTTTTCTGGTGGAAGGTACTTTAATTTATTGGAAAAGTCCTTTGATTGTACAAGCTATGGCTATTAAATAGAGACTTCTCTTATGAGGATAAAACCACATGATCACAGTCACACTGAGTGTTATATATTCAAGGTCAGGTAATCACGCACAACTGCTGTAAGTTTCCAGTAACTGACGTCTTTAGTTCACTGCTAGTGACTGACTGAAGTGCACATGTTTTTGCTAAGGCATCAGAAAATGACTACCTTAAAAATTAGGCAAAACATTAACTTGAAATTTTTGGTGAAACTGAACAAAACAGCAGCCAGATTTTTTGGTGCATTAACTGTGAGTGGGGAGCACTGCATTTCACATGTGTTTGAATGGCACAAAAGATTATGTGAAGGCAGAGAGGATTTCCAAGACTAAGAACATGCTTGGCACCCATGCATATCAAAAAGTTCTGACAAATTCAACAATTTGAACAAATCGTTCGAACTGATCAACCACTCTGTATAAGAATGATAGCAGGAAAGGTCTCCATTGAAACACTTTTGCATGAAAATTTGAACATGATAAAGGTTTTTCAAAACTTCTGACTCCTGATCAAAAGGAATTGCTGATTTGTGGATACATTTTGAAACTAATTAAAGAAAACCCATGTAGTTAGGAGAAGTGATTGCATGAAATGAAACATGGATCTTCCAGTACAATCCTCTGAGACGAAACGACAATCAGTGCATTGGAAAACACCATCATCATTAAGGATGAAGAAATCACAGCAAAGCAAGTCCAAAGTCAAGGCCATGTTGATTGTTTCTTTGACATTAAGAGTATAACTTTGGAGGAGTGGGTCTATGTGCATCAACAGTGTTACAAACATGTTCTAGAAAAACTGCAAGTAAGAAGAAAGAGACCACAATTGTGGAAAAATGGATTCATTCTATTAAGACAGTGTACCAGCTCACACTGCACTCTCTGTGAAGCAGTTTCTGTCCCCAAAACATATCAAGTTTGATTGCCCTCCCTGTTCACCTGATCTAGAACCATGTGACTTTTTCCTTTTTCTAAAGATCAAATCTGTGCTCAAAGGAACATGTTATGAGTCTGAGTATGAGCCAGAACTGTCATAACCATGACAAAAACAAGGCTAATATTGCATGTCAAGAAATGAGTAAATGAGGCTGCCAGGAACATAGCATATTTTGAGAAATATGTCTTGAAACACAAGTCCTGTGAATGGCCAAACTAGCTTAGCTTTGCTAGCTTGCCATGCATTTAAATGTTCATTTGTAATTTAACAAACCTATTTCTATCGTATCATGCCTTCTTCTGTGCACAGAAAGCATAGATATCCCTATATATATCAACATATCCCTTACCTGTTATCTAGTTAGTGCTTGTCTACTAAGCTAGCACACTGCTGTGCCATCTCTCTGAAATCCAACACAAAAGTTCATTTGGCTGCTAGCAAGTGAATTTAAGGGTTGTTGGAAAATGGGTAATAACTCTGGAGCTCTGTGGTGAAGAAAGTTGACACTAAATATGTCACTTAACAGCAGATCAGCCAGAAGAAATGTAAAAAAAAGAAACAGTACTAAAAATAAGTTTCAGCAAGCAGTTTCCCCTGTAGAGGGCAGTTTTTGTACAAATGTTCAACACAAAGAATAAGATACTTTTTGCTCAAATGTATATAAGAGTAGCTTCTTCACAAAGATGATGCACTAGAAAAGCATCATTGGAAGGTTTGGCTTTGCGTCAAAGTGCGTGTATATCACACTCAATCCAACTCCTATGTTGACTTCCTTTAAAATCAAAACTCCATTCCAATTTCACATGCCACTGCACCTGTGGCAAAAGTATAAACAAACATTTATGAAGGCAGTAAATGAAACCAAACAGACCTGGTAGAGAATTGCCTTCAGCCTCGTTCATTCCAGGATATAAACCAGCCACAGCGTACATAAGAGGGTCATCTTACTGCGCTGACGGCAGACATTAAGATGCTTAATTATATTGAGAGAAATGACTCCCACTGAACACTCATTTGGAGCGGGAGTATGGCTGCACATTCCAGTCACATTGGCTATCTATATTCCTCATATGAAATCTATCGGAGCTCTAATGATGTTTGCCTCTGACATTTTCTTTTTGGGATGTGTGTTTGTTTCAGGTCACGACTGGCTGACTTCTTTGTCAACTGCCAGCCAGAGCCTCGCTCGCTGTCAGGCTGTCTGAAGGAGAACTACGCAGACTGCCTGCTCGCTTACTCGGGGCTGATTGGTGAGTTCACTGACATTTGATTGTTATTGGTCAGCCTTGTACTCACACTTTATCCAGGGTTCAGTGGAGTTCTCTAACTTATTTCATGTCTTAAATGGATCACTCATTTATGTCACACTCTATTTTCAGTGTTACATTTGACTTATAAATAAAT
This sequence comes from Cheilinus undulatus, assembly GCF_018320785.1. NCBI lineage: Eukaryota > Metazoa > Chordata > Actinopteri > Labriformes > Labridae > Cheilinus > Cheilinus undulatus. The sequence continues at coordinate 19,510,979 of NC_054870.1, read as the reverse complement.
ACAAAAGGAAATATCAGAATAAAATAAGTGTATCCCACATGAATGTATCATATTTACCATTTATAAAAGTGTGTAGTCACTGAGTTGTCAAAGAACAGTGGGTGACTGGGTTATTCATGCTAAATTACCATTCCTGTGAGTAACAGAACAAGGACCCGTTTATTCAGGGATGTTATGATGGAACTTGAGAGATTACAATTAGGGATGGGACTGATCCAATCCAATATCGGTATCGGATCCGATATGGACGTAATTAATAAATCGGATATCTGACTGACGGCGCCGATCCAAGTGATTGATCCAAATCCATCCTACAGTTTGTGGAAGACCATGAACGCACCGCAGTCTAACACGAGACAGTCTGTGTGTAACTGAGCTGGTATTAGTTAAGGATGTTCTTAGCGGTGTAATTACCAAGTCGATTAAACGTAAATCTATATTTAGAATAGTCAAAACTAGTCTAAAGATGAGAGAACACAAAGAAGAGCGGTAGTGTTGTTAGCCTAATACACTCTCTACAGTGTGGCTAGCATTGAAAGCTAGTTCCACCCGCCTTCGTTCCTCTTTGCAGATTAATATTGTGCTTTGATATTTGGCCTCTTTTCACTTTGGGCGAGTAGTCATACGTGAGCTTAACCCTCGACAGCCCACATACCACTTTATTTCCATTTACTACTTTGGAAAACTGCCGTACCACGGTCTTCCTACTATATGCTAACAGGTTAACCACCGCAGAGATTCTCACTGTTTACATCTGGCAGTGAAGGGTCAGAGAAGAAGGCTGCAGCCATTAACTGAAGCGACAGCGGTCTCTAGTGGCGGGAGGTTCTTTAATAGAGCATTATAGGGATTTCAAGCCTGTGTTGTTATAAAATGATAGGTAATTAGTTTAGCCGACTGTTAAAGTCGTAGTTTAACCGACTTGAGTTATCCTATTTAGGGTAAGCATTGTTGTTTATAACTTAAACTCAGTTGTTGTTTTTTGGATGATGATGATATTTATATTTTAGTAGTAGTTCAAATAAATTTGTTTGGAATACGTTTAAATTAAATTCATTTTTGTTTGTTTTTTTTTTGCTTTTTAATAAGAGGAGCTGGGTGGTTTACTACAGCCTCGTGTAACCTCACACATTATACCAACAACAATAATAATTGTTAAAAATTAGCACATATTTATCGGAATCAGATCGGAAGTGAAAAAAAGTGGATCGGTGCAACCCTAATTACAATAAACGATTGAAGCCTACTTTGGTAATGTTTTGGATTCTATCTGCTTTCACATCCAGAAGGCTTTTTAAACAGTTCAGAGAAGTTAAAGAGGTGTTTAATTGTACCTGCTTCTTTCTCATTTGTTGTTTTATAGCAATTAGGAAAAAGTTGCAAGCATTATTGCAAGATGTTTGGAAGTCATGTGTGTTTGCCTTTCTTTGTTATTTAACCTTTTGAGACCAACGTTAAATAACTTTTAAACCATCAGTAGTTGCAACGTGCGCTTTTTTCTCTCTAGAAGCCCTCCATTTTGCCATTCTAATTGTAATGATCTGGAGATCATGATTTTAATGTTGGACCCAAAACGCAGAAACCTGACACAGTGAAGCAGTTAAAATGGATTTATTGTGGGGGAAACAGGCAGTAGAGGGAGGTGGATTCCAGGGTCCAGGGTGTGAGGGGGGAATCCAAGAAGACGTGAGGGCTGCAGGCATAAGGCTTTGAGGGGAGAGGCTGATGAGTGAATCCAGGGAGAGAGTGAGGCAGCGTGGCAGAGATTGGGCTAAGCACTGGCAGCTCGTGGAAGCACTGGAAGAGATGGAGGGAGAGCAGGATTAGTCACAGGTAAGATACACGTAGAAGAATTCTCAAATAAAGTCTCAAACTAGCAACAAAGCACTAGGAGTTGGCTGATACCACAGGAGATGTGGGAATCTTATGGCACTGGTGAAGACTCAGAGCAGAGCCTAAAGAGGGGGTATTATACTTTTCTGATTTTTAAAACATAAATATAAAGTCACAAAGTTGGGTGTCCATACTTCACGTCTGCAAATTTTCAAACCGCAAGATAAATGTATGTGGCAGTAATCTTTGCTGCTACTGGTTTTCTTCCCCCTCTCTCTCCAAATTATCAGGGTCAGACTCCGGGTCTAACACGTACAGACATATATCAAAATTCGCCATATTTTACTCAGTCGAGCCAGTTCATTCAAAGTTTACAAGTACTAGCATAGCAATATAGCCACATTGGAGGAGGCGGGCACAAAACATTGAGACCTGCTGCTGGCCAGCCTCTGGAAAATCAGCCAGTCGGAGGAAAGCAGGTCTGTGGGGGTGGGGGGTTTAGAGAGACAGCAGCGAAAACGAAGCGTTTCAGACAGAGGTTAAAATAAGGGGTTTTCAGGGCGCAAATGTGAGAAATATGAGGAGTTTTTGGAGCTGTAAAACATGTTAAGCTACTACGTGGGTATCAGAGAGATGGTGTAAAGCCTTGAAAGAGGCATAATACCTCCACTTTAAGAGCAGGTGGTGATTGCAGTGATGAGTATCAGGTGTGCAGGTGCCAGGAGAGCCAGTGCAGGGGAAGGCGCCCAGTCTCTGTAACGAGAGAAAACAAACTCCACGCAGGAAATGGTCACACAGGAAGTTGTCAAAATAAAAGCAAAAACTGCAAATGACCACACTAATGTTGCTATCCATGTCTTCCTAGCCTTGTAGGACCCTTTTTTGACAAGCCTGGAATTTGATTGACTCTCCAGGGCGGTTAAAGATGAAGTTCACACAAGTAACTCTGACAATGAACATCTTTTTATCAATTTTTTAATCCATTTTTTGATTGTGTCTGCCAGTAGCGGCTAATGCTATCCCATGAAAAGTGAAACCATCTAACTAGCCCTAATGTCTTTTTTTCTACCAGTGGAAATGTCAAAGCTGGTGTAACAGGATGTAAAGCAACAATTATGAAATGTGTGACACAATAGTCACAAATGTGTTTGCTGGTAGTTCCATCTTCAGATAAGACCCCACTTTAGATTTACCTTGTTGGCCTCATTTTGATCCTTTTTATTCTTTTTTATAAAGCTACAGTAACAATTATGTTTCAAGAGATGCTGAATGTGTGCTTTTTATTGGCTCATGAATGTCAAAAATTAGCATTCAGATATGACTGGACCGATACACTGTGTTACCCAAGAAGCCCTTGTTCCTATGCAGGGTTGGAGGGTATCTACACAAAAGCAGTATTAAAAATTTCCCAAACTAGAATGTTTTCAGTGGTTGACAGCAATGACAGAAATATTAAACAATGGGAAAACGTGACAAATTATGCAAATTTAAAAAAACAAATGCAAAAGTCTTAATCATTGTTATTAAAACAGTCATGGTGATTATAAAAAGTGAAAAATATACAAGCACAGAAAATATCTGCTAGCCCACAATTTTCTGTACCATTTGCAACATTTTGCACAGTTTTTATTAGTAGTGTCATTTTCTTTATTGCATTTGTATTGATCTATTTCATGGGATTTTCAGTTTGCATCATATTTGTTTTTGCAGCATTTTTCCTTGTGTAGATCAAGTGGGTGGTTGCAGGTTCCCTTCTCTTTTTAGCTACTGTAGTTCCAACAACTGAGATCTTTTCAAGCTCTTGCAGGGGCAGAGCATGCAGAGGTTCGCGGAACTAATCTAAACTAAAAGTTCCTCTGGTACGAAAACACCTAATGAGCTGTCAAGAACCGGTCCTCACAATTCACTAAACTGGGCCACACATGCACACCCAGTCCACACAGCACCAATTCATTCTGCCTACTGCAAAACATAAAGGCCCGTTTTGGAGAGCAGCCAGCACAAGGGAACAATCCATTGGGGGAGTGAGAAATCACTGACTGAAGCTATTTACTTTCCCTCGCAGAGAGAAAGCCTATTCTTCACTTCAGCTTCTCTGCATTCTGCTTCCTGCAGAAACTCCACCACACTGCATTACTCCTCTGCATGGGGCGAGAGAAAGAAATAAATATCACAACATTTAACTTGGTTATGATGGCATTTATCATTTAACATAGAAGAAGGATGATGACTGAGGCTTAAAGGGTTTAAAACTCTTTTCTTTTTCTTGACAGTAAGCAGCTTATTGGTGTTCTTGACTAGAAAACTCACATGGAACCCTTGTTTGTGAATCAATATTCAACCCATGGAATAAGAACAAATGAATATACAAATATAAATTTGTAGCTGGAATGTGTTTGATTAGTCAGTTGAACTAATAAATGTCATCACCCTGAACAGCCGGTATTAGAGTTTTTAGTCAGTTGATGAAATTATTGATGTTGAACATTTCTGGTGAAATATCATGCCTAAGTGGTGACTATCATCTAGCTTTGGCTGTAGCTCAGTGAGTGGCTTAAAGTTCCGTTCTTTTACTTAAATGTAAATCAGCACAGTGGATGGATAACATCTCAGAGCACATAGCACTTTGGCAGTAGGGCTGCATGACTTTAGCCAAAATAATAATCATCATTATATTGATCAATACTGGTATCATGGTTAATTTGTAACATAAAGATTGTTTGTTTCATTGCTTATTTATTTATTGAAAAACATATCCTGCTACTAACCTATTTTAGAGACAAGACCGGGTCATAAATTCTGCTGTTTCATTTTGGCCCAAACAGGCCCCTACAACCTGGTCAAATATGACACAGCAGAGACCCCTTAATACACCCACTCTTCCAATGTTGGGCTACACATTGTACGTACTCAAAAGAATCTTAACCCTGTGAGACCAACATTGTCGTATACAACAAAAAAAAGACAGGTTACAAAAGTTACATAACTTTTAAACCATAAATCATAGTTACTTACTTTATTTCCTCTGGAAGCCCTCCATTCTTCTTTTGATTGACATTTATGCTGCTGGCTGCTAATGCTATCTGCCATATTGCCAAATTTCCAGTTTCCATATTGAAGCTACCTTAACAATGACAAAAGAAACAGAAAGGAGAAGAAAGGGAGTTAGGACACAAGTTGAGCTGACAAAGTCAGAAACAAATAAACAATATAAGAGAACATTAACAGAACTTGAGAAAGCCTGTAACCAAACATGATTTAAATGGGATAATGTAGGCTATCTTAAAGGATGTTTTAGAGAATTTTTGGCAGTATTTTTTTCCACACTTGGAGATAAAGTGGTATGAGGTTATGTCAGGAATAAAGTGGTTTGTGGACTTTTTAACCCTTCAGGACAACCAGAGGCTGGTGGAGCTAGCACTGCTAACATCAGCCAAACTCAAGAAGTCGGTCTGGCATTGTTTACTCGCAGATGCTGTGATGCCATGTTTAGCCATGTGAAATAAATAGTGCATTGTTTTAAATGTTTTCTTTTCATAGTTTGTGTTTAATTGACTCTGAAATACAGCTGCCTGAACATCCCTAATCTTTCCTTACATCTGCTGCAGGTACCGTGATGACCCCCAACTACCTGCGCTCACCCAAAATCAGCGTCTCACCCTACTGTGACTGTAGCAACAGTGGCAACAACAAGGACGAGTGTGACAAATTCACAGAATTTTTCACAGAGAACACCTGCCTGCGTAAGTTATCCTCCAGATCAGTGCACTTTTGTATGTTCTACTCTTACCTAATATTCTTTAGTCTCATCTGTTCCTCTCAGTTTTGCTCTCGAACTTCTTATTCTCACCCACTTCGCTCTGCTTGGATCTTTTTATCCTCTCTTTTCTTTTCCTATCTTCCCCCCTAACTAAATATATCCCATTGCCATGCTTGCATTGTTATCCTCTCTGCATTATAGAGGATCCAGTCATATTGCACCACAGTGTAGGTCTGTGTTTGTGTGTGTGCCTAAAAGCCATAGCAGAACTCATGCTCTACATCTCTGACAGAAAGCCGCTTTTTCATCCAGCCCTCTTACACAGCGACTTTAATTAACAACCCCACACTGCCTGTCTCTATCCCACACATACTCTCACACACCTATCCCCAACCACGATTAATAAGTTGCTGGACATTTGTAGTGAGCTGTGAAGATAAGAGCCAGATTTATTCTGTTTTCTCTGTAATCAGAGCTAGTTCTGCTACTTTTGTTTTGGTGTCAGTCAGCCTGCTGCTGTCCTGTTTAAGAGTAACGTGATTCTTCATTGATCTCTGTACGGAGGTCAGGACACAGGGTCATATCTTATAAGGACACCTGAGCTGGATGAATGTTTGTAACCTTATACCCTTGATAAGTGATATCTGGTAGGCTGATAATTACATGGAGACTGATTTAGGGGGGAGGTTTCTTTTTATTCCTGTGTTTATTCAGAAAAATAAGGTTATGCAACAAAAGTGATCTAGCAAGTGTTATCAAATTAATTCAAGGGTTATTACACTAATAACAGAAAGACAAAGGGATGAATAATTATTATTAAGTTAATGCACCTGGATCATCAATAAAAGAATACCTATTGTCTCTGATGCTGATTTACAAAGAGGAGTAATTAGGGTTAATTGGGATCCAGTTTCAGGTTCACAGAAAAAATGGATTTGCTAAAATATCTACCAGTTATAAGATGAAAAGGCCACTTTTTGAGAACTCAGGAAAACTTGTTGACTTGTATATTTTTGGTACTTTAGCATCTAAAGATGTGAACCTGTCCCAGAAACATCATAGCAGCCCTTTCTTTCTTTTTTTCACTATACCTAGACTGCTCTCCGTTTCTTGGTAAAGCCTCATTTTTACTTCAGTTTCAGTAGACCATAATGATTTTTGTTTTTGTTTTCATTATTTCGGTAGTTTAAGTTTAATATTATGACCTTGTTTCGGATCAAGAGTTCTCCTTACTGCTTCTCATGAGTTATTGAGCCTTTCTGTTGTTTTTGCTATGTAACGTTTGACCAGTTTAACTCCTAATGATTTTGTCGCTGAATGACTTTGGGTGAATTTGCTGTAATTGCTATGTTTGTACCAGGCTTTGTGCAGATTATGTAGTAGAGTTGCAGCACATTTTGACAACAATTTGTTGCAAGTGAGCAATCAATAATGCAATCAAAATGAAGATACCTGCTAAAGCCACTGACTGATGAGTACCTCCAAACATAATGTTTGCTCTTGAAAATGTGAGCCATTTAAAATAATGAGCCAGAGTTAAAATGAGGAGGCTGAACTGAAGCGCTGATAGTTCTGCTCTTCACAACTAAGTGGGTGCTTTAAATTTCCGCTGTCAGAGTGACAGTTAGCAGATGAGAAAACAACCAGACACTGCTTCATTTTCAACATCTCCTCTCTCTTTCACTCACTCGTTTATCTTCTCCTCTTTTATTGTCCTTTTCTCTTCTCCTCCTCTGTTTTCTCTGCTTTGTTGTCTTTTTGCAATTCGGGGTTAACAAGGCTGGTCTGCTGCTGATAATAAGGGCAGCCACAGTCAGTGGTTGTAGGTTTGTGTGTGTGTTTGGACCATAAATGTTGTTATTTCCACTGGTTTATACGTGCTTACATGTGTGTTTAAGGGAGTCACAGTGAGATTTGCAGGATCAAGAGTGGTTAATGTGGGTTAAAACATTCTCTTTGTGTATATTTATCATTTGCTATATTAAAGAAGAAGATGATATCCTTTATTAATCCCTTTAGTGGAAATTGACTGTAAGGAGGAAAGTGAAGGGCAAACTGGAGGAAAACTCCTCTGAATTCCTGTTATTGGTCTCCATGCCGCTATGTCACCATCAGCATCCCTTCCTTTCACTTGCTTTCCTGCTCGTGCTTCACCTCATCCTATCTCTGTGTCTCCATCTCCCTCCTTTCATGTCCTCCCTCCTTCTACACTCATTAAGTTTGCTCAGCAGTAACTGGAACTGACAACTCTGAAGATCCTGACACACAGCCGGCTACAGGGTCATGACTGGAGAGAAACTCCAAGACGGAAAGATTTTAAAGAGAAACAAAAAAAGAGACAACTAAAACACTGGGAGAGAGAAAGAGAACTCCCTGTTCTTTTACTACTCCTTGAATTTTTTTTTATTTATTTATGTATGGTTCTTTCTTTGAATGTCATACAGAGGCAAACTCATAAAAGCACAAGTTTTACCAACATTTTAGGCCCTTGAACCATTAAAAAAGACTAGCTCTATTTTATATTTGGGGTCAAAATGAAAAAAAACAAGTCAAAGACAAAAACAGTTTGGAATTATTTCAGTAGACTACAGATGCAAAATGGATCGTAATATCTGCATTTGTGTCCTTGACAGCAAAGGAGCTAGGATTTTTAGTCCTCATTTCGAAGAACATCGCTGAAAGTAACTTTACAGAGACTTATCTTTTGAGAGAGAGAGAGAGAGTCAGTCTTTTTTATTCCTTTAGTCATAGAGGACAGTGGATAAAGTGGGAGAGACCCACGGAAAAGTAGCCACAGGCCGGACTTGAACCTGGGCCACCCTCAGACACGGGGCAAGCCTTAAACCACTAGGCCATCTGTGCCCTGACTAAGATACTTTTTAATTCAACATTTAACATCTGCCTTTTCAAAGCTACCAGACTGAACACACTTTTACACTAAATGCCTTGACAATATGTGTCTATTTCCACCAGTAGCACTAATTCCTGTGTCTGAAGATGCTTCAAAAGTGGTTAAAGAACTCTTGTTAATAATGTCAGACTAATTTGGCAAATGATGAACGTGGGCATACAGGGCTGGCACTGGGATAAAAAGATAGGCAAGAGAGGGCAGCTTTACTTGTAAAGCACCTTTTATACTGTACATCAAGTCAAAGTGTTTCACCCTAGCCAAAAACAAAGCACTCATAACATCAAGAGCATTAGAAGACATGACAGGGAGCAAACACAAGACATTAAAATATAGAACATATCAAAAGAAACGAAGCCAGGCTACCTGGCTTCTTTTTGGCCCACTGCTAAAATTATTTAGTGCTAAAACCGAGTGACATAGACTCTCTGTGGAAGGGGGTAGTCATCCACTTTAAAATTTGTATTTTGTTGCTTTAATCAGCAGGTTTTTGTGTGTTTTAGAACCATAAGCAATATTATCTTTAAAATGGGAATTTAGTTTGTCATTGGTGGTTCTGTTATATATATCTGCTGGTTAAGCTAAGATATAAATGTTTTCTTTTTATCACTTTGGCAATTTTTTTCACATTAAGATGTAAAAATTCAGCAATGAGAAAAGTTAGAGGCTAACCAAGAAATCAACATTTAATTATTTTTTTGTTTGTTTTCGTGAATTTTCTTGCAATTATTTAGGGCTTTTGAGACACTTTAACCCCTACTAGTTTGAAACCATTATTTTACATTTTTAAAGAAGCAGTGAACACTTTTAAAACAATTTTCATCTGTACACTGAAGTATCTGACTGAACGATGATAAAACACGTGAATGCTGGTGTTATTTCTGACATTTGCACCAAACTGATAAAAATCAGCGTTTTATGGCCTTTAATTAGCTCTAATGGACATCTGCTTCAAAAAAATCTTTTCTGAAAAGGCGTAGAAACCTACCATCCGTAGGTCACAAACTCTATATAAAAAGTAGAACGTTACCACCTCTAACCAACTTTACCATTCAGAGACCACTCCCATCCTTTCATGCACTTGCACTGCCTCAGCTCCGGCTTTAGTAACGCTAGTGCTGGAGCCAACAGCCCAAACAGGTAGTGCTCAAGACCACCACGGTCCACCATACTATAGCCTGCTTCAGGCGACTCTGGAGGTGAAAAATCCTCCACCTCTAAAGATCGCTCTGAGGCAGCAGTGCTGCAGGACTCTGTGTCACTTTCTGGGGAGGTCACTGTCACTCTCACCTCATCTGGAAAACCCCATCCTTTTCCCCTTCCTCCTCTCAGCACCAAACTTTTCCCTTTCTGTGCATTTTTTGAATTATGGAGTTAGCTTTGAGCTGGGGGTTCACTTAAACTATAAGAAATAAACTGAGGCTTAAATATTTATTTTCTGAAGTGGCCACAATATGCTAAGGTCAGAGCCTTCAGCATGAACATAATTCTCTTACTACAGTATATTTAAAGTGAGTTAAGTGATAATGAAGATTTCTGAGAAGACAACTATTACTGCCTCAACACATATCTGCTGCAATGGGAAGATGATCTCATGTTCTTTCAGATACATTTCTATATTTGTGTCCTTGAAAGTCTATTGGGCACAATGCCTACTGAAAAGATATCCCTGAAAAGGGCTGTTTGAGGGTCAGAAATGGCTTTCAGTGTTTCTACTGAGTACCATTCCAGTAATAAGTTCTTGTAAAGCTGTGATGCTCTCCTAACAAGGTTTCTGGTCGTTGTTGTGACATCATCAATTCCTGGAAAAGGGGACTGGTTGTTGAAGTGGCAAATCCCAGAAGGGCATAACATTGTCTGTGAATAGTTGAATTAGGAGCCATCATGAGTCATGTTCATACCACCAGAAACAATTTTACTTACCACATTCCATTTTGTGACTTAAATCTTTCACCCTTTTTGATCACAATATGGACAAAGGTAGGCTAAAATTTAAACACTGACATTAAGTAGAATGTCTAAGATTAGTAAAATGCACCATGACTTTTAGCTTTAATTGAGGGTTTAAGACAAAGGAAAAGATAGCTCTGTGTGGTAAATTTACAATGAGAGAAATTCCAAAGAGATAAACTGGAATAGGTTTAATAAGGGTTTAACAATGAAATGTGAACATTTACAACTCATATAATTTCACACAAAGCTGACATAAAAGCTTGTTGGCATTTAAACTCTCTGGTGCAATAGAAATGTAGGATTCAATTACCTTTAAAAACTAGCATTTTAAATGTGTATTAGAATTATAATATTCAGATATTTTGGTAGCCTTTTATTGAAATCACAGTAAAATAAATTGGTGAAATCTTAACTTTATATAAAAATTGACTATATCCACCATGTATCTTGTTAGATACAGTTGAACTGTGACTCACATGAGCCTGGTGGACAGGTACTCTGCAGCTGAAATGGAAAACCAGCAGTTGTACTTGTCCATGCAAGAAACCGTGAGCCGTAACTAACAGGTCATTAAAACTGGAGGCACAGGACAAACTAGAGTAGCTTGAAAAAGAAGTAAAGTTCATTGAGAGTCTTCTTTTTAAAACGACAATGCCTATAAAAAGTATTCAACCCCAAGGGTGTTTTTTAAATCAATCATGGACAATTTGATTTAAACTTTGTGACAAATAAAAACAAAAAAAAAGAGATTTCTACAAGTAGTGCCAACCAAATTAGAATATGTAAAATAAGTTACTGAATAATTGTTCACCCTTCACATCAGTATTCCATTGTGATCTTTGGCTGCAGTCACAGCACTGAGTCTGTGTGGAAAGGTCTCAATCAGGCTTACTCCTCTGGACACTGCAATTTTACACCATTCTTCTTTTCAAACCTGCTCAAGCTCTGTCAGGTTGCATGGGGATTGGACGTGAATAGCCCTTTTCAAGTCCAGCCACAAACTCCAGAACATTCACCTTGTCTTTAGACCATTTCTGTGTAGTTTTCACTGTATGCTTCAAGCCATTGTCTTGCTTGAAAATAATTCTCCCAAGTCGTAGTTCTCTTGCAGACTGAATAAGATCGTTCTCCAGGATTTTTCTATGTTTTGCACATTCATTTTACCCTCTGCCTTTACTCTCTTGTCTCCTTCTTGCATGGTCACTCAGTTGCTCTCAGTGTGAGGATGGCCTTATCAAGGCAGATTTACACATGTGCCATATCCCTTCCATTTCTTGATGATGGATTTAACTTGGGATGCTCAAGGCCTTCGAATTCTTTTTTGTATCCATCTCCTGACTTTTCCTTTCAGTAACCTTTTCTCTGAGTTGCTTGGAGTGTTCATTTGTCTTGGTGGTGTAGTGGTAGCCAGGAATACTGATTAACCAGTGACTGGACCTTCCAGACGTCTTTATACTACAATCACTTGAGACACATCCACTGCACTCAGGTGATCTCCATTTCAATAACAGCGAACTACTAGCATCTTTATAATTTTTTGTTTTTTGTTTTTTTTGTCAGAAAAGCCTAATTATATCGACCATGATGTACTGATAGAATCAACAAAAGGGTGAAACATCCAAGGGGTGAATACTTTTCATAGCCACTGAATCTGGTGCAAAAGACCCATGCACATACAATCCAACCTCCTCAAAAATCCAAGACAAAATTAGCATTGCTTGTTTTACTACAAAGATCAAACTCCAGTGAGAAGCATATACAGTTGCAATGTCTGTCTTAATGTGCAGTGCCGTGAAAAAGTGTTTACCCTCCTTTCTGATTCCTGTTTGTTTTGCATATTTATCACACTTAAATGTTTCAGATCATCTAACCAATTTTAATATCTCGCAAAGACAACTCAAGTAAATACAAAATGCAGTTTCTAAATGGTGGTTTTATTCATTAAGGGGAGAAAATCCAAACTTATCTGGCCCTATGTGAAAAAGTTTCAGGAATAAGAAAGGGGGCAAACACTTTTTCACAGCACTGTATGTACTGAAGACATATAGCCCTGAGACCCTTTTGCTTTGTCTGCTGTGTTTGTGATCTACATCTTTGGTAACTGTAAAAAGTATTTCAGAGGTACCATTAAATCTCAGCAGAATCCATAGAAAGTATAAGCTCTAAGTCTTCAGGATTATTATCCACATAAGCTCAAAGATTAGCTCAGCGCTCTACCAAATGTTATTCTGGTCAGACGGGCTGCAAAGCACAGAGTTGTTTATAGTGCTTTTTGTCCCCCCAAGCATACATTGACAGTGTTCAGTTTTTCTGTAAAGGTCTACTTAAATTCATTGTTAAGTCTCAGTAGCACACCATGGCTCTTAAACATCATCTGTGACACATTATTCCAAATAAACCTTTATAAAATAGTAATAGCAACAGGAATAAAATAAGTAGGCCTGGCATCCTGGCATCCTCTTCTTTTGCAAAGTAACTCCAACTTTTTATCACGAGTCAATCCAGGCTAGCATTTGGTTCAGTTGGTAGAACAGGTAGCCATACAGTACAAAAGCTACAGCCCTTGATATACGTGTTGCAGGATTGATTACCAGTCTTGGTATTGTTGGTGCATGTCTTTCCCTATTCTCTTTCCCCATATTTCCTCTTTCTTCAGCTGTCCTATCAAATAAAGGCAAAAGCTCGAAATTGTCTTTAAAGAAAAAAATAAAGTTGGTCCAAAAAACAGCATCAATTTAACTTTGCTCCTTTTTCTAACTCATTAGGAAGACGCAGCATAACAGCGTCATTCAAGGAAGACAGCTAGCTAATCTGGTCAACTTTAAGCAAGTTTTGATTGTATGCCTTTTAGCAGGACATATAAACAGAAATTATGGTATAACATAAATATTTCATGCAATGATTTTTGTGTAAAATAATTTGTCTTTAGGGCTTCTTTGTTTATTTACACAAACAAATAATTAAAATTTATGTTTATTTAGGCCACAAAGTGCCACTTTTTTTCATGTCGTTTCTGAGGGGGCTCAAGTTATTTTGATACAAGTAGGCGGGGTTTCTAGGGTATAGTGTTTATGTGTTTAAATGCATTTAGGTGATTCTAGACGTTGTCTGCTGTACGGAGATCACTACTGAGATTAACTTGCTCATGCTTCTAATGGGTTTTTTATGTTCAACACTTTTGCACCATGAGTGAAGTGAGCACTTCCTGACAATAAGTTTGACTGTATGTGTCACTCTTAAGTCTGAACATTTAAGTCTTCTTTCATAGCCCCAGTTATGAGGTGAAATCAAGGAAGTTTTAAAAGTGCATTTTGATGCATATTTTACCAGTATAGTCAAAGATGCATTAAATGCATTCCCCAAGTGTGTAGGATCCAAAACACTAAAACAAAGTCTATTTTTGTTGAGTCTACTCACTAAAAATAAGTAGATTTTGAAAGTTGAGTTTAGCAAGCAATAGAGCTACTTTATTTATAGAGAATATTTTATTACAAGAAAGCTCAATGTGCTTTACTCTGAGGGTCTAAAAACATCAGCAGTTATTTCTACAGTCATTGAAAAAGCTTGTGAACAATGACATCAGAGACAAAACATAGAAATTAAACACTTGGGAGTATGAAAAGGAAAGAAAAAAGACATAAAACCACACAAAGATCACATTAACACACTTAGAGAAATTATTCATATGCTTAAGAGAATAGCTAGGTCTTTTTCTGTAGTATTAATTAAAGATACAGTAGTGATAGACCTTAGGTTTGCAGGGAGTTTGTTCCAGAGAGAAGGACCATACCTGAAGGTCCCATCACCAGCCTAGGTACAGCTTAAAGACCTGCACCTGACAACCTGAGGGGTTGGGTTAGTTGCAGGTTAGGTTATTTACTTGCAATTCCATTTATTTTAGATTGAAATGAAATAATTCAAACACAAATTTTGTTTAGTATACTCAAAAAAAGTTAGTGTAAATTGATGTTACTTTGATTTTTTGTTCATGATCAAAAATAAATGTGTAAGTTATACAAAAGATGAATCAGGCTAGTTTACATAAAATGTGTGCAAAAATTTGCCAAGATTTTTTTTTTTTTTTTTTTTTTTTTTCAGAAGATCTAGCTGGATATTTTTATCAGAGTATTTTTTTTTCTTACTGTGCCATTTTGATGAGTTTATTCTCTTAGAAACATTTTTAAATGTTAATTATCAAAATTCTGAAACTATAAACTAAAATTTGAGCCCATGACTTGTCAGTTAATATTTTTAAATACGCCGGCCCTCTCAGAGGGCTGATAAGTCTTCACTAATACCTTGCAAAAAATAACCATGATAAAGGAAGTGAAAACTCATCTATGTCAGCCCGGCTCCTGATAAAATCTCTTACAATACATACAGTTTACATTTTTTTTTTAATCTCATCCTGAGGCTAAATTTGAGATGCAAACACTCGATCATTTGTGGCCACTTTGGTTTGAGGGTACTCAGGCGTGAGGTCAAGAGACTGAGCCCATCAACACTTAAAACAAATTCATCAGCCCTCTGCTATCCCAGCTCAATGAGGCCAACTACTCAAAAATATGCACAAACATTTAAGCAAATGCATTATGTGTATGCACACTCAAGTTGAAAGTCACTAAAATAAATATGTCATGCTGAATGATTCTTCTCAGATTCAAATGCCAGTATTTGCTTATTTGGATGCAGTCTATATTTATCTAAGCTACTATGTTTTATCATTGACTTACTAAATATCTCATAACTCCTATATATGTTAGCTGATGTCATAGTTTTTTTAAGTTTCTTTTTTAAAATGAAATCATTCAACACTGATCATTTTTATACACAACGATTTGGCTGATTATTGTTTAATATACCCATGCGTTTTTGGGCATGTGTGTATGAGTCAGGTTAAAGAGGAGTTATGCAGATCCTCTCTCCATTTCTTTAGCACAGCGTCAGGGTCATAATTCACTGTTAGAGGGAAGAATATCATTACATTCAAACAGCCCCTCTGTCCAGCTCAGCTTTATTCTGATGTGAGTGTGTTAGTGTGTGTCTTTTACATCAAAGCCATAGCAGCCTATTAATAGGGCCACTAATGGACTCTAATGGTAAATAGCCACATCAGCACTCAGGTTTTTGACTGTGTGGTGAATTTATAATGGGGGGAAGTGATAACAAAACCTAAGTACCTTCTAACTCACCTTTAATTGTGGTTTAGACTGGTGCAGTATAAAGCTTTATTTGAACATGGGGACTAACAAGCTTGTGATTCATGAAAAGAATCCAGCTCAGCACCACCTGAATTACATTGCTGTATTTATGTTAAGGCAAAGTAATTACTTGCAAGTATTAACATCAGATGCATGTAGAGGTGGGTTAAGAACCTTTATAGTTTAAATATAGGGGCTTAAAATTAAATTATTGGACTGTCAGAGCAGATTGTTGGGCCTAAATGAATACACTCCTTGAACACATTGATGTTATCCCTCACTTTCCACCTCCCCTCCTGCCTCAACACTTCTTTCTCCCAGCCCTCCCTTCTTGTTTCACCAGCAAGTGTCTGTGAGACAGAAAACAAAAAAAAAATCTGCCATTAATCTGAAATGATGATATGCAACTCAAACTTGAGTCTTTTGTTGTCAGTTTTTCTCTCTTTTCTTTTTGCACAAAGAGATGAGGCCTAGGGTTAGTTCATGCAGGACACCATGGTCAGCTGACAGCCAGCTGATCCTAATTATCGCCTCTCAGCTCCCACAGCCAATCACAACTCTTTCTCTCAACACAGTGGTTTATTTAGATATGATGTTCTTCTCACTAATCCGTGCTTTCATTAATTCTGATGCATCACGCTGCTGCTGCTGCTGCTGGCAAACCTAAATCTCCTCCATCCCAGACTCTTCCTTTATAGCATAAAGCTTGTTGTACCCTCATATTCAGATTTATGCTACTATGGAACAATTGCTTTTGAACTAATTTTATTGTATTCAGTACACATTGTCATAAATGTATCTATCCATATGGGGGTTTCTAGCTATGCACTCCTTAGAAAGTTAAAATATGCTGCTTGACTAACCCAGAAAGCATCTGTTGAGCAGAGCCTTCTCCACCAAGTAAAACTGTATATCGATTCTGCAATAATATGGTAAATGTTTAGTGAGAGTTAACCTGACATGCCAAATACACTGTTTCATATAGCCATGGCATACATATTTCACATTCATCTAGGAAAGCTTGCTATTAGGGCATTAGGGAAGGCCAGGACTTTTAAAAACAAATTCTCAGAAGGTGGTTGGACAAACGTTCTGTCTGTCACATTCATCATGGGCCAATCAGAGTGACAAAACATGTGACGTAAAAGTACACATTTGCAGCTCTACAACAAACCTACCGGTAAAAGCTACCGTAGTTTAGGAACAGTGAATTATGATGTGGATTAAATGCTGTAGCCAGTTGGCAGAGGAGCGAAAGCATCTTCTCTGCCTAGAGAATACTATAGCTCTGTGTGACTCTTTTGCTCTTTTTTCAATAAAGAGATGTGGTCCGTTTCTGATTAAACTGTGGCTATACTAATGCTACAGCTGAGCTGACTGCTCCACCAGCTCCAATCGTACAGACCCACACTAACACCCCCCCTTCCTCCGTAACTCTTACAAACTCATGCAGAAGCATGTCGGACACATCTTTCCAAGCTTTCGGTCCTTTTTATTGCTCTTTATTGTATAAAGAAATGTGGTCGACTTTCAACATGAAAGTTGTTGTCTGCTGGCAATGCAACTAAACCCCACCCATAGCTACCGCCACATTCTCCTCAAATGATGCTGATTGGTTTGCCACAAAAGTTGCAGACCAGAGCATTGCAAAATGCATTCTGATTTCTAATGACAGGGAGTCTGGCCAATCCACCAGCTTTGCAAGGTTAGGAGAGAGTGTTCCTGACTGAAAATATTTTCTTTGGTGTAAAAAAGTGTTCGATCTCTTTCAGTTGTACCTTGAGGCCACACTTAAATATTATGCCCTTAGAAACAGCATTGAGAAGGGCAAACTCTATCTACCCCAACAGGTAGTAACACCTAAAGTTAGAGAGGGAGGGGTTCGGTAGAAAAAAAAAGCGTTTATGAAACATAGTTGAGCCTTTGATTGACTAATGATGAATGAGCTGGACAACAAACCCTGAGGTAGTTTAACTTTAATATTTTTTAAGATAATATTACTCCTCAGTATATTTACATAATAAATGTGACTTTGGCTTTGCCATTTTCTAATTCTGGAAGAAAAATAAATACTATAAGTTACAGTCAGCATATGAGCTTATCATGGTCAATATAGTGATAATGGATTTAACTGAACTGTTCAGGATGTTCAGTTGCTTAGAAATGTTTTTGTATACTTTTCAATAAACTTCTCTCTGAGTTGCTTGGAGTGTTCTTTTGTCTTGATGGTGTAATGGTAGCCAGGGATACTGATTCACTCATGACTGGACCACTACAATCACTTGAGACACATTAACTGCACTCAGGTGATCCCAACTAGCACCAGTTTGCTGGACCTCAGTTATATTAGGACAGTTACTTTAAATGGGGTGAATACTGTATTTAAAGCAGCCACTAATTTTACATTTGCATGTTTTGGTTTAGTTGACTTTACTTTGTAGAAATCTGTTTTCACTTTGACATTAAAAGAAATGGGGCACACTGGGCCTAAGTGCTTTTCATTTTGTTGATTGCCTGCCACAAGGTCTGCAGTCCTGGAGATAGGCAGCAAAGGGACCTTCACAGCTGCATGAACTGCTTCAGAGCTTAAGTTTACAATACTTATGTCTGCTGCTAACCTCCTCATAAACATGTACTTTTGATTCAAAGCTAAAACATTTGTTGTGTTTCATTCTTTAGGTAATGCCATACAGGCCTTTGGGAATGGGACAGATGTTGGAGTATGGCAGCCGATGTCCCCTGTCCAGACCACCACCTCCACCACTACCCCTTACCAGAGGAACCGCGAACGCAACCCCAACACTATCGACAACCACATCAACACAGGCGCTGGCATCTACCCCTTCTGTGGCAACCTACAGGTGAGACTCTGAGGTTTCTGAAATTTCTAATTCTTGTTGTCTTACATGCTAATCTTCCTTCTTCACTTGTGTATTAGTCCGAGTGTCACCAGTACTTGTTCATATATGACTATCTTGCTGTTTGCTTTAGTTATATCCGTCACTACTTGGTCCTCATCTAATTCACATTCTGTGTCTTTTGACTCCAAAACCAACAATATTAAATACATCAAGCTGAAACTCTAAAATACTAGGAAGTAAAAGGAATTTAATGAAAATTAAAAATGCTAGTGGATGTAATGTATAAAACAAACATTAAGTACAAAGCACTCTTTAGGCAAGACAAAGTTTTCAAGTAACTAAGCACCTTTTGACACCTTTTGTCTTTTTACTGGAGTTAGTGGAGACCAAAATAGCATTAAAAGAGACAGTTGATGGCAGTTAATAGTTTTATATACCAGCACTATTTGATTTGCAACTCTATTCTCTGATGGTCACATTTTACAAAATTGCACTATTGTAAGTTGTCAACTTGTAAAACTTAAAAGAAAAATAAACAAACCACTAACTATTTCACCAACCAGGACAACTTTTATGATAATTTTCCAAAGCAGTTGTGACAAATGATTGATTTGAATTAGGAAAACATGTACCTCTGCATATGTGTTTCCCTCTGTGCACAACAGGACTCTTACACTACATTTCTGAGCAGCCCCTCCTGCTCTACAGGAACAACCGTTATCTGGCTGATGAAACAGAGGGATCACACGCAGCAATCCTGAACACCAGCAATATCCTCCTCCTAGGTCAGGGAGGAAGTGGGGATAATACTGTCATTACCTGCAGAGTGAAGGCAAGGGCTCAGAGAACCTTTACAAATACAACAACAACTGGAACCTGATGGAGCATCATCAAATCACTAGTTATTTTTTTAACTCTAGCTGACAGGAAATCTTCCTGCCCCCCCATAATAATCTCCTTGCTATCAAGTTCTGTATCTCTCATTTTTTCCTAGCTGTTGCTGTTGTTTCTGAAATAGAGTTTATATGTTTTTGTTGGTATTGCAGCAATCTATTGTGTCTCCTAATCCATTCATTGTATATAGATATGGACAGTGTTCTTCTGTTGTACCAAAGTGAAGCCAGAATAGCACCAAAATGGGTGTGATAACATCTGCTGTTGATGTTATTTGGAGCCATGGCATTTCCACAACCTGCACTCAAACTTAACAAGATGTTGAAGCTCTCTCAAGTTGGTACAGTCAACAGCAGAGCAAAATGTTGTCGTGGTTTAGAGGAAACATTCATGATTGTGAATGATTATTGCTGATATGATATATACTTATCTAACTGTTTTATTAGTCGTATGTTTTTCTCTCACCTTTCTCTTATCTGCTAATCAGGTAAAGAACAACAGGAGCAGCATTAGTCAATGATGACATTAAATCCATTCTCCTTTCATCTCAAATATCTAAAGAAGGAAAATCACGAAGAATGAACAGTCAGACACAAATCTACATGATAATAACCAACAACCATGGCAGAGCCTGTGAGAACTTTTTAATTGATTTAAGTTTCAGTTCTATAGTTTGACCCATGTCCCATCTATTAATACAAAGGATACAGGCTTTGTAACTTGTACCAAAGTCTGTAAGCAGGGGATGCTTAAAATCTTTTGGCTTCAATTTCAGGCAGCTGTTGTTTAGTCCATCTTAAATTACGGTCCATGCCCTAATTAAAGAATATTAAAGAGATAAACCATCATAACATATTTCTAAACAGAACATACCTGAAATTATTATGTACTTATGTACTTTTCTGAATTTAGCAGGGCATACAACGTGTGATTTTCAGCTGATTTCTAAAAAAATTTTGAGTCACACAGCTCACTTTGTCCCACATTGGCAGCAGAGTGTTTGAGAACACAGAAAAATGAAATTTATTGCTATCTTTTGGTTGAGGTGTAGAATAGACAGGAGGACTAGTCTGCTGGTGAAATACCACTGCTCCTATTGTTTTTCACCTACCCGGTGAAACATGGAGGCGATCCCTGACGGGGCTTTCAACTCTGATATCATGCACCTGGCCCAGCTGTGGCTGGCGGGGAGTTTGGCTGTTGATGCCCTGCTGTCGGTGTGTTGGGGGTGGCAATTAAGCCGCATCAAATAACGCCACACGCTGGTTTGTTATGAGCTTTAGCTTGATCTTGCATCATTTGTTGTAAGCTGCTCCTAATTGGCTGGATGATTTTTGGTCGTACAACTGCACACTCCCTCAGTGAGAGCAGAATCCCTAACTTTGGAGCATTTTCTTCTGTAAACTGTCAGACAGCATCTTAAATCACCATGACAACAGCAGGAATACCTGATGTGCCTTCCTCAATTATAACAAAGAAAATAAACAAGCAGGAAATAGCCATACCAAACCTTCAGCTGACACAGAATATTTGTTATTATTTAGCTACTAGTTGTGTTTGCTAGTGATGCTGTTTATGTGTGCATTGTTACCAGAGTGGTTTTGTAGCAATAGAACAAGACAATATACAGTATCTGACTTCAACCTCTCTGTGTGACCAACAGATTATGTAGTGTGAGCTTAAAGATTAAATTGTGTGGTCTTGCGTCATAAAAGAGAAAGTCTCCCAGCGTGAGCTGAGACTTTACCATAACTATTATAGCTTTGGCTTGAAATCGCAGTGTACACCCAGTAGGGATGTGACGAGATCTCGTGCTACAAGATCTCGCAAGATCAAGATGTCACAAGTTTTCTTGTCGAGGTGAAAACTATCTCACAAGATCAATACTGCGCAGACACCAGGAGCAGTAGCTCCCCTGACAGAAAACAATACCAAACTGAAAATAATAAAATATTAATATTTTAATATTGTAATATTGTAAAATATTACATTTCTAAACCAATGTCTAATGCCACTGTCTCTAAGTACGACTTAAAGCTTAGTTGAGCCAGCTTACTAAAATAAAGCGTGAGTATGTTAAACTTGCTTGCTACTTAATCCAAAAAAATCAACTGAAAGATGCTAAATTGGGTATCAAAATAAAGAGAGTGCTGGAATAATTATCTTAAGGTTTATGACTGTAAAAGCCTAGTTTAACACTTACTGTCAGTTTATCCATTCTTAAATGCAGATTTTAATTAGCTCTAAAGTTGGAGCCTGGGTCATTCGTGAAAAATTAATTGGGCACCTGATTGAAACCTGAAGATAAAAGTTGTCTGAGTAATTAGTGGCCTGGGTAACACCCTTTGATTGGATTTGGATCACAGCTTTTGCCTCTGTCCGAGACTAGTTTAGATAAACAAGAAGAGAATTTAATAGGATTGCCCCTACAAACACACACCCTGAAACACACAAACATGCAGTTGAACCATCCTGCAAGTTTACTTCCCTGAGCCAGATATCGTAGATGGAAACATTTACACACTTGTTTCTGCACACACAAATACACACAGATGCAGTTGCACACATCCTCAGATGCTCGCATACACTCAGTCTGCACTGATAATGAGCTTTGCTGGTGTAGTGGTGCGTGTGTGCTGTTGGCACTGTTCTGATAGCATGTCAAGTACAAGTTAATGAGAGAGTTGTGTTTAACCACTTTTCTAGTGTGTGTCTGGGTGTGTATACAATTTCTTTGTATATTGGAGTGCATCAATGTGTGTAAAAGTGTGTGCGTGCAGTCATCAAGGCAGGCTAGGCCGTTGTAATGACACACTCTGGGGACAGGCCTATGAGAAGATTCCCTCCACTCCACATTGATCTCTCTCTTCTTCACACACTACCTTACACACACACACAAATGCAGAATAATAGCCATTAACCGGTGACTCAAACCTCTCCACTTCGAGCAAACGACAGCCCAACAACACTTACAGCAGTGCGTTTACCTCCACTTGAAAGACAAGAATCAAAGCGTAGAGAGGAAAAAAATGGAAGGTGAAAAGCTGCGCAGCTTGAAGTGAGACTGGTGCTGCTTCCATATTCCCTTTCTTGATGTTGTGAAATCGACTTTGACTCCTTTGTGAAAAGTACAGACAACACTTGGAAGACTCGTAAGCATCAAACTGAGTTAAGGAGATCCAGTTTGATGTTTTGTTTTCAGTACTGGCAATTAAGACTAAAATTCTTAGTCTTTTCAGTCATGTCAGTCTGTTAGTCAATAAGGTGACCGGTTCATCTGTCATATCTCCACCATCTGTTGGGAGTCTAATAATGAAATTTCGGACGAGTATCGTTGCTCTTCTTTCGATGGATTCTGCCAACTTTGGTTGCCCCAAACTTTGCCTAATATAATGGTAGGGGAAACACTGATGAGAGTAGAATATAACAAATCCTAGTTATGAGATTGTGTAAATTTTCATCATGGAATATGTTGGGATGCTTGGGATGATGCTAACATACTATATATTTGCTTGATCATTTCCTCATAACTGGTCATTGCACTGGTCCCAGATTCGAACTCTGCAAAAGATTCCCCACTTGCCACCCTATTTTCCTGCTTTAATTGTCCTAATAAGACTTCACGTTTAAGATCCAATGCCATGAAGGTGAAATTGGAGGATGAACGGATCCCACTCTGTGCTGGCTTAGTAACACAGATAGTAATGGAGGCATAATAGGGATTAGATGGGATCAGCTGAGCAGCATTGTTGTGTGTGTGCATGGATATGGAGTTCTTGCTGTGTGTTTACATGCCATAATGAACTGTGATATAACACCAGTATCACAACTTTGTGGAATCAATAGAAGTGTACAAAGATGTAATGAGGGCAGGGCTTTATTTCAGCACTGTTACAGAACTGCACTATAAAATTTGTGTATAGCTATCCTGTTAAGAAGAATAAAATCTCGACAAATAATAGAAATGATAAGGTATCATAGGAATATGATATAGTGATATAACTGTTGTTTTAGTTGTAGTAATTTCTAACAGTATTTAGAATATATGATTTAGAGGGGGGCAGGATAGGTGCTGCTTTTCCTATCTACCATGACAGCTCAACATTTGATACAACCAGTGATATTATCTCTCAAACCTGAAAGGATTCATGCAAATCTCAAAACAGTAGTGTCCCCAGACCAACCCTTCTATGCGAACTTGTTCTGAAGTGTGGGCCACAGCAGGGTGAGTGGGCCAGTGGCTTCCTGGTTGTGTTTTAACCAAACATAGCAGCATAGTAAAAATGTGCTGTCACTCCTTTTCTCTGCCTTTTGTTGTGTGAATACAAAGCTAGAGAAAATAATCTTTCTTTATACTCTTCCCTTGAGGTTTCAGAGAAGATTAAAACACCAGAAGGACTGCTTTACCTTTCCAATCACACAACAGACAAAGCTAGGCCCACAGCAAACCCAGCAAAGATATAACAACATATACACACATGCCAAGACAAAGAGGCAAACATACATACACATAAAGAGTATGTGAGCTCCAGGGTGCCATCAGCCTGTTCTTTTGAATACAGTTGACTCTGAACCAGGCAGCTCATGCCCTGGACAAATATGGAAATGTAGCAAATGCTAATGTGACTTTTCAGAGCAGGAAGGTATTCGACTAATACAAAACACAAGGGCACAAGGCAGGAATGTGTACTTGAATTAGTTGACATCTAATCTTTTTGAATTTGAATTGAGCATTTCAGGGGTTTAGTTATGAAGGATACTGAAAAGGTCTACATAGGTCTCATTTACATGTCACATTACATGTCTTCCAATAATGATCACCAGCAAAGTGCTCATGGTGTAATCTGATATTAAGGGTCAGACAATAACAAAACAGAGGATATCTTCATGTGAAATAGATTTCACTCTATTGAGTTAGTTTAAGGATGCCACAATCAAACAGAAATTTAAGTGACGATGAAAAGACATGGTGAAGACCACAACCAAATCTCTTTATTTTGGTAGTTTTGAGTCAGAATTCAGACCAAAGATTTGCCTCCCTTTTCTCACTAACTTGACTGAAGATAATTATGGGCTATGTTACACCTTGCTCAAAACAATAACACTTGCAGCGCATTAGCATCTGAGCATCATATAATTCAATCGATGAACTGCGCTTTATATCTGGGGAACGATGGAATAAAAAGAAATTACATGATCCAGCCAGAGCCTGAACAAAAAAGCTGAAATCAGTATACAGGTAGAGACTTTAAGGATTACCGTTGCTGTGAAAAGGACATTACATAATTGCTTCAACTGGCGAAAAGCAATGCAATTAAGTTTAGAAAACTCAAGTTAACATGTTATAACTCACTTCAACTTCTTGAAACTTATTAACTGGACTTGAATGAACTTAATTCAGTTGCTTGAAACATTTTTTATTCCACAATTTTCCTTTTAAGCAGAGAATCCCTGAGTGCATAGAATCCATTTCACTATTTTTTGTGTAGCCTTTGTGATCATGGGAAAACCAGTTTTGGTTTCAAAGAAAAGGAGAGACATCAAGAACTTGAGCAAACAACCACAGTTTACATGTTATCACGGGGAAATTTTGTTAAAGTAAATGTATTGTCTGCCTTCTGCTTTCTCTCTGTGTCCTGTTATGTCTCCTTGTGAATCTTACTGTCTCTTGATACTTAAATTTCCCACGTCTACTTCATGCCTTTCTTTTAGAAATAAGACAGATTGACAGTGCTTAAATTTGGCAGTTTCATGATCCTTTTCTATGGATTTGGATGTTACATTTTGGCACTGATGATTAGCAAGACAAGACACCCAAATATAAAAATGTTTGAATTTTAGAGTGAATATTGGCAACAAACCAGTAGAAGTATGTGCAGTGGCAGATGGAGCCCAACTTCTTAACGGAGCTTCTTTCTGAAGTCACTTTTTTAATGAAATTGTGAATAGTTTTTATGAACACCAAAATCTCACACTTGAACAATTTCAGAACGTCTGTTATCATCCTAATCTCTCTGTGTTTTTCTTTTAACTGTGATGTGAAAATGTTTGAAACTTTTAATTCATCTTCAATGAATGTAAACGCAGATGGGACCTCATTGTGAGGCCCACACTGATATGAGATATGTTTAATCACAGGATCTCTACAACTGTAGTGAGCGACTCTTGTATTTTGATACCATGTTTTGAATTCTTCCCTTGTTTTCTAAGTCTTTATGCAGAGGTCTGCAAATACAAAACGATTTATAGCTGACATTCCACTCAAACCTGGCATTTTGTTGCCATCATGTGCTAAAAACGCTGTATTAACAACAAAAAAAAGTTTCTCATTTTGTATAACTGTGTATGTTAAATCCTGTACACCCTTATCTCGGGTTTTATTTTACAATAATTAATCCAGGAGCTATTTATTATTCCGTCACACTTTCAGCCTTAGCACAACGAGCACACACTAAAATACCCACAAGCAGAAACTGGAGTATCAGGATGAATTGAGTGAATTCACAGATTAAATATTCAGGTCAAAGAAAGTGAAGATATTTTGTGCTTTGGCCTCACTAAATAATAATCTGGCAATCAGATGTTTAACTTCCCAAAGCACAACAGAAACACGTCTAGCTGCTGATTAGGTCTGTACTGTGAGTGCATTGTGGAATTGCAATCAGCACAAGCAATAATCACTTACCATATGTTTAAGAATGCGCCTGAACCTCAGAGTCACAGAGAGTGTCAGGGACATGCGTCACTGAATAAATGTCATCTTTATTTAGCTTGTCTGTTCTTGACTACAGTGTCATACATGCAGCAAACATGTGACCATGTTCATCATGAGTAACAAGGTCATACTCATAGTTACAGATTCTTTAATAAGGTATTTGAAGCATGAAAGAACTCTGAGGTTTACAGGCTTTAATTTGGAACACATGAAGTGTCAATGTACTGAAATTGATCAATAAATGTATTCCCATAGCTCTGTGTGGAGTGGATTCCCAATACAGGTACATCTCAGTTAATGAGGGTAAGCCACATAAGGTCAGTGCTGACCGGCAGGCTGTTCTCATGTGTTAAAGCTTATTCATGAAAAGTTGACAGAAAGAGAAAGTGTGGTAGGAAAAGGTGCACAAGCAACAGGGCTGAGCTCAGCCTTCAGCCTAAAAGAGTCTGGCGAATGATGGAGAGGCATGGAATTCAAGGTGTTTCCACAGTGATGGTGCTGCTGTTGGTCCACTTTGCGTCTCTGCCGTCTACCAAGAGATTTAGAGCCCTTCATGCCTCCATCTGCTGAGAAGCTTTAAGGGGATTCTGATTTCCTTTTCCAGCATCACCTGCCCACACTGAACCCAAAACTATCAGAAACTGGTTTTGCTGACCATGGTACCACTGTGTGTGATTGGCTAGCCAACTAGCCTGACCTGAACCCATAGACAATTGCTAAGAGGAAGATAAGAGATTCCAGATTCAACAATACAGAAGAGCTGAAGGCTGCTATCAGAAAAATCATGGCTTCATAACACTCCAGCAGTGCCACAGACTGATTGGCTCCATGCCACGCCACATAATCATTAATGTAAAAGCAGCTTAAACTAATTTCTGTGTGCATAAATGAGCATACATTTCCAGAAGGTGTCCAATTTGGTTTAATTTTGTTAAAGAGAAAATAAAAGCAAAACTTGTTTGAAGTCTTTGTCCATGTATAGTTTAAAACGGGTATTTGGTGTGAAAAATCACAGATTTAATTTTTGAGGTGGTACCATCCAGCCTTACCTTTGAGTATGTTGGAGATGGGGAACAGCTGGGAGGATAGGGTGGTGGGTTGGTGTGAAGGCCATGAGACATGCATGATGGAGTTCCATCCCTTTATTTGCCTTTAGATTAACCCTTATCATAATATTTATTCAACTCTGTTTTGACATTTTTGTTGAAACACAATAAACAAACTCTATAAGTGATGTTGTCACAACCAGAATTGTTTATTATTAAATAATGTTAAACACAGGAAGTCATCCAGTCATTGCTGTTGTCATAGAACAGCCTCTAACCTCGACTTTGACTGGAGGGGAATCTGTTCAGGTGTGTGTTTTAGAGAGCAGGAGAATCAAAGAGAGTGTGTTTGAGCCTGCAACAACTGCTGAATGATAAATGTGAGATGAAATCACAGTCTGGGTTTGACTGTCCCTCTGTGCTCGGCTGTACTCTTCCTCTCCTGTGAGTGAAAATATCAGAAGCTTTAAAAGTTTAACAGGCTCTCGGGGTAAACACTCCAAGGTTATTGTAGTGTTTCCAATTTAGTTTGAGCTTCCAATCTGCTTTTATGATCAGATCAGCGCCGAGCTTTCATAAAGGTAGCCACTGAACGCGACGCTTCGTCCAAGTTTAGTCACAGTGTGTGAACACTGATGTTTGGAGCTGTTGTTTAAATGTATTGACAGAATATTTTCAGCATAATGAGATTGTAGAGTGGTCCATCGATTGTTAATCACAGCAAATTAATTACTGCGGATCCTGTCGACATTAACTTCAGTGTCTGTGTGTGAGCGGCAGAAGTGCTAAAACGCTGTAGCATTGTGAGACAACATGCAAACTGTAAGAAAAAGCTATGAAGCTTTTTAAATGTGTAATGTTTTTTAATAAGACTTTCGTGTTACCAGCAGGAATGTGTTGATGTGAATGTGTTGTGTTGTGCAACTGATTTTGATTCCTGTATCTTTTTGTTGCAGGCCCAGAAGTTAAAGTCAAACTCAACTGTTGATGGGGTCCTTTGTGTGGTAAGTTCATTATCACCTCAATCTGGAGAGACTTATACCAGTTTAACAATGATTTATTTTACAAGTTTGGAAATTTTTGGCAATGTTTGAAATAGTGAAATGTCTTTGGCATATAGACTCCATCTTTATGAACTTGAAGGGGTAGTGAGGCAGACAGCATAGGAAACCCCCCCATGGAGTCTAGACACTGGTGGTGGTAATAAAGGAGTAAGATAAGATGAGTAAGAGACTTCTGAGGAGCAGGTTTCAGAGGAGCTTGACCCAGACACTGATGAGATGTAATGGAGGTGGCTGGGGAGGAGGAGGGTAGAACAGATTTGAAAATATGACTAATGAATGAAAGGGTGAATGGAAATGAAACAGTCCTCCTGCTTGAACTTACACTGAGCTTTATTAATGTCAGAAAAATCACTTTTTGAAACTCATATTTCATCATGAGACTGAGTTAAATAAATAGCACACTTCCAAGGACGTTCTACCTCCAATTAAATTTCCGGTCGATTACAAAAAAACTTTATGACTTTCAGCAAGACATAACTGTATTTAATTATAACAGTTACCTCAAGGTTAGGCGAAAAACAAAATGAGTTTTAAAGAATGTGTCTCACAGTCTTACCACATCGGCAGCAAATGTGGCTTAATTTGACTTTTTCCTCAAAACATTTTAAACAAGGCACTGAGAAAACCCTCCGTCAGCCTTTTAACTTGTTTATATCATCTAAGTTTCAAGTAAAAAGGTGTTTGAAAGGCAGCCAAGTAAGCTTTATTCTAACCATGCTATCACACTGTGATAGGTATGCCTCTTGTTTAGACTGTGCATTAAAAGTGAACACAACCCTTTCATAAATTGTACTGTTAATAAAGCTGATGCAGAAGTACCTTAAATCTGTATTCTTTTAAAGGTTGGCTGTGAGTTTCAACAAGACGTTGTACTTAATTACTTTCGTATTACTGATGTAAACAATTTTCTAATTATTTCACAACCTCAATCACTTGTTTCAGGTCTTTAATACAATTGAATAACAAATAAAATGCAAGACAAGCTGTCAACCACTATTTTCCCCGTTTGGGTAAAATTCCCATTGCCCTGTATAATGTACAGTGCATTCAGAAATTATTAAGACCCCATTTACTTTTTTGAGTGTTGTAGCCTGATGCTACAGTTGAAAAAATATATTTTTTTAATTTGTTTTTATTTATCTAATTTTATTTAACCTGGAAAACCTCACTGAGATCAATAATGTCATTTACAAAAGTGTCCTGGCCAAGACAGGCAGCAGAACAATTAACAGAGTTACAGACATGAAATATAACAGTTATAAACACAGCTCAAACAAATCCTGAATCATAGAACAGAAAGTCACTGGTCCAAACATCTACAGCCTGAAGCATCATCCTCCAATGCCTTCAGTCTACTTTTAAAAAGATTTAAAGAGACCAGCTCTTCAAGACATAGTAGAGTCTCCTGTAGTAGATTCCAGGCTGCAGGAGCAGGATACCTGGAACTACTTTTACCCATTTCAAGACAGACTTTTGGCACAGAGAGCAAAAATAAGTCTTGTGACTGAGTCACAGAGCAAAGACTGTAACTTCCAGAACTTTTCACATGAATGAAATCACACAAGTATGATGGAAGCAGATTTAGTATGGCCTTATAAATAAGGATAAGCCAATGATTCAGCCTTCACTGTCATAAAGAAGGCCACCCAACTAGATCATACAGAATACAATGATGAGTTAAGGACTTAAGTTTAGTTATAAACCTCAGTGCCCCATGGTACACAGTATCTAAAGATTCATGTTCATAGTTATGTTCCTAATTTAAAGGTGGTCAGGGGCCTTGGTTTAAAGAAATGAGGTATTCACAACATTAAAAAATGTTATTGTAATGAAATGCAGATCCTTTTTCTTATTAAATACAGAGACCTGTAAATCAGTTAATTGCAGAAATTGTTATTCTGTAAGTGTGTGAAATTGGTGACTAAATTCGCCTGATATCAATCGTAGGCCCCTATGTCAAATAAAATCGAAATCATATCGTGAGATTTTGTAATATTGGAAAATATATCACCCAAAATACTGATATCATATTGGGATGAAACTAGTGATTTACACCCCTAATTGAAAGGCATTCAAACCGTTTGCAACAACACTTGCAGTTTAGCTCAGGTTCCTCCCAGTTTTAGAGAAAAGACTTCAGCAGGGTCAGCACTTAATAAAACATCACTCATTTTTTGCATAAAGGCGTTTTAAACCGTCTCTTCTACTTATCTCAGTGAACGCTTTTAGTTGCAACCATAAGGCAATTGCTCAAGTTACCAAATAATCACAACCCATATCCTGACCTTGCTTTTGAAAGTCTCTGATCTCCCGCTGAGAGTGATTGCCACAGCAGTCCTTCCCAGCCTTTTTTAAACTCCTGGTCTTTGTAGTTCCTTTGAGGCTGGAATAGGATTGTTGCTTATCTGCTGGCTTTTAAAGTTCACAGTAAATGTCATTGTACAATAATAAGGCACTGGTATTCACTGGACTGACATTTAATAGAGGCTGGGACAGGTCTGGAGGAGATGACCCAGCTGTTAGCGTACGGCTTTATTAGCGAGCCAAAGACCCGTGGCGAAGCTTCATACAAACACCCATACACAGGATGACACATGTTAATGTGAACATGCTCAGATACAAACAGACTTTTTAGGCTCCACTCTGGTGTTCTAGTTTTAAACAACCTTTTGGAAGTTTACTGAGAAACAGGATGATTCAGGAGTTTTTATGACTGATAGCATTTAATTTAACAGTTTTGTGTGTTGTTGTCTTCTAAATCTTTTATGCACATATAAAACTGCAGCAACTCACCGTCTCAGAGGGCAAACAAATCCTGAGTTTTGAGTGATAAAATGGCTTTTGCCAATGTGTGATAAACAGATGAATAAACAAAAAAAAACAATGTTTTCCCTTTAACAAGCTGACATGAAAACAATACTGTGGAAATGATCAGCTGAGACATGAAACCTACTCATCACAGATGTGGACTCTCAGAGCAGGCAGAGTGTCTCTGAACTTACATGTTACTTATACTAAACTTTTAACGCAGAAAGGTCACATCACACAGACTCACTAATTAAACCCACAAATGCAGTTTATCTGGATAGACTGATGTGTATTTTCAAATTTTTAAAGACTTTCCAAGACTCTTTGGTGCATAATCTGCAGCTCAGTTGCAGAGCAGAGTGGTGATTACTTTAATAGACTTATCACTAATCCTTCCTCACTCATCTTTTAATAAGCTTCACACTTAATACAGTTTAGAAATCATCATCACTTTTGAATAATATTGAAATTCCAGAAGTGGGTAAAAAAACAGGACTTACTGTGTCGTTTCTACCAAACAACTACTGAGTTATTTGGTTCAAATAAATTGATGTCTAAATGTAGTTGGACTACCTGGCCATGGTGGAATACTTCACGGAGAGGGAATAAGGGACTTACAAATATATATATATATATGTATATGTATGTATAAATTATAAAGGTGCAAAGGAGTGTAAAGCTAAGGATGTATTAAACATTCTTAGACTATTGAGAAGATACACTTGATCCATACTTTTAAAACTCCATGTCCTATTAGTATCTGATCAAGTTAAAAATCTTTTTCATCTGTCCCCCTTTACTGGAGCTCTCCCCCTGGCTCGGAAGACTGCTCATGTCCCACTGCACAAGGATGGGGATAAAACCAGTCATGTTAAGTACCAGCCCATTTCCAAATCTTGGAATCCTTAGTCAATAATAAAATCAAATCCCTCCCCTCCAGTCATCCCATATTAAGTCAGTATCAACGTTGTTACCAATGATATATGTGTAATAGACAAAGGGAAGCACTGTGCTGTGTTATTTGTAGATTAACATAAAGTAAAGCTTTTGACACTGTTGACCACACTTTGCTTATTCCTGGTCTAAGCAAGGTTGGCTTGGATCATGAATCCCATAAATCCTGGTTCCAGGACTGTCTGTCACAGAGACAACAGTATGTGGTTTTGGTTCCGCAAGGCTCAATAAAAGGCCCAGTTTTATTTTAATTATATATCAACAACATTACATCTGCTGTTACACACTGTAGCATCCATCTTTATGCCAACGGCAGTTTTATATTTCTTTCCAACACCACACATTCAGCCAGTGAGATCCTTTAGCGAGTCCTTCATCAGCTGCATCATTCATGTTCATCTTAATACTGGTCTGTAACCCTAAAAAGTCCAAGTGAGTTTGCTGGGCTAATCAGATCAATTTGCAGATCTCCAATCAATTAAAAAAAATGCTGATATTGTCTCTTATCTGAGTGATCAGGATCAACCCTGGTTGCAACAAATCTCAAATCAGGTCACAGACCCCTGATAATCAGCAGGTGGTGGGAGACAAATCTTGCCCCAAGTCTAAAAATCGTGTGTTTTTAGCCAGCTTAAAAGGACAAGCTTTCACTGATTCCTTTTCCCATTTTCCAATCCAATCCTTTTTTTTATGATAAAATGTCAGTATCAGTTGTTTTTAACAAGATTTTGAGGAATTACGTTATTTTTACTGGAAAACTAGCATCATTATTTTAAGACAATTAGATGAGTAAGTCAAGATTTCATTTTAAAAGAGTGTGTTATCAAACAAAATACAGGGCAGGGGTATTTTTTTCTATTACATCTGTATTTTATTCCTTAATAGGGAGGAAAAGCAGCTTAAACAAGAGAAGAATGAATAAGTATGAGATACAACTATAAAAAGTGTTAACAGCTTTTTGAGTCAAGGTGCCCAACTCTACTTTACTTTATGTAACTATTTAGTTGACATAGCATCCTCATAGCTAAAAATGTGAAACAGCATATAGTTAAACGACGCATTTAAAGTGTTAAATATTTTACAATATCACAGTAGCTGCTGCAGTAACACTTAAAAATCAATGGCAAGGTGGGTCTACTCTAGGAAGAACAAAGCAGAGAGTCAACCTAATAGCAGGTCGATGCATGCTGAAGTGCCATGTCACAGACGGGAACTCTAACTCAATGGATAACTTCACTCATGGTGCAAATGTGTCTCACATCAAAAACAACAACAATCCATCAGAAACAGCATCCAAATACAACCAAACATAAAACAAATGAGAAATGCCAGCCACACATTCCCACCCACTACGATTTCAGAAAGTACAAGAATATTGTACTTAAGTAAAAGTAGAGTTGAACTTAGGGTGCGCTCACACTAGGCCATCCGTACCATGCCATATTCTAAGAGTGCTGAAGCCCATTTGACCCCTTCCCCTGTCCCCCATTTGGCCTGCATTCACACTGCTCAACATATCCAGGCCTGGGCACGTCATACACTGATGTCATCACACGAGGTATCCACCACTGAAAAATTGATACATGTTGATGACTCAGTATACATATGTATTGTTGTTTAGGCTGTAAAATGTGTCCTTCCGTGCCGGGGCCGCGAAGCATGCCGCGCCCTAGCACAGAAAGAATGCACTTACACTGACCAAACGTACTGGACTTTAGGCTCAAATGGGCCCAGGCATGGTACTGACGGCCTAGTGTGAGTGCGCCCTTACTTAATCAACTAGTTAAGTTATCAAAAGTGCACCCAATATTTCATAATTAGTTTCCTGAATATTAATGTTGTTGGATTTTTACAGCTTGTTGCTCTTTGCAACTTATTCTGACTGTAATGAGTTCTTCATCTCTCATTCTTCTCTCTCTCTCTCAGGACCAGATAAACGACCCAAGCACGTCCAACGCCATACTGAGGGACTCTGCTGTCTCCAGACGGCCCGCAGGCCTGGCCTCTCTGCTGCCCCCATTGCTCTGGCTGTGGTACTGCAGCATGCATGCGCTCTCCTTGCTGGGCGTCTTGTAGCCTCACAACGTCACAGCAAAAAGCTAAAATGGACTGACAGACACACATTTGTATAAAAGAAAAAGCAAAACCAGAAAATATATCCTTTCTTCTTGGTAATACCTGTTGTACTTTTATTTCTTCTGGATTCTCTCTTTTGATTCCTTCTTTGATTTTTTATGAATTTTTGAGAAGCTTTGTTGTTTTATTGTTTTTTTTTCTTTGCATTGCAGCTATGTGCTAAAAGAGTGATATTCTCTACATGTTAACTCAGTTTGGCTGTGTGTCCCCTTTGGGTATTTGGTGAAAAAATGGGGATTTAAAGCTTACGTGTCAAACAGATATAAGCAAAGGACTACATTCCAAAACACCACAGCTGGTGGATCTTGGAAAGGTACACGCAAAATGTAAGTTAGCCTAGATTTTCAGAGTCACCACCCATGTTTGTTTGTGTGTTGAGGCTAATGGTGGGATCTTTTGCTTAAAAGTCACAGTAAGTTCAGTAATGGCTACATTTTATCACTTGGGCAGCCTTTTTCGGTGTTATTCAGTCTCTGTGGTTCTGTGGTATGTTTTGATAATGATGTAATCTGGTGTTTTACATTTTTATGAAAGGTTGTGGATATACCTTACAAAAAAGTCACTTGGAAGCCTTGTTTTTTAGGGTGAACACCAATATCCTAACACATCAGAGAAGTGAGAACATGTGCGCCCAAATCGTCTTTACTGAACATGCATCGCTGCCGGCAAAAGCACACAGGCAAAGACCCACAAATACACACAGCACATATTCACACATACAGACCGAAACACTCACAGCGCCAGGCTTTTAGCGTCCTGTTTTTTTACACCTTGTTGTTGCAAACAGAGTGATACTCAGAGATCACAGAGCAGTAGGTCATTCACTGCTGTGGAAATCCACTCATTAGTGATTGTACATACTTGTTATTGTTAGAAATCCAAGCCATGCTCCATTTTTTTTAATGAAAAGCTGCTAAAGTGTCACCTGGGGGATTTTTTTTAAGTACTTTTGAGTTTTGATGTACTTTGCTGCACTGTGTCCACAAAGATGAGAGCTCGTGAGAGAAAAGAAGCTAAATGTTGTAAAGTAACTTGCACCTCTGTTGCTTCTAAGGTCAAAGCATCTGTTTCTGTCCGTTCAGTGTTACAACTCATTGCCTCTTTTGTGAAACTGTCAACATGTGTCAGGGAGGAGGGTTCGCACTTAAAATTGATCATTTGCTATTCCCCACTACCTTAAATTACTGTTACTACAGCAGGAGTTCCTATCCTTTAAATAATTACCCTTCAAATACAAGGCATTAGACATACTGAAGAAGAAGTAGACAGACTGTTGCTATATTTAAGCTGCTGACCATCAGATTTACAGCTAAAAGAAAATCTGGGCCTGTTATTAACTCTAGTTTGGAATTAGTTTAGTATTATATTGATAGCACATCTTTTTCATCAGACTTCTATTGTTTATTTATTTATTTTATTGTTTAATTTATAAAATGAATTAGATTACACTGATTTGTGTCCTGAGGAACATCCAGCCAGGGACTTTGATGTGCCAGCATAAGGGCTTTTGCTACTCAGCTAATGGCTAGGCTACATCAAATAGCATATCCTGCTAACAAAGGGCCACCTTTGTGGCACTACCAACCTTATCATGTTTGTCCAAAAAGCTGGAATTATATTATTCATGAAAAAGACTTGGCAGGAGGATCATTTTCTTTACTCTTCAGCACAACTTCATTGTCAAAATATACTTTTATATATACTATAGCAAAGAATAAGACAGTGTTGCTCCAGGTTATGGAAAAAATACATTACTGTTGTACTCAAGTAAAAGTGCAGTTACTCTGGTTTAAATTTACTTAAGTGAAAGTAGAGGCACTGGTCTATAAATCTGCTCAATTAAAAGTAAAATGTTCTCAATTAATAGTTTGCTTAAAGTACTCAGTAGCTACTGAGGAGAAGTACAGTACAGTATGATATTTTCTGTTTGGCAAAAACAACAAGGAAAAAGATCGCCAACCAGATTGTTCAGGTAAAGTCACACCTCTATAATATGCTAAAACTCACAGCAAAATTGGCACTGTTATTTACACTCATACAGAGTTCAATTTAAAACTTTCAAGTGTTTATACCAGCCCATACTGCAAATAGTTATACTACACTTATTTTACAATACAACAGCTCTGCAGTAACTCTCAAAAATCTGTGGCAACGTGGGCCTCCTCTGGGAAGAACAAAGCAAAGAGGCAACCTAGTAGCAAGCCGCAGATGGAGAACCCCTGTCAACAAAGTCCTTCATCATAGCTTTTGTCCAGCTGGGCCCTAGTCTCATTCTGGCTTTGGCTTTGTTAAGATTACTGGCTATGAGGGTAACATCATGGTACTACTATTTGCTTCTGTATGTCTAACCCTAAAATTCCACATGCTCCGTCTGCATAACAATATTTTTGCCAGA
This sequence comes from Cheilinus undulatus, assembly GCF_018320785.1. Classification (NCBI taxonomy): domain Eukaryota; kingdom Metazoa; phylum Chordata; class Actinopteri; order Labriformes; family Labridae; genus Cheilinus; species Cheilinus undulatus. Next base: position 19,474,451 of record NC_054870.1, on the reverse strand, counting down.
GAAAATGTATCCTTTTTTAAGTCAATCTTTGCAGCTCCACAGCAGGCACTCTAGTACAGCTTTAGGGTGTTCCATAGCACCACTTCAGACTTGTCAGGCTTTCCTGTGATTTGTTAAGAGTGATCTGATTAATCATAGGCTTTGTAGTTAATTAATAGCATATTTTGATAATTAGATAGGACATGCTTCTGAATGGCATCCAATATTTTGAAGCAGGAGATGTGGGGTCTGAGGACAGATTATCCACTTAGTAGTCAAGCAAAGATGGTGTTAATCTATAGAATATGGATTTTATCCATAAAACTTATAAAAAAAAATTAAGAGCACAGAGAATTTTTAAATGTTCTAATCAAAGTAACAAAGCTTCTTTAGCTTGTTGTGAGGTGGCATCAGTGTGATTAATTAGCATATTTTCACAGCTGTCATTAATTAATCATAATTGATCAAAAAATTTGACAGCACTAGAGATCACTATATCAACAGTACATCCAATCCTGTCACACTAGCCGCAGGTCACCAGTCTGTCACAGAGTCACAAGGGTAACACGATACATTGGATGAAAGAAATAATTTTTTTTTGGGGGGGGGGGGGGCCTTATGCACTCACCTACTAACCTGACACGCCAGATGGATGTGTGAAACACGTGTGAAACACATCCATCTGGGGAAGCTTCAATAGGAAATGTTTGAGAAAAGGCAGAGGCTTTGAAAAAAACTCGGAGTGTGATTGGGAGAACGTTCTGTCTGTCACATCTCTATGGGCCAATCAGAGCAACAAAACACGTGAGATGGGATCTTTGCAAGATAGATTCACCAGTGAAAAACAAGGAAACGGGGGTATCCATCTGCTTTGCAAGGTTACTCACCTACTGTAGACAGAAAAAAAACACAAGTGGGAAAGGGCAAGCACTGTCTGCTGCAGCAAACCACTGCATACCCTGAATGTGGGGCAAGTGGAGTATGTGGTGTTTGTGGAATTTGCGTGTAAGTCCTTGTACTTCTGCACATTTAGGAAGTGATAAGATAGAAACTACCTTACAGAAACTCACATTGCCCCACTTAAGTTTTTTGTTTCACTAATTATTTGTATTAGAGGGGTTTAGCAAATGATCAAGTCACTGCACAGCTCTGGACAGTATGTCACATGTGACTTTTGTACTGTATGTTAAATGTCAAAGCGTTTTATGTCTGCTCCCAAGGACTGCTGGGGAATTGAAAGGCCACAGCATGTATTATATTACGTTTCTTAGATCCACTTTAACCCATCAGTTTTCTTTGGCTTCTTCCAAATAGGCACACAGTTCTCAACTCTTCTTTCAGTGAAAACTTTTCATTTCTACAGACTTTCATACATCAGATTCATCACTGTGGCATGTTCAGCGAAGTTACTTTAAGCACTCGGACACAGACAGGAGAATTTAAAGCATCACTGCTTGGGTTTATGTAGCTTCTCAAACCATGATTAATGTATAGTAGGACCTAAATGTTATTTACCAAGCATAAACATGGTATATGCACTGTATGTACTTGGCTGAAACTATAAATTGGACAAATAAATGTCTGATGATATTCTATTCCAGAGCATTGTGAGCTATTTTGACATTCAGATACAATATAGAGTACATTGAATAAACCAGAATATTGTTTTTTTATATTGTGTATATTTCTCCCAGTATGTACATTATTATGAAATATTATTGCATCTGAGAAGATGATATCAACATTACAACCCTAATGTAGGAAAATAGCCCCATTTATGACATTGCTTAGATATAATATTTTGTTTTTTGCTGAGATTTGAGCTTATTTTTCTATCTTTTACTAATTTTTGCTTTTTGGGGTGGGTTGAAGTAAAGGAGATGGATCATTTTTAATTGCTAAACTTCTTTAAAGTTTGGTTACCATAAATATTCTGGCTTTATTGCTGGAATAACTATGGTGACAATATTTAAAAGAATAATGCAAGAAAGGAATTGGTCACTGCATGGTGACTGGGAAGAAAATAAAGTTTGAAGATCAATATATTGAATACGGTACAAATGAAGGCATTTCTCTGACATGTTTGACCATAAAGGGACGCTGCAGTTGAATCAGAAGAGAAATAAAAACAAAATGTCTGAATAGATTTAACAGATAATTGTTTTACAGTGCATTTTATACTTGATCCAGATTCATGTCTTAAATGCCACTGGGATATAAAATAAAGTTTATGGAGGTGTTCTAGTATATCAGTTTCACTGAAGAGCTCCTAAACTGGTTTCACGCCGAGCTGATAAGGATCCCATTTTAGGCCAAAAAAGTTAAAGATGTTATTTAATCTCTGCTGCCCATCTCCATGTGTTGTTTAAAAATACCAAAAAATGCTTTTTGGAGATGCACAGTCCTTCAGCTATCATTCACTTCTTCGCTTGTGAAAATGTAAAATCTATTGTACAAAAGTTATGATTAAAAACTGTTAAATCATCTACACTGTTTGTTGTGTTATTTCAACAAGAAACATGAAAAGGAACCACCAAACAAGCAAGAAGACACATGAAAAAGTCAGATGAAATGGTGTCATGAGAGATTAAAGGACGTTAAAGGTGGACTGGATTCTGATAAGAGCTTAAGGTAATTGACTTTAGCTACAGAAATCATTAAGAGCAAAGAGATAGGACCGGCAAAGAGTCATCTGAGGTGCCAGAAGCCTGATGTTATGTGTATATGCACAGAGGCTGTTGTCCTCAAGGCAGATGCCCTGGGCTCAGATCCACCCTGTGGCTCCTTTACTGCATTTTATTCCTTTCTCTCTCTCCTCTATTTCTGACTTCATCCTTTACCGCAAATAAAGGCATAAAAGCCCCGTAGTGATCCATGAAGAGAAGAGTTAGCTGAGGTATGCAGCTTTGGCCTGATGTTAAAGGGTCTCATTAGGTTGGGCTAACATTTCTGAATCATTTAGTGGTGAATGAGAATTTTATGTTCATTCCTTCAACCTTAATTTAGTCTCCAACAATCACTGAGGTCATGCCCTCAGGGAACAAGGAACATAACAAACATGCATTTAACAGAACAATAAACAATGTCATCAACATTGTTAAAAACTGCTACATTCAAAAAGAAAAATATTTTTATTGCAGTTCTAAACTGACCAAAAGGAACAAGTGTTTGCAGTTTAAAATTTTGTTGTGAATGTTGAAAGTACAAAAGTAAAACAAACTTTTTGACATCAATTACTAGATACTGTGTGTTGCATTTTCAAAAGCTTTTCAGTGCTGTGCACTTGCGCTTGAGTTTAAGTAACTGAAAGTAATTTGTAATCAACACTTGATAAATTAAATGAGATGTACAAGCGACTGAGTGAAGCGTAAAAGTAATACCCATTTTACACTAGTAGGCAACTCCAAGTAAAATCAATTACGGGTACATTTTAAGTTCTACCAATTCAGTTTTACTCAGACATCTAAGATGTTAACTTTTTCAAGTCAAGCTTAGTAAATTTATAACCATGAAGGTGCAAGCTGGACAGGAAAGTCCTCTTCCATCATGTTCATTATAGTTTTTCACCACAGGCAGGAGCTCTTTAACTGAGTCAGTAACTTCACTCATGGTGCAAACATGTCTAATGCCACAAAGCATTCTAGGAATACTCTGATGATTAAAGGATGATACTATTTACTTAAAACTAAAAAAACAATTTCTCATAAAAATAGAGGTGAAATAGTTGTTTTGGATATTTAAGTTAACAGAACTTATTTTGAATATCTGTTAAACATGTCTTACAGTCTGAAAGGTGCATTTGATCCAGAAAGCAGACTTCCTCAGGGTTGAGTACATCCTCCTTATAATTTTTAAGTTGCTCCCCACAGGCAGGAGCTCTTTAACTGAGTCAATAATTCACTCTTGATGCAAAACGTTGGGTTTTACAGTGCTGGACAGTTGTGTAGTTTCCTGAGTACAAGTCAATGTAACTGGATTCATGGTTTCTCCTCTTTACTACTTTATCAAGAACAGCCCCAGTAGGAAAACCGAATTTTGTCATGCTCTGCCCACATGTGCAAAGATATACGCAAACTTTTAGGATTTACACAATATTAAAAAAAAGCTTCAGACTTCTGAGCAAATATGCAATTCTAGGGTTCATAATACCTAGGCCTTACCTTAAAAGTAAAAATAAATAGATAAAGCCTCACAAAAGTTAAAATCACAGAAATCTTGTGTTGTCCTCACTCCTGTTTCAGACAGTTCTGACTGTTTATTGTCTTCTTTTTCTACTTCTTTCAGTGTTGCTTTGACCTGGTTACTGCCACCTACTGGACAGTGGTGCAAATCAGTAAATATTCAGTCCAGCCCTTAGATGATACTCGTCTATGTTAAGTTGACTTTACTTGAAACAACAGTGAAGGGTTTCCTTCACCCTGCAATTTAACATTACTTGATAAAACATCGTAATAAGAACATGCATGTGATTATTGAGTAAAAACTAAATTTCTATGAGTCCAGATCACTATCAGGGTTTACAGTGTAAAAGCAGTTTTCCTAAAGGAAGTGTTTGCCTGTGAAACTTAAGCATTAGCAAGATACTGGAATGTGTTTAATATTATTGATGAGATTGATGTAACAATGACATTATATATGATGCCATTGTGTCAATTAACCCTTTATAGATAAATGTAAAACAATGCCTTTCACTTCTCATAGTTAGAGGTACCCAGTGTCAACCAGAAATAAAAGAGACAGAGGTTTTTCCTACATATACAGAAGAAATAAACACACAAAGGGATACATTAACAGAAACGAATGTGATTATCACAGACACCATCAATTTAAACTCTAGAGCACTGGTTCTTAGTCTGGGGTGATGATAAAACACGCATGAAGTAGATAATGTACAGGTCTTCTGCTGGGGTTTATCAATAAAACAACAAAACTGATGTTGATTTTTGACCATAATATATCACTGTTTATGTGTGGGTGGTGGTCTAACTTGCATTTCAATAGTAACATTTGAGTGGTTGCACTTACTCTCCACAATGTCTCATGAAGGATGTAAGCTGTGTTCTTTAGAATGAAGAAATAATCAGGGAGGACTTTCTGGGTTTAAATTGTGTTTGATCTGCTTGATACGCATGCATTTAGACATAAAACCATGTAAAACCTTAAAAGCTTATATTCAACAGTATAAAGCTAATTTGAGCACCTTTATTTTCATTATCAACAAAAAAAAAAACAAAGGAGCAATGTTATGTCTTTGTCTTTCCTCATTTTCTAAATAAAGATTAAAAAGTGTAGGCTCTCAAACAGGACAAAAACTGTCTTCCCTAAGCACTACTATTAATTTATCTGATGTGCTTATTATATTGTCTGATATTGAAAAATGTATTGAACTAAATTGAAGGGAATTGAAATGATATCTACCAGACTATTATATCAGCAAAAATCTGGGGATTGGCCAAAGTACTAATAAAATATCATAATATGATTTGCAACTCTACATGGATCTGGCTGCTCTAGGTGTTTCCCTGAGAACCCCAAAGTCAATAGCAACTACAGTGACTTTGTTGTGGAAATACAGTGCCTTTAAACTGTGAAGCACGGTGGAGGCAGCATCACGCTGTGGGGATGCTTCCTGCCCTGGAAGGGCAGACTCATTGCTGTGATTGCAACCAAAGGTACATCTACTAAATACTGACTTGGAGGAGGTGAATATCTTAGCAGACACTTATTTTACATTATATACTTCTATTTAATTGATACTACTGTTTTCACTTTGACATTAAAGAGTTTTTGTACCTTTTTTTTGCAAATTATATTGACAATGATTGATTGAAAAAATAAATGAAAAGATAAAACATCAAAGGGGCCTGATTATTTCATCCTTAAGTTGGGGTGAATATTTGTGCAAAGTTTTCAGAAATCCCTCAAAGCATTCTTGAGACATCATAGATATTTGATAATAATTGTGCATATGATCATTTTTCACAGTCACAGTCCTGTATATGTACACATTTAGAAACATGATGATATAATGCACTGACCAACCTGTGAGCAAAGTCATGTTTATCAAACACAGTCATGGAGTTGCAGCTAACAGGTGCATGCTGCATCTGACTTCAGCACTCACAGTGATCTCTGAGCTGTAACTTCTACCTGCAGTGATACCTACACAGGCTCTCTGCTGTTAGAAAGCATCCCCTGCAGCCATGGCTGAGCTCTCATTCTCAGCTCATAAATATTCCAAAGTGTTTGAGGAGCGCAGCGGGACAAAACGGCTGACTGAATGTGTTATATTAAACACTGAGAGCCAGCCAGCTAATAAGTTGGAGCCTGAGGCGGACTGTGGAGGACTTCACTGTGTGTGGACGCTTCCAGAAGCCTGCTCAGACAGGTGAGCACAATTACAGATTCACTAACGGATTCTCTCTCTTCACAGGGAAACATGGAGCACTGTGTGACTGAAAACACCGTGCAGGGATTTTCTGTTTTTTTGCTGAAGTGTGTTTATGGCCTCATGGCTGCATGTTTTGTTTTTTCTGTTTTCAGATGTTTTACTCTGCTGCTGATTTTGTTAGAAGTGTTATTTGTGTAGCTTGTTAATGCTTGTTGCAACCACTGCAGCATCCATAACCCTGTTTTATTTTGATCAGGTGTTTTCAGGAGTTCTCTTCTCTTTCAAATCTATGGACTGGATAAAGCATTGACATCACTTACTATTTTCTAGCACTTGGTATTAGAAATGTAAAATAGGGGCTGACATATTGGATATGTGACTTTTTCATTGTAGTCAGAGGCAAAATGGTGGCACCTAGGCAGACCTAAAGCCTCCTGGCAAACTGCTAAAACATGCCAGCATGTCAGTCACATCAGCCATGTCTCTGATTGGATGTAACTGGATGTGCTCCAAAATGCATCCTTCTGTTTTTATACTACCTGGAGGTGATCAATTGCTTTATCTTTTTTTTTTTTTTTCCCTTTAACGTCTTTTTAATGGCAGATTGTGGCTGTCATCAGCTGTCCAATTTTCCAGGGCTGACACATCTTATTTAAATATAGATATTTTTGGGTTTTTATGCCTTTATTGGCAGAGGAGGACAGTAAATAGAGTCAGGAATAAGGACAAAAGACTGAGGGGAGAGACATGTGGGAAAAGAGCCACAGCCTGGACTTGAACCTGAGCCGACCCTGTGCATTGGGCAGGACCTTCCCACAAGGCCATCTGTACCCCCAGCTGCCGCATTTTTAAGAATAATAACAACTTGACAACTATCTGACAAGACATATTTACAGTAAAGACAATAAAATACAACATAAACCACATGAATATCACAACATAAATGCATGATTAAATTGTACCACCTTTGCTAGTAGCATGTTGGCTAGCTAGCAGAAGCCAGTGTTGGTTAGGATGCTAGCATGCTAACGGTACCAAATCATTACAGACTAACTCTGTCACCACTATGGTGTTTTTGAAGGTGAGTAGTGTCAGTGGTTCCACACTCAGTTGTTGGATGGTTTTGAGTGAACCATTAGTAGGCTACACTGCTTTTTAGTATTCTTAGTGTGAACGCACTTTGTGCACTTAAGTACTCAAAATGTTAAATATTCAGTACAGAAGTATGTGATATGAAACACACTTTTGGCCTGAATATGACTTTTAAAAAACATACTCACACCCTGTGACCCAGAACGGGACAATCAATGTAAATAATGGATGGATGGTTATTGAAAAACAACCTCTTTGAAGTTTTTGATGATAAACACACAACTTATTCAGACTCTTTGTGAACCAGGCTGTAAATATTTATTTCTGCTGTCAAAATGGGCATTTTAACATGCTAATAGGACTACCAGTGCTATTTGCAGCAAGCCACAAGTGGTCACTTGAGGAACTGCAGTTTTTTTGCACTTCCCACTTGCTTCATTGTTAACACCAGAGGCTCTCATTTTAAAAATCTATCAGGTCTGCATCAATCAGGGCTAACAGATAGTTTTAGAACAGTGTCTGTGAATAGTAAAAGCGTCTCTTAGTTTAAGAGTCGCCATTATGACAGTGCCTTAAACCTGCATTCTCTGAATGGTCAGTAGGTAGTGAATACACTGATTGCAAAATGTAAGTTTACCAGAAAATGCATGGACTTGAGATTGTTTAGTGTGTTTCTTGTTGTCTGACTACTCAGAGTACTTTCACACTGCAGGTCACATGTACAAACTCACGCCCTTTCATACACTAATGGTGGAAGTTGTTAAGGAAAATTGGAAAATTAGCTAATCCTATTCAAACACATCTATACCCATCTGCACGTCCCTGACAAAGCAGAAAGAGTAAATAGGGGTAAGTGTCTTGTGCAAGGGTACATGGAAATGTCACTGCAGGAGCTGTGGATTGAACCCTTGACCTTATGATTGTGAGGCAAGTCCCCTTAAAATGACTCTAAATTGCCCTTAGATGTGAGTATGATAGTCTTTACACTGATAAGAATATACAGCCCAATCTACATAGAAAAACCTAGGCAACTTTTTGCACCTTTTTTTTTTTGTAGATTAGCCAGATTAATCTTTGTAAAAACTACTACTCTGTTTTAGTTCATAATCAGTGAAATTTACTTGTCATCTTCAAGTAGATTCAACAAGACTAATCTTTGTTTCAATTATTCATAGCTTGTTAAAATGACTCATGCTTTTAATGCTGTCTAACACACTAGTGCAGTATAGTTTATGATTCCCTCCACTAGTGGTATTCATTAGAAACTCCTGTAACAAGGCTTGCAAAGGTAGTAACTGCATTTGCTTCCACACCTTCTTGATTTTCCCTCATCAATGACATTTACAAAGAATCGGTAAAATTCTAAGTCAGGCAGTCAAACTCATTTTCAGGAAGTACTCTTTTCACTCATGGTGCAAAAGTGTTGACTATCAAAATCAACAAAGATCCATCAGAAAGATGAACAAAGGAATCCCAGCAGTGATCTCAGTACAACATTCAACATCTAAACTCACCTGATCACATTTAAACATAACCCTAACCCCAACCCTACACACTTAAACACTCTGCCCCAAGGCATCATGGGAAAATTCTGCTTAGATATCACCAGATTTGAATCCCACCAATCTGATCGATCATCACTGCCATGTCTTAGTAGTTCATCTATTCCTGATTGTTAGAAAAGCCATTATCACTCATTTGAAATACCCACAATGCATCACAGGGAGTATTTATTCATGATAGTGTAGTTTTTTGTAGTTTTGAAACACGGAATGAAACTGTGTAAAGGTAAAAAAGTCAGGCTTAGTTATGTGGATAAACTTTGGAAGACTGGCTTACATTACCTAAATTATTCTTGTTTAGGAAAAAAATCACAGTGTCTTGAATTTTTAACAAAAGAAACTGACAACAAAATTAGATTTACTTATGTCAAGTTAAAAACTTGGATTTTTATTGTTGATATCGAAGATTAAATTAAGTTAAATTTACTTTTGCCCAGATTCATTTTTCTCAGTGTAGTTGTTTGTGTCTCCTTATTATGTCAGCCTCGTGATTGACTGGGTGTACCCCACCTCTCGCCCAATGGATTGGCTCAAGCCCTTGCGACTCCAAACGGGATATATTGTGCAGATTATGGATAGAAGGGTTGCCTTTTTTTAGGCAAATAAAAACAACAATAAAACAGCATGTGATTATCTAATTACTTCCCTTACTGCCGTGGGTGACTTGTCAACTAGAGGGCATACCGATGTGTTTCTCTCCATTTGTCTGAGGATTGTCAACTCTATTCCAAGAAACCCAACATGTAGACAGCAAAACACTGTAGGTGAGGCTTCAGTAAAGCAGTTAGCAAACCACTGGGTGATATCATGGTAACTGCGTCACATGTCAAATTGTTATAAATGAATGAATAATTGGACTTCTATTATTGTGCCGTGTATGTGTGACATGAATTTTCCAGCAAGACAGTTCAAAGCACACAAACAGCAAGAGCATCTTTCAGAGAGTTGAGGGAGAGTACCTTAACATGAACATTGAAGATCTTTGTCTTATACATAAACGAGATGATTAATGGCTAGTCTTCAGTTTGATGAACATCTGTATCTAGGTTTCGATACAAACTGTTTATCCTTCTGTATGTGAGGAATGAAGCACCTGCTTGTACCATTGCAGGCCTCCCTTATTGACTTTGAGCCTCTATATTTGAAGAAGTTGATTGAAGATACATTAAAAAACTTAACCGACACTGTATAAACACCAGTGACTAAGGACAAAAAAATTAACATTTCAAATGACAGTATTGAAACCTAATTTAACACGTATTAAAAACTCATTTGAGAAGAGTTTATACAAATTGCCTCAGCCTGACATCTCATCAGATTTTCCTTAATGATAATTTCCAAAGTATTATCCAAATTCCTCTACTGTGGTGCAGGATGAGTGAAAACATTGCTGGTGTTATTAAAGACAATGAGAAACACACAGCCGGAAAGTCATTAATTAAAACCATTCTCATAATTTTGTGGAAAATGTCAATGAGTTGAATAGATAAGTGATGACTAAACAGGCCCATTTATAGTTGGATGTGTCATATAAAATGGTGTTGATAGTCATAAGAGACATTTACTGACGCATTTTTGACATTATGAATAAAACATTGATTTAAAATAGAAAGGAGTGATGGGAAAATGGGCTGACGTGTGCACATCACCATCAGGAAATGCCAGAAAATGAGTCTGACATTTGACTATACTTTTTAGTCATAATTCTGCATCTTCCATTAGTCTAAATGCACATCCTCCTGCCTTCATACAGTGATGAATAATTACATCGGCTGCATTGTAATTTCTGAGAAAGAGTTTAGTTTGGATAGAGTCCATAAAAGCCTCATCGGTTGTTGAGAGATGCTGTGTTTATAGTTCAAAAAAGTTGCTGCCATTTACCTTCCTGATGGAGTCTTAATGTAGACCTCAAACATCAGTAGTTGTAGCATAGGGGTGTCAAACCCTTGGTACAAGATCATAAGATCTTTCTCTTATATCTGGCCCACCGGTATGAGGTCTTCCTCCAGTATAAAAATGTAGACTTAACACTGATGATTTAAAAAAATCTTGTTAAATTATAAAGATCTGCAAAAGCAAAGAGTAAAAATAATTAGATACAAAGTCATTCAGGTGGAAGAATTAATGTTGTCATATCATATTTTCAATTTTGCACCTCACAATTCTTACTTAAACTTATCATTTTGACTTTTATTCATCTCAGAATGATTTATAAAAAAGTTTGGTTTTTTTATATTTTACTTCTGGCAAAAATGAGGTCCAAAACAGTGTTTCTGTGGGAATTTGTGCCCATACAGCATTTATAAGGTCAGGCACTGATGTTGGGCAAGAAACCTCCCACTTTTTAGCCTCTGGAAGCCATTGTTCTATTCTAATGATGCTATCGCTATCCACGCCTTTGTAGCCCATACTGAAGCTTTTCTAGTGAGCCTGGAACTTGGGTGACCTTATGGTGTCTTTAAAAATTAAATCCACACCAATATTCAATGTCTTTTCTATCCATCTTTAATACATTTTTGCCAACCAATGGCAGGCTGTTCTGTCGTCATGTCATGCTTTGCCAAACAGCACATGTGTATACATTTAGAAACTGAAGGAAACAGCTTAAACCAGGCCTGAATAGCTTATAATGGAGAGAAAAAAGAGAAAGACAGCCTAAGACCTGTCCCTCTGTGCCTCTGCAGACAGGAATATAAAATATAAAAAAGGGCAGGGACCGTTTTTGTAAGTATGTGAAAATTTTTGTACTTTTATGACTTTTTGCAGCAAAATTATGATTTTTTCACTTTTGGTCCCCAAGAGATAAGAGAAAAAGTTCATGCAAGAAAGTTATTGTTTATTGTATGTCACACATAAAAATCCTTGGGGTTTAATTTCTGTTTAGTTTTTTCCATTGTCTTTATAGTCCCATGTTTTTTTTTGTTTTTTTCAAATTCAAGTGGCATTACTGCAGCACACATAATCTTAAAGCCCAGGTTGTCCTGAAAAACGAAGATGTTTAGAGCTCTACTGTGCACCAAAGAGTTGATGTTTACAAGCTTTGTAAGACAAAAAGTCCAGGCGAGACAAAATGGTTGAAATATAGCTTAGGGCTCATAGGGTTAAGATTCCCCTTGACTGGCAATGAGGGGCCTAGTCCAACCCTGAAAAACAGCCCCCCACCATTATCCTGCCTCCACCAAACTTTACAGTTAGCTTGAAGTAGTCATACAGGTAATGTTCTCCTGGCACCTGCCAAAGCATGATTCGTCACTCCACAGAACACGTTTCCACTGCTCCACATTCCATCTTGGGTGTGCTTCATACCACTCTATTCGCTGCTTGTCATTGGACTTGATGTCAGACTTACGTGCATCTGCTCGGCCATGGAAATCCATTCCGTTTAGCTCCCACTGCACAGTTTTTGTGATTACATTAATGCTAGTGGACATTCAGGACTCTTTAGCTATGAACCAGCAAAGTGTTGGCGACTTTTAAGCACCATGGGTGTTAACAGTTGTTGACCCCGCTGTGTTTTTACTTCGTCTTCTGCTTCATGGTTGAGTTGCTGTTATTCCTAAACACTTCCACTTTCAAATAATATCACTTACAGTCTAGGCTGTGTAGGGGTGGAGTGTGCAGTACTTAATGGAACAGAGCAGTAGTGTGACATATCCTTTATCCTTTTTCTAGTCCAGGATAATTGTCCATGACTGTACTCAGGTTTCTTTCTCTTCGTGCTGGTTAAGATAATAGATTCAAACAACATATGCTAACAGGGCTCTTCCTTCCACCCCTGTAGTAAAATACAGCTATCAGAGTCATACAGACACATTACGGCACCCTGAAATTAATCCCCCGCAGCTTCAAAACAGAACTAAAGACAGCTATCAAATATTACGTTCACTGAATGGGGGGAATTGGATTTTTGATAGCAGGCAGCATTTCACATGCAGAGATTGAGCTTATTAAGAGTCATCAAAGCTCTATTTTCTTACTTTGGAATGGTTCTGTGGTAATGAGCACTGTGAGATGTGATGAAAGTCCCGGGGTACAGTCAGGTACTGTATTATCAGGCATTTTTTGTAGTAGTAATTGAGGGTCTCATGAAGAAAAAATGGCAGCTGGTCATGCCTGCAAATGAACTCATTCACTAAACTGACAGAACTGAGTTTCATCTCTGTTTCACTACATTGTAAAACCACTTTCATGCCAAGTCATTTTAACTGTTTTTTAAAGTATTATGTTCTTGTCCTCTGTGTATTTGAGCTGGTGTCTGATGCCAATAAATGACATAGTGGTGACTTATGTGCTTCTGAAGAAAGAAAAAGGTTCATTGTTGCTTACTCCTGTAAATTTCACCTTTATTTTGCCAGATGAAGACAAAAACATGATTTCCTCTGAAATAAGAAATTTATTGAATGCTGTTGGTAAACAGCTGATATATTTACTGGAGTGGATGATTTGCTGTCAAACAAACAGATTGCTCAATAATTCAATGTTAGAAAGGGCAAAGCCTTTGGACAAAAACTCAGAGGGTGATTGGATTAACGTACTGTCTGTCACATCTTTACAGGCCAATCAGAGCAACAAAACATGTGATGTAGCTGCTACTGGATAACGCCCCTACCGAAGGAGTAAACTCCATAGAGAACTGCATAATGCAAAACATGATGGCTGTAGATGTCAATACACAACTTTTGTCATTTTTGAAAACAACTCAGTGCTGGTCTTTGTTCTTCTTTTAACTAAGAAATGTCATCAAGTTCTGATAAAACTGGTGCTTTAGCAGCATCCATGCTAATGTCTTGCACCATAATTGCACCGGCATTTTGCTGCTGCTTGCTTACGTCATGACTCAACCGTGCCTGAAAGTACAGCCCCTTTTCGCTGACTGGTCCTGCCACTTTGGTCTTGGCCCAACTGGTTCAGATGGGAGCTTTCCAAGATGGATTTACCAGTGAGAATCATGGAAACTGGTGGATCCATCTGCTTTGCAAGGTTAACAAAACTACTGATACTGCACCAATCTGCCTGTCAGGAATGTCCCCTGCAAGAATCACCACCATGTCCTGGTGGAGGGGTTTCTGTGTCCCACTGACCCCGGAAGCATTGCAGTTGGGGACATTAGCCCCTGGTAGGGTCTCCCAAGGCAAATTGGTCCCAAGGGAGGGTCCAGGCAAAGAGTGATACAAGACAGCCCTCATGAGCTAGAACCTACAGTCTGGAGTCCCCTCGTCCGGAATAGGGACACTGGAGCAGCCCCGTGGAACCAGACATGGTGGGGTAGGACGAAGGTGGATGGACTTTCTCAGTCATTTTCAAGGTCCAGACGTGTTTTTGGGCTCAGTTTCTACTGTCTCAGACTTGGGTCAAATTCAGACAGAAATACGTGGCTCCAGACCGTCTCTAAGGAAAAAACTCTGAAGGTCATTAGCGGGTGAAATAAAAGTCTAGCATAAATTCTGTTTTGACTTTTTGACATTTCTGCTATTTGTCAGTTGCATCTGAAGGAGCCATTGAAATCAAACAGCTTTTGACATGTCATCATGACCCAATCAATCTTCATGCACTGAGTTGAGATGCTATTTAACAGTCTTAGTGGTTGTTAATCTATTTATGATCATCAATCCATTCATTTGTCTGTACTAATACCCCTATTAACAATGCAGCAAAAAAAAAAAACCACAGTAAGTAAAGTGAGATTGTGCTTAAATACTGGGTAGATATTAAACATTTTGCTGTGGACTTCTTCATGGAGACTTGTAGTTGTAATCTTTTAACACCTTGACTCCAGCTTCAAGGTTCTCTGGGACAGGTGATACATTTGAATTATAACTGGAATAAAACTGAGCCAGACTGATCATTAGAATTGACCCTCATGCAGCGCCTCATCTGCCCACACACAGACCAAACTCCAAGATATTGTATATATTTTTTTATAGTTGATCAATACCCAATCTCTATTCATTAATGGACAGTTTATAAGAGGAGGTCATAAAACCTCACATAAACATGTTGGTTCTCCTGACACCAGCATGAATTAAAGACTATTAATGCATCATGAGGGAATCGTTGTTAGACGCTCTGAACTCCTGTGTGGCCAATTCATGTCACTGTGATAAATGGGTTATGAATACTAATGGCTGTGTTTGTCGTAATCATCTTTGGTTCTTTACAATCAAACTTTAATTAGGCAGCTTGTTTACAACTCTAATGTCTCAACTTTTCCTTTTTATCTGTTATGCTGTAAAACAGACAGTAACAGGGGTCGTAATGGGGTTGGTTATACTGTCAGACAGCAGCACAAAAAGTGTTTGCTGAGGACAAATTACATTAAATTAAAGAGGAGTGTGAGAGAAAAACATATCAAAGTACGAGGGAGATTTCAGTCTCTTAACAAAAGAACATCAGGGGAACAACATCAAAATAATACTGGTTCATTAGTCCTTACCACGTGTGTGGGTCAGTGTTTGACCTACCTTTAAGGAGCTATCATGATCAGCCTGAAATTGCTGTTTCTTCACCATTGTATGTTTCAATACTAGCTAATATGAGGTATGTTTGACAAAGGCATCAGCTTAATTTAGGGCATGTTATTGCTTATCCAGTCTGGCTTCTGTGCTGCTCTTTGCTGGTTAGTTGAGGTAATGGCTGGTCTTAGCTTGAGATTGGTCTGACTGTGGACCTCAGACACCCCCTCCTGCAGAAAACCACTGTGAGACATTGCCTACTTGTGATCTGACTGCAGACCTCTATGGTGGGGCGACTTGGGCTCATCTGTTATGGACCTTTACAATGGGGCAACCTTGACCGCAGGATGGGAAGTGATGTACTAACCCTTGTTTGGTTTAGTTAGTTTGTTGTGTGTAGGTCTTTTGATTTTGTTCCCCTCATCTTTACCCTGACCCTAACCTTTAGGGATTGGGTGCCTAACCCAAATGTAAAATTCTGTTGTGGTGAAAGATGGCCACTTACTGTAATCTGACAGCGAGCGGAAAATATTTGTCATTCAGTACTTCATCCTGGTTCTGGCTTGGGTAATGCATGTCACCTCAGGTCCCACAGTTAAGGCTGCACCATTGTGGATGGTCAGCTGTACAAAGGTTAGGCCTCGTCACACCCCTACTAAGTAGTGAAAGTATCTGACATAGCTTCAATAGCTGTAGTTTAGCTACATTGGCTATGTAGCTATGTTATCCATGTAGCTAGCATATCTGATATAGATTAGTTAGCTTTAGCCTTAGCTGATTGTTTCCTGTAGACTGACTGTTGACTGGGATTTTTTAAACATTTTGTAATTTGGTTTTGCAGGTCAGGTTTTTGACTTTTACTTTTGGTATCACAACCTTTTCCTTAACCTTTTACCTAACCACAACCGGAAGTTAATCCTGATTTTATTTTGAACGTTTTAGCATGTATGTTCATTCTGATGGGAGCAGCGTATCACAGTAGTAGTGGCCGTCAAAATGCGGCATCTGAGAGCTGTGGTCTGCAGCCAGTCTGTCTTGGCTAGCTTGGCTAACTTTAATTCTGTTACCACTCTGGTCTTGACCTGGCACTTTCTGTTTTAAGAGACTGGAAGGGGCCACTTCACCAGTGTCCCAGAGGCTTTCTTCGCTCTCAGCCCCTTGGACCTTCAAAAACTGTCTGGTGTGGAAAAATGTATTTCATTTTTATCAGTCAAACTGCAGTTCCTGCTAGAGACTTATTTTGAGTTTGATTGCGGTGGGGAGGGCAAGTGTTACAGGGTGGAGCTCCTGCACGGGGCTGCAATATGTACAGCAGACATACATTTTCTGTAAAACTCTTTTGATGACCCCACCGAGGTGTCTGGACCCAGAATTTGGGAATGAGTGTTGTAGATTACCAGACCCTCTGCTTCTTAACTAAATTTTTTGAAAGGATACAGCTAATACTGTACAACACTAGAGTTGTTAAATAGAAGAAAACGTGTCAATAGTTTAAATCTTTACAGTAGCTGAGCGTATGTGAAGATGTTTATTTCTTCTGGACTACTTTTAGCAAAAGATTCATCTGAATTTGTTTTTCTTGTAGTGTTCATGGCAGCAGGGCAAGGTACGTGGGATTGATAGAACATAATGTTTCATTTTAGTAAGAAAGAAACCAGACAGCCAACTTTGTTTTTTCAGTTGCCCGTCAGAAAACTGTCGAACCAACAGTAATATACAACTCTCAGAACCAAACAGAAGAATTCACCATAATTTTTCAAAAAGCCGATTAAATCCCTCTAAAGGTCACTTATGGGGTTCCTCAGGGGTCTGTTAAAGGCACCAAATTATTTACACTGTTTAGCAATGATATTTCAAACCTTCTAATGCTTTATTAATGCTAAAAGTGTTCTGTTAAAAAAAATCCATCATAGTTCCTCTGTAGATTGAAAAAATATGCTAATAAAGGACGCTAGTTAAAGTGTGACACAAAGTGTTTTTGTTCTGAACAGAAAAACCTCTATGACAGTGTAGGAGAGCGTTCACCTCGACTCGCCTGCTGACCCTCCTGCAGGCGTCCATGAGGTGTGTGGTTACAGCTCACATAATCATGCTGATGCAGTTCGTCAATAGCTTCTCTCCTTCTCTTTCATCCTTCATGTCTTTGCACTTTGTGTGCTGAGAGGGGGAAAAAAGCTCTCTTTGTTAGCGCAGAGGGCCACTTATGACAAAGCAGTGCATGCTGGGAGTGAGCGGAGGACGAAGCTGACAGGGGCGACATTCTTCACAGCGTCACAGAGGTTGGCTGACTCCTCGGTGGTTAGGTTGGATGTGTGAGTGTAGGGATGTGGAGGACAGCGGCATGCTTTGTAATCCTGTGTCAGCCCACTCAGCCACTCGTCCTTAGACTGCGGCCCAAATTACCCGTCGCAATTGGCGCGTAATGGCATAAAGATTGAGGTCTGGATGGGGCATCAATCACAAGGACGTGACTCAGCTGACCCTGAGTCCTTACTAGAGGGAGGTGAGAGAGCGGGGCATGGAGCAGGGGGAAGAGCAGCAGAGATAGAGAGATATGCACAGTGTCTAACAGCCAGGATGACAGGACGTACACCTTGCTGGCACAAAAAAAACTCAAAGACATCAAGGGAAACTGCTTCAGCTGAGGTGCCATGCAATGGATTTTGCTGATTATATAAAGAATTCATTTCAGACTATTGTTAAGTTCCAAATGTAGGCCTGAACCTTTGCCAAAGGATGAATATTACTCATCCACCAGAGGTAATACCATTGCTGTGAATTCAACACAGAAAAAAGGGGACAGAAAATACATTTCATTTTTTAAATTAGGCGATAGAACATGCTGTTTCAAGAAAGATCAAATGTCTGTTTAAAGGTAATATTTTAACCGGTTTGCGTTTTTTTAAATTAACGCAAAACTGCTCAAGGCTCAGGTTGCACAGGATTTACTGGGAACAGCTCTTTTTAAGTCCAGCCAACATGTTGCTTCCGATCACTGCCTTCAATGATAAAAAAGAATCTTCTCTGAAGCCACAGTTCCCTTTCAGACTGAATGAAATTGTTTTATTGCATTCATTTTGTGAATTGAAGTAGTTGAAGTTAAGATGATCTTGGGTTCACATAAGCTTTTATAATAGAGATAATAGGACTATAACTGATTTATAATTGTTGCAGCAGGATATAGATCTTCAGCAAGCCATCCACACCATTGATCAAAAAGAACCAGCAAGTTAAAGGAACTCAGGAGCTGCTAGGGAGAAACACCATAAGCACAATAGTATTCAGCCACCTGACCATTCCACCAACAGGGACTGGAATGGCATTGTATTCAAATACCTCTACTCTAATATGGAGTTGGTCCCCCTTTTGTAGCTAGAGCACCCTACACTCTTCTTGGAAGGATTTACACAAGATTTTGGAGTTTTTCTGTGGGAATTTGGGCCCATTAAATCTGTAGAGTATTTATGAGGTCAGGCGCTGATGTTGGATAAGAAGCCCTGGCTCACATCTCCATTCCAGATCATCCCTAAGGTGCTCAGTGGGGTTGGGGTCGGGGATCTGTGCCAGCCAGTCAAGTTCTTTCACACCAGTCTCATGAAACCATGTTTTTATTGTCCTTGTGCACTGGGGCACAGACATGTTGAAATAGAAAAGGGCCTTCCTCAAACTGTTGCCACAAATTTGGAAGCATAGCATTATCAAAAATGTCTTGGTATGCTGAAGCATTAAGATTAGTCTTCACTGGGGAAAAGGGGCCTTGCCCAAACCCTGAAAAACCACTCCATACCATTGTCCCTCTCCCACCAGACTTCACAGTTGGCACAATGCAGTCAGGCAGGTAACGTCCTCCCGACACTCACCAAACCCACAACCCAGTGTTGGCGTGCTTTACACCTCTCCATTTAACACTTGGCATTAGACTTGGTGATGTGAGGCTTGCATGCAGCTGCTTGGCATTTCACTTGTTGCTGTTGTTCCGAACACTTCCACTTTCCGATAATATCACTCCCAGTTAACAGTGGAATATGCCACAGGGATGAAATTATCATGAATATTTGCAAATGGAGACTGCATGGCTAGGTGCTTGAATCCCTGTGGCTACTGTTCTGATTGAAACACTTGAAATCAATATTTAACAGGTGTGGTCAAATACTTTTTTCCATATAGAGTATGAAGCTTGTAAACTAAAAAAAAGAAATCAGGAAAAGGAGAGTTGATTCTTGTGATTCTGGGTTATGGGCAAGAGTAGTTATCATCATGAACTTGCAGAAAAAGTCTTCACTGATCCTGACTGTAAAAGTTCACTCAGTGAATTTTCAGGGATATCAAGTTGGTGTGTATGCACATTTGAAATGTGGGGATTCATGTTGGAAATGTGTCTCCTTTCCCCAGTGATGCCTGACGACAGTTAAGCAGATGTTATGGGTTTACCAAAACACTCCCATGTAGCTCCACTCACGTCATTAATCTAACAAGGCAGGCTCTTTTGTCTTCTTCCCCTGTCTTTGTACGTTATGTTTGCATTCATTTTGTATGTTCTGGTATCAAGCGTCTCACATTGACTTTACACTAAAATCCCCTGCTTTCATCCTAAGAACTGGTTTAAAAACATCTTAGACCAGGATGAAAAGGGAAAGTGCACCATTTACTTCAGCCTCTTGACGTGCAGGTATTGAGCAGAGCAGAGATGCCAGCAGCCCACTTAATGGTAAATGCTGCACTCTTTTATCTTAAGAGGAAAAAAAAACATACAGTGAGCTGAGAGGATAAAAAGAAGCACTTATCTCCTCCTGGTCACTAATGGTGGTGACAGTAGCAGTTTTGGCCTCATGTTATGTTGAGAGGCCTTTTCAAGTTTGAAAGGAAGCTCTTTAAAGGAGGGGCAGAAGTTTGATTAAAAAGTGGCCTCCTCATTCAGGTGCATGAGTAGTAATACAATGATTACAAGAGGATAAGGTATTTTAAGGTAAAAGAAGCCACATGTAAATGATTAACTGACATGAAAACATTGTTTAGCCAGCTTTATTAACCACTACATCACTGACTGTGAAAATGCAGCCAGACTGTAGAGCACTGCAGTTCCCTGGAATGAATATGTTACTGTTTTCTTTCCATCTGATTACAGTCCCACATTTACATAAGAGGGTTTAATTCCTGAAGATGTTTACATCACCTCTCCAATCCAGCCTTCAGCGCTTTCATGACATAACCGGCGGTCCATTTTAAGGCACACAGCGGCAGCCGTTTGTTTCTGAAGCCATACATGCATAAAAAAAGACTGTAGTGCTTTATATGTAGGCCTCTAAAAAGCATCCACATGTGGCACTGCATTTGTAAACAATGCCCCGTTGCAATGCCCTCTGCACATAAAAGTACAAATATATGTGTGTACTTGGTAGCAGCGTCTTTGGAGGCACACCTTGATGTAACACAGCTGCTGTTACAGTGTTTGGCAGAGCAGGAGGTCCCTGGTGATAAAAACTTGTATATAGACAGAATACACTTACTGATACTATTAAGACCTGCTCTGTGGATATCATGACAAGACAGGGATAATGCAATTAAAAAGTTGTAGCCCATATTTCAGTGTAACATGCCTGGTTCCCTACAATTACTTCTGTATATGACTGAAACCTCTGCATGCTATAGTTGGAGCATTTCTTACAAGCAGCAGCCGTCTTGGTCATTAACAAATGCTGTGGCTCAGTTGTGTTTTTAAAATCCCTCTGCCCTTTTTTTCCAGACCCCCTTTCCCCTTAAACAGAGTCATAAAGATTAGTGGTGAAAACTTGAGCCTTCACGCTCCCAATGCATCATCAGTAGTCATCAACAACATTTTGTAAACAGACACAACAACAATCGTTTCTTTGCAGATGATGTCACACAGCAGCAGAAGAAACGCTACCTAAAAGGCCATGGTCTGAGTCGATTTTGACCATGCCTAGCATTCAAAGTGCAAAAGTATAAACATTTTTAATACTTAATCTATTTTTGTGTCCCAAAAGTAGTGACATATTCAGGCAAAATTAATAATTAAAAAAGCCTCAGTTGAAAGCCTGGACAAGCGGTGTCACACAGCACTCATGTATCGTCTGTTTCCACAAAGCAGCCCGGTTTGGCTCATTGAACCCTGTTTCCTTAGCTGATGTCCGTCTCACCAACCTTCAGTCGTTCTCATCGTAACTGAAAATCTGTCTCTGCACGGCAGCGCAAGGGTTAATTACTGTTGCCTCACAGCAAGAAGGTCTCTGGTTCGCTTCCTGGTCAGGGCCTTTCTTTGCCGAGTTTGCATGTTCTCCTCGTGCATGCGTGGGTTCTCCCCGGGTACTCCGGCTTCCTCCCACCACCAAAAACATGCTCTTTAGGTTAATTGGTGACTCTAAATTGGCCGTAGGTGTGAGTGTGAGCATACCTAGTTGTCTGTCTCTATATGCCAGCCCTGCGATTGACTGGCGGCCAGTCCAGGATGTACCCCCCCCAATGACAGCTGGAATAGGCTCCAGCCCCCACGCGACCCAAATGGGATAAGCAGTAAAGAAAATGGATGGATGGAAATGCGGTTTAAATGACAAAAAAGGATGGAGGAAAGAAAACTGATACTCAAATGTAACATTAAAGAGCTGTTTCACATGATAGGCTCATTCCTGAATGGCTCATCATCTCTCGGTCACTCACCCCACATGGTTTATTCTGTTGGTAGTATAACTGTTTCAGTCAAAAGCATCTTAGTGACAAAATGAGGATTTTTTTATATGTAAGAGACTCAGCTAGCCTAATTAGCTCAGTACAAAACCTCTCGACTCTCGTCTCCAAGGCCATGCCAGATGGAGGATTGCAGGACTGAGTAAATTATGACATTTATTGCATCCACTCCAGGTAAATCAGTTAAACTCTAGCAAAAATCACTTTTTTGTACAGTTTTGGGATTGTTTATAAAGTATGTAGGAATTTTCTCTGCAGTGCACAGGTCCATTTAAAACTGTTAAGTACTACATTTCCTCTTTTCCCATTCATTTCTAATGGCTGTCCCCCACTTCCTGACCCCCAACGGACGCTCAACATGACGTGATTGCAAACAACCTAGACTGGACATTTCTACTATAACTGATCATTTAAAAAATGTTTTTTGGACTGAAAACAATCATAATGCATTTGAACAACATTAATTTTTTACAGCTTTTTTACATCTTGCTGATGATTTGCAACAATTTCTTGTTTTTATAAAAGCTAAAATTGTCATCATAATTGAACTCAGTTAATTGCCCAGCACTAGTTCTGGTCTCCCAAAACCATCAGTTAGAAGGGTCACTTTACATCACCTCTCTATTTCAACAAGAATCAGGGCATCCTACCCCTAGACATAAATGTAGGGATAGGGCAAGTGGTAGGGGCAAGGAGTGAATTGAGATTGATTCTATGTCTTAATCTACAGGCTGAGTCCTTTAGACGGCACATTTGAAGGCCAAATAAGTCACAATGGTGCATTGAAGGCTGTCCACCTTTCCCCAGCCACAAAAGATTTGGTGTATCCTTTGTGGCCTAACATATCCCTGAATACTTTGGGTAGCAGGTCAAATTAAATGGGGCACTCTCAAGAGGCCAAGAGCTTCACTTTTAAAATCAATTGGTTTTAGGTCGATTTAGTACTTGGTGATAAAAATGCACAAAAAAAGTGGAGCTTCAGAGTTCTTCAAAATAACAGGTTACATTATGCGATGCTAGATGCGTTAGCATCAGGTGAGAAGGGCAGTGCTAAGAAAATAAACATGTGGGCAGGGGCAGCTGATAATTAAAACAGGGAATCCTCTGTAGTCCACAATACATACATCATTTCAGAGTGGCTTGAATGGGCTATTCTGGTCCTTTGTAGAGTCAAGGCCTCATAAACTGTATTTGAGCATGATGCTGTAATCAATAGGTGTAACAGAACTATGACTACAGGGGTGTCATTTTATCGCTTAAAATCTTGATGAAGTATTGTCATCTGAGGCTTATTCTCTCTGTTTGTCTACTTAGTATTTATGTAACTCTATAAGCAGTGTTGGATTTCAGAGTCCATAATGGTGGCTAAACTCACATTCGACCCTCCTGACATCCTGAGAACAAGAATCAATACATCCCCACAACACCAGGAGTAAGAATACACACATTCTCAGATCCAATTACCATAAGAAGAGTCGTCAAAATGTTTTAATAGTAAATGTACACATTTATGCTTGTATGGACAAAAACAGTGATGTGAGCTGCCCTTTGTTAATACAAGTCTCAGCAACAAACTGATGCAAAATGACTTAAAGTAAAACACATGAAAGAAAACAAACAGGCTCTGAATGTAAAGATAATACAAGTGCATAAAGACATAACTCTCATTTGTATGTGCAGTTGATTAAAGTAAGTTTACAATATTCAATAAAGGTTTAACACAACAGATAAAGAAAAATTGCTTTAGACATAAAAAATGGATATGATATGCAAAAAGCAGGCAAGAGTTAAAAGGCTAACTATGCGACATTCACAGAGGTTTTTCAGAACAAAACAGGTCTCTGAGATCCATACAAAGTTATAATATGCTATTCAAAGTGGATTCAGTTGTTATCAGTCTTTTTAATTCAGAGAAAATCTTCCAGAAAGTTTGTTTGGTCTCCTTCAGGTGTACTTATGTGACAACTCTCAGCTTTTATGGCACCACAAACAGCCTCCCTGAGCCGGCAGGCCTACACTGTGGCAGGATTAAAAGTTCGAGAGGAAGGAGTCTCACAAGAAATGAAGAATTAACCCTCTTTAATGTCAAAGTGAAAACAGATATCTGCAAAGTTATTTCTTTCAAAAAATATTTACTATAGAATAAGTGATTGCATGAATATTCTCCCACTTTTAAGTGACTGACCTAATTCAACAGAGGTCTGGCCAATTGCTGCTAGTAGTCTCACAAATGAGGAATGGGGGGTCAACTGAGTGCAGCGAATGTGTCTTAAGTGATTGTTTTATAAAGACATCTGTGTCTGGAAGGTCCAGCCACTTGTTAATCAGTATTGCCTGGTTTGCATTACACCACAAAGACAAAGGAACACTCTTAGCAACTCAGAAAAAATGTTATAGAAAAGTATAAGTCCGGGGAGGGATACAAAAAAAAAAAAAATCAGGCACTGAACAACAGTTGAGATCAGTTAAATCCATCATAAGAAATGGACGTAATATGGCACATGTGTAAATCTGCCTAGATTAGGCCATCCTCACAAACTGAGCGAGTGACCGTGTAAGAAGGAGACTGGTAAGAGAAGGCAGTAGGACCTCATTTCAAGGAGTTACAACCTTCAGCAGCTGAGATGGGAGAGACACCGCAAACAGCAACTGTTGCCCAGGTTCTTCACCAGTCAAAGCTTTATGGGAGCGTGGCAAAGAGAAAGCCACTGTTGAAGAACACTCATATTAAATCTCAACTCGAGTTCACCAAAAGATATGTGAGAGACTCCATGGTCAAGGGGAGGAAAGTTCTTTGTCTGATTTGACCAAAATAGTACTTTTTAGCCATCAGACAAAATGTTCGGCAGACACCAAACACTGCACATCCCCACAAACACACCATCCTCACTGTAAAGCACAGTGGTGGCAGCATCATGCTGTGGAGATGTTTCTCAGCAGCTGGCTCTGAAGGGTAAAATGAATGCAGCAAAAAAGGAAAATCCTGGAGGGCATTCTTATTCAGTCTCTAAGAGAACTACGGCTTGGGAGAAGATTTATTTTCAGCTAGACAATGACCTGAAGAATACAACGAAAGCTATTCAGCAATGGTTTTAATTCAACAAGGTGAATGTTCTGGAGTGGCCGAGTCAAAGCCCAGATCTCAATCCATTCGAGAATTTGTGGGTGGACTTGAACAGGGCTGTTCACACATGATTCCTGTGCAGTCTGACAAAGTATGAGCAGTTATTCAAAGAAAAATGGAGTACAACTGCAGCGTACACAGACTCAGTTCTGTGTTTGTAGCCACTAGATACTGACTTGTTGGGGTCATTTCTATAGTCACTTATCTTACCTTACATGTTTTTATTTAATTGACATACAACAGTTTTTTTGTAAATTTATTTTTCAAAAAAGCCAAATTATATTGACCCTTATGGCTGAAATGAAATCAATGAGGGTAAAAATCCAAAGGGGTGAATACCTTTTAATAGGCACTGTATATTCAAAGAAAGTATACTCTCTACTAGATTTTTTTTTTCAGACTGTCGCATACTAAGCCTTTCAAAGACACAAAGGGTATCAGCAAAGTACGGAAACACTGCACAGAATTACTTGTAAAAACAAATTTTAAAAATCCTAGGTGAATCTGTAAAAAGTTCTATAATATGGTTAAACAAAATTTGCATATTTAATAAATAAAAATAAGAAAACATGGTCAGTTAAGTTTGTGTTTCACGAGTAACCAGGCATGTAATTTACTGGAGATCATGAGAAAGGATGTAGAGTAGCTTCACAGTAATAAATGAATGAATAAAGTTTGAATCACATCAGTAGTATGCATTCAATGATACCAACCTTCAGGTAAAACCACAGCCCAGGATACAGGTTGCATTCAGATGTTAAGTTGCATAATTTAACCCCACAGAGGGATCTAATGTACTGGTAAAGCATTGTACTTATAGTGCATATACAGACATGTAAAAGGCCCAAAGCTACACATCATGGATCCTTTTTCATTACGGAGCACCTGAGCTTCAAAATGTAAAACTTCAAATGTCTGGACAGGGCAGAGTAAGAAGTAAAAGTATTTAAAATGATGCTTTTCAACAGCTGCATCCTCAGCTGGATGCAGTTTTTTGACATCTTAACAGTAACAGTCTTTGAATGGCCCAGAGGAGACTTTCTTCCTCACCACATATCTTCACCCACTACAAGGTGAGCCATTCATCTAGTTAGGTCTATTTTGAACCTCAGTCCAAGTGGGTTCTTAAGTCAGGAGGACCTCATTTCATTTCAGTTAATTCTTCTCAATGTCTTTCCCAGGAGCTTGGAGCCATTTAGTTTGGTTATTATGGTAAAACAAGTGTTTTTCTCTGTCAATATGGCCGACTATGACAGACAGACAAGTAGAGCCCTGGAGACCTGGAAACCACATGGCATGGAGGAGGAAACGTCTGCCAGCTCTCTTAGCAAATTCAGACCAAAGCTGTTCCGGATAGATGTATCATCATCATCCATCTGCAGGTTTTTCCATTTGTTTTTTGTTTGCCTGGCTCATCAGCACCAAAATGTTTCCTCAGGGGAAAAATATTATGTTTACGAAGCTCTCCATCTGATCCAGAGAGAAGGGTCCAGATAATTTCCACACTTTTCCAACTATTGATGAAACAGTGGATTTATTACCTTTCCATCAGAGCCAGAAACAAAGATGATCCTTGTTTTTCCATGCTTTGTGTTGGTTAACATATCCCTTTGTTGAAGGGTGATGAGAATATCTCCTGTAGCCTTCCTCTGGAGGGAACAGAAGATATGTTGTCACCTTTTAAAGGCCTTCCTGTTCATACACAGGTCCCTTGGTGGTGCACAGTGTTTTTTCGGTGCTTCAGACCAAGGCCTCTTTCTTTGAAATCCATCCTCTGTTGTGACGTGTCTACCAGAGCACTAGCTATTGCAATACCTGGAGGTGGAGAGAGAAAAGACAGATACATAAGTTCAGTCTAGTAGATAGCAAAGGACATGCACTATGTAGATGTTTAGCCAAAGCTAGCTATGATACAAATATTGCTCTTGTGCTGCTGAGACAGGAAACTCTTAAACCATTACAATACAAACAATAACACTATTATCAGATGAGGAGAAGGCAGGAAAAAAAAGCATTTTATGTTCTTGTTTTCAACAAAACCAAAAAAGTAAATTGGTCAACATTATCAACTGACTGATAAGAGGACAGGCTTTCATTCATTTTCTACAACTGACCTCTTTGATTCAGAGGTCTCCTGTGGAGTTTGGCAGGGCCCAAATAATTGTTCAAGCATACAACGTGTCACAAAATGTTTCCATGAAATTGGCAGGCCTGCTTGTTCTGTAATACCTCAGCACCTAAGAGCTAATCCATTGGTAGCTGAACGCTACCGAGTATAAAAGTTCAAGAGTGTTTTTGTACCTTGAACATTTTTATTTCAAGAGTGGCTGTAATAACCTGACAACCTTCAATACTAAGCGTCTGGTGAAGGGCAGAGGCTTTGAAAAAAACTCTGAGTGTGATTGGATAAACATTCTGTCTGTCACATCTTTACAGGCCAATCAGAGCAACAAAATACGTAGACATAGACATGTCAGTACACGACTTTTGTCGTTTTTGAAAAGAAAACAGCTCAATGTTGCTCTTTGTTCTTCTTTTAACAACATGGTGACTGTAGACATGTCAGTACACAACTTTTGTCATTTTTGATAGAAACGGTAAATAGCACCGGTCCAAGAAGTGATCCTTGGGGGTTGCCCTTTGAGAGGATGACTGGACATCACCCATATTTACACATTGCAGCCTATCAGAAAGGTAATTTTCAAACCATTTACAGCTGTTACTATCCAAGCCTATCTCATGGAGTTCTTTTGAAAGTAGAGAGTGGTCCACTGTGTCGAAGTCTTTGATAAATCAACAAAAGTGCTGCACAGTGTTGTTTATCATCAAGTGCTCTGACAATATCATTTATGACAGTTGAGGGGGTGGATAAGGTGCTGTGCTTTGGCTGAAATCCAGACTGAAATGGAGTTAATATTGAATTAATATAGAAATGACTCAAGTAGTTCGCTGACGATGGACTATAGTCTGTACTAAGACATGAGATTGGACGATAATTATTCAGGTTTAAATTGCATCTACCTTTGTGATGATAACAGAGATGAAGCTTAGGTTGAAGTCATGATACTTAGGTTTATACATTACATTGTAGAGTGAGGAAAAAAAACATCTGAAAAAAGAGGCAACGTGGTAAACATCAAAGCAAATAGGCTCAGCCAATGTGTGACAGGTAGACAAATCGTCCTATCAAAGGGCCTCACAAAATATTTTATCAACGTCTGTCCATCCGCTGATGCCTGGCTTCAGCAGTAGACATCACTAAGGTCACTGAAGCATATCTCCCACCATTCTGTCTCTCTGTTTCCTTTTCAGTCTCACTGTCTAGCAGGATGTTGTACCTCACTCAGAACAAACTTGTGTATCCAACGTCTGACTCTTTTCTCACAGCATGCAGCTCACAGACAGCGGGTCTGATGCAGCTCGGCATCAGATGCCTCCGAGCATTGTGTTACCCTGGCAGTAGCTGCCGCTGTTAATGTGGATTTAGTGTCATGGCAGCTCTTAGCGAGTGCAGCTAGTCCATGGCTTCCCCTCTCGACAACCGTGGACTCGACAATGCATGGTCATTACGACAAGAGCTCAATCTGTCCGTGTGCAGGAGCCAAATAAACAAAACCGGCAAACTGTGCAGGGGAATCTGCTGCACTCTTGATATGATTTGGATGCAGAATGTTTTCAGCATTTCACACTCAAGTGATTCTTGGGATTTTTTAGTGGGTGGAAAAGGTAAAGCCGATTACACAGCGGCTCAGTTTGTGTCTGTGTGTGTGACTCTGCAGGTTTGTGTGAGCATCTGAGGGAAACTATGTAAATGCAGTATGTGTGCATGCACCTACACCTGTGCACTTTTAAGTGTTTTGAAAAGTTCTGAAACAAAAAAGCTGACATGGCAGCCAACATTTATGAGCTCTCATCATTCTGAAGAATGAAGGGAAGCTGACTGGCAAGCGGCACCTGGTCTGCTGGAATATGAATCTTTACGGCTCTTTAAATGGTTTTACAGGTGTGTTTATTATGACCAACAGAGACTATGCTTGGATTTATTTGTCTTTTCTTTTTTCAAGTTTAATCCAAATTGCAGTTGTGGATTCTTTGTATTATTCGTAATATCTAAAAAGTATATTGCAGTTCCCTTACTATTTCACAATTTCATTTCAAAGCAAGAGAGGACATGTGGGTCAGAAACTTCTTATCTGTTTTCTTTGAGATTGTTTTGCACCTCTTTATCATTCCCTCATCCTCTCAGTAAAGCTTAACTTCTTAAAGGCCTCCAAAAGAAACAAAATAGACAAAGAACTATATATTCTTATAATAATTTTAGACCAATTTTTTATGGGGGGAAAAACAAGATAACTGCTTTGTCTGTAGGAGCAGTAATTATGCATATTTTGTGTTTGTGTGAGTAGGAAGATTTGATAGAGTGTCTGATTGCATTAAACCTTTGGGTTGCTGATTAAGTTGTGCAGAAAATACAAAATATGAATAAGCTGAATCATTTATACATCAAGAGTTGTTAGTGGATGAGTTTTCGTGCAGTGGTAACATTTCTCCTTCATTTTGTCATTTGTTATTTGCATTATTCCAAGGAAGTCCTTAAAAGGCATGTATCTTTACATTTTATCTTGTGATAATGAGCACATTTTGTTGTTTTCTTCTAATAGTGGCTTATTTTATGTTATTTAAAGACAACTATGCTGTGTTCTTGTCAAGATCTTGCTTCTTAACTTTCCGCGTCATGAAAAAACATTGCTTTAATACCATGATTACAAAACAAATAGATCCTGACAACAACGTCAGTAACCATAGTATCACTAAAAATTGATAGATCTATAGATTCTATAAAA
Organism: Cheilinus undulatus; assembly: GCF_018320785.1. Taxonomy (NCBI): domain Eukaryota; kingdom Metazoa; phylum Chordata; class Actinopteri; order Labriformes; family Labridae; genus Cheilinus; species Cheilinus undulatus. Next base: position 19,444,305 of record NC_054870.1, on the reverse strand, counting down.
AGTATTCACCCCTAATTTTTATGAATCCCTTGTGGTCAACATAATAAGGCTTTTTTGACAAAAAAGATACAAAAACAATGTCAAAGTGAAAACAGTTTTCTACAAAGTAATTTCAATTGAATAATAAAAATATGTATTGTAAAATGCATAGATATTCACCCCCATTAAAGGGAATGACTTAATTCAACAGAGATCCAGCCAACTGGTTCACGTAGCCTCACAGTTAGAGGAATGGGGATTCCCTGAATGCAGTGAATGTGTTTCAAGTGATTGTAGTATAATAAGTATTCCATGTCTGGAAGGTCCAGTCATTGGTTAAACAGTATTTGTAGCTACCATTACACCATGAAGACAAAAGAACACTCCAAGCAACTTGAAAAAAGTGTTATTTGAAAAGTATAAGTCAGAGTATCAATACAGAAATATTTCCAAGGCACTGAACATCCCCCAGAGTTCAGTTAAATTTGTGAAGAAATGGAAGGAATATGGCAGATGTGTAAATCTACCTAGACCAGGTCATCCTCATAAACTGAGAGATCGTGCATAAAAGGAGACTAGTGAGAGAGGCCACCTAAATGCCTATGACCACTGTGAAGGAGTTACAAACCACTGTTGGAGAAAAATCATGTTAAATCTGGACTAGACTTCACCAAATGGGAGACCCCATAGTCAAGTGGAGAAAAGATGTTTGGTCTGAGGAGACCAAAATGATGCTTTCTGACCATCAGACAAGACACTGTGTTTGGTGGACACCAAACGCTGCACATCACCATAAACACACCATCCCCACTGTGAAGCATGGTGGCGGCAGCATCATGCGGTGGGGATACTTCTTGGCAGCCAGCTCTGTATGTTATAATCTTTCATTTTTTTTTAGATGATATTACATATTTCTGTTGTTGATGTGAGTATTTTCCCAATATGTTGCATCCATGGTGTGGCTGTCAAGCAGAATAAGCCAAAACAAAGTAACATTATTGAGTGAAATAAGTGAAATAAAGCTACTTTAACCTAACAGTAATGTGCACAAGTGGCATGCAGGGGGTTAAGGATTCATTACAGGGCCTGATATGCCACAACCCAGAGCTGGTGAGTGGTGATGTGGGGGGTCAAGCTGGACACGCATAGACACGTGTGACAAATGTTTATTAAAGTGTAAGTGAACCCCCAGCTCAAAGCTAACTCTTCCCACTTCAGTAATCCCAAAAATGCAAAGAAAGTGAGCAGTTTGGTACTGAGAGGATGGAAGGGAAAGGGATGGGGTTTTCCAGATGAGGCGGGTGTGACAGTGACGTCCCCTTGTCAGAGATAGACACAGACAGAGTCCTGCAGCACTGCTGCCTCAGAGCCATCTTTTGAGGTGGGGGATTTTTCACCTCCACAGTCCCCTAAAGCAGGCTTTTATGTGGTGGTGGAGGGTGGTGGTCTTGAGCACTACCTGTTTGGACCGTGGGCTCCAGCACCGGCGTTACTAAAGTCAGAGCTGTGGCAGTGCAGGTGCAGGAGAGGACGGGAGTGATCTCTGAATGGTAAAGTTGGTTTGAGGCAGTAACGTCCTACCTTTTATATAAAGTTTGTGATGTAGAAACCCGCTGATTGTGGGTTTCTACATCATATAAGCCACACCTTTTCAGAAAAGAAAATGTCAGAAATAACACCAGTATTGATGTATCATAGTTTAGTCATTGGCAGTCACAATACCAAAAAAATAAAAGAAGTTTAAAACATGACTGATATATAAGCTAAGAAAAGGGAAAAAGATGAGGTATAAATCAAAGAAAGAAATGATGTTTCAGGCATTATCTCACTTAATCTCCTCTGATCAGGCAGACAGTTGTCTTTAATGTGGATCCTTTAAATGGAAAGAACTCTAGACCAAAATAAATACAACAGGACTGCAAACGATATCTGATGACTAAAATCACCTCGCCAAGGATTCAAACTAATACTCCATCTGTCTAAATGATGTCAATGAGACATGAAACACCACCACTCCTGCCACAACCAGCTCTATTAAAAAAGAGAACAGAAATACAGGGGAAAATAAAGAGTGATACAAATTCCTCTCTAATGTGACATCTGAATATTCTTCCTTCAAAACAGCTCTCACCTTTGACAAATTACCATGATAATTGTGTTGATTTTTCTGGCTGAGCACACACATCTCCATTTGCAAAATTAAATTGGTCAAAAGTAATCAAATTATGCTGCAGGTGAGCGCAAGTGCTCATTTGCTGCCGTGGCAACGGGGCACATTAATGTGATTGTTTTGTCAGGTGAGTTGAAGCTTCATTAACCCGTCCGCTCCCCGTTACAGAGCAATCTTAACCCCCCTTCTGAGGGACTGATGGGGTCATTAGCAGGAGGCAATATTCCCCAAGTACAGAGGTGGGCATGGCTGAACAAGAATTTAAATCTAGTAACTGTTAACCAGTTAACATTGGTGCTAACTTTGATAAACCAGCTCAAAAGTAACAGAAATTAACATTTTTGTTCAGATTGAAACTTCGTGAAAGTCTGATGGTCTGCTTTTGAGCATGATCACTAATATTTGAACCACTGCTGTGGAGAAGTATTTGACCATACATATAGTGTGTAGAAATTTACGTTTCATGTGATTCTGACTATTACAAGATCAAAGCTATACAGCAGCCACAATCTACAAATCCACCAGACCACCAACAAAAAACATAATGACTCAAAGGCTCATTCAGTTAAATATTTGAATTCTCCTGATCTTAAAATTCCAGCAAAGATGATCCTGCAACAGCAGATAAAGGTCCCCATAATCCATATCCAGCAAAGATTTAAACCAAAACCCAACATTTACATCTAAGAGTTGCTTCTTCTGTAACCCTTGAAATGTTATACTTCATATAAGTCTAGCAGCATTTCACAATAAAAGCACCCAAGTCATTTTCTACTGGTTATACTCCTGCTTTGATTAACAATAAACAGGTTAACAATAAAGGAAACTTAATTAAATTAAAGTTAAAGGTTTTGATATGAATGTCAATCCAAAAGAATCAATAAAAGAAAATGCTGATAATGAATCAATAATGGATAAAAGGGTGTGTGCCTAGCTCTGCCCAGGAGCTCAAATCAATACAAGTCTGTTGTAAAAAGGAGAGACTGCAGCTGGAGAACATCTGTGACAGGAGGGGTCCTGGTACCAACTCAGAGAGCAACCTTAAAACCCGGAACTCCATTCCTGGTCTTGTCTCAAAATTTCTTCCTAAATTGAGTAAAATCAGTTGCCAGTCACTGGGAATTTCCCAGGACAACTCAGGGATAAGACCTTTATGGGTAGAGTTTTATCCAACATTGCACTATATTTAGCATGCACCCAACCATAAGATCATGATACATTCCTGTAATTTTTACCCCTTCTTATTAAAAAAAAAAAGCACTTGACATGACAACACTGTAATAGAATCATGTAGAAACTACTGATTGAATAACAAATGAACATTGCAATGTGCAATATGCAATGTGCAATATGAAGCCTGTATAATGGGGTTACCCCACTAAGAATGCAGACTCCAAATAGCTTCTAACTTATTTTATTTTACCCATTTAAAAGGGACAGAGCATATTAATGAACAGCATAAAAGACAAACATGCCAGAGTTAGCAAACTGCCAGTTTACATGCATAGTCCCTTGGCAGTTAATGTAGAAACAGACTGAACAACAATACTTTAAGTGTGCAAACATGTAATTACAAGATTAATGTAAACTGTGCACAATAATGTTGAAAAGTGGTATTTTAAATGCAAAAAGTCATTTTCTACAAGCTGTGTGTTGTTGTATGTTGTGTGTTTAACCTTTTGGAGTCTACAGACCCACTGGTGTGTCCAAAACATGCAACCAATTTAAGATGACAAAGCAGAAAGACGCAGCCTTGCACAGACTTGCAGACTTGTGTCAAAAGTCCAGATTTCAAACTTTATACCAGTTTTTAAACTGTGATGATAGACCGAGTAAAAGTAGACTTATGATAACGGTCTACACCATGCAATGTTTTACATAACTTTGTTATTTACTATCTGTACATACCTTTTGGAAATTTACGATTTATATTTACATTCTAAGTTGTAAAAGTGATTTATTAAACATATTTTTAGTTTTCACTTTAAAAGAAAAACAACTTTTTCCGACTCAGATTTTTTTTGTTTGTGTGTGTGATTTTAGGTCCATTGCGCTAAAACAGTAAGTCAAAATGAAAAAAAAAAACAAACAAACAAAACTTTAAAATTACACATGCAAGATTGTGCTGAAAAAAGATACCAAACAAGACAAGGTAAACAGTTTTTAAGTTGAAAGTTGAAATATAGAGGTAAAATCAAAAGTAGTCCAAAAATTATACCCTTGAGCCCAGAGGGTTGAGTAACACTTTATTTATAGTAAAGGAAGCTTCTTGTTGTTATAGCAGATGAAAAAAAAAAAAAAAGTCACAGATAAAACATCTAGTTGACTCTGTCCACTTCTGCCACCTGGAGCAAACCAAGACAACAAGGGAATGCTATAAAAGACACACTGATATGTGTATACCCCCCACACATGCATGCAACAATAAAATTATGCATACAAACAAAACTAATAGTCACAAATACACAGAGCAGTTTTAGTACACAGGGCAGGTTGGTGCAATGCCTGCATTTATATGTAAACCTGTAATACACAAAGACAGAAAGATAAATACAAAGTAAAATGCATGAGCATGCGTACATGTATGTGTGCACATCCTGCACCAGATTCACCAATGACTGCAGGTTTGATTTGATATGAGCCCGTTTTTGGGATGGGTTTTGAAGGTGGTGTATGTTGGGGCATTCCTGAATTGCAGGTGGTATATTGTTCCAGATGTTACTGCCCCTAACTGACAGCACAGTCTGTCCAGTGGTGGTGGATCTCAGCAGCACCCCACAGTCTCTACTAGTAGTGGTCCTGGTGGTTGTGCCACTGTCAGCTTTCAGGTTAGAGTATTCACGCAATGGGGGCGGGGCAAGGCCATGCATTTTCTTATTTACAGAGCAGGCATATCTACAATCTTTAAAACTGTCAAAACTTAAAAGATTATGTTTCTCAGAGAGGGAAAAATGATGATATGAGAAAGGTCACAGATTATTAAGGTGTTTTATACAGTGATCGGGTTGAGTGTGTTGACACCAGTGAGGGACCAGGAAAATTATAGCATGCAAAAAACATTCTGGGCAAATTTACTGTCAGCAAGAACCTGACCTGTGTGAAGTTTGATAGTTTGAATCTTTTGGAGCTCTTTTTAATGTGTTTTTTGAATGTGAGGAAGGAATCTAGAACCAAGCAAGCCAAGAGGGTGAGACATGATGACAGAATAACTAAGATGCCCATCTAGCTCATTGTCCATAAACATCCTGCATTTTTGTTACATCTTCTCCTCTTGTCTATCTCTAACTGACTGTCATTACTCTTGTGTAGACACTTTCCCTTCACCAAGATGTCTTTGTTATTAAAATCCTAAAAATGCAAGGACTGCAGAGGAAATTAAGCTGTCTTCCCCAGAGATTTCATATAAACTGCTGTTTCAAATAAAGAGGCACTAAAAGGCACACTACATGGACGGTAGCCTTCTTACGGGATCCAGTGTAGGAGTAATCAGAAAGCCCCAAGCCACTGTCTGTGCTGTGAAGTTTCACATTGACATTCAAATATTTCTACCTTTGTGAGTCACTGATTGTTAAGGACCAGCAAACAAGACACAAAAACTATGACTGCTGTGGTGTGTGCAAGACTTGGGTATGATCCTGACCAACTATAGGAGACCTTTCATAACTCTTACATGTCTGTGTTTGGTAAAGGAGTTCTACCTTAAAGAAGCAGCATGTCCCTACTCTAACTATCCCTGAAAAAGATTATTTAAATGAATGGGACAACAAAAGGTCAAAGGATGTACCAAAAAAAAGTTGAGACAGATGCTTTGAAGTTTCCAAGAGTCTGAGTTGTGATTTATGTGGCTTCATCATAAATAAACAAGGCAGCAGCACATCAGTGATACACTTTTCATGACCTTGCTCTGACTTTTCTTGTCTTTTCTTTTAATACATCTGATCCAATTTGTCAGTGAGACCTTAACTTGTTCCACTTGATCCTAATGCATTTTTATCACTGTTCCATCAATCATTTTAACAGCAGCGTGTACTCTTTTTATGGCAAGTATCTTAAAACTGTCCTAAAAAAAAGTTAATCAACAATTATACTATGAACAGCAACTTCAGCCGATAAAACCTCAATGTCTATAAACCAAAAATAAATCAGGATTTGGCTGACATTAAAAATCAGAATCATATATTTTGGCCAGAATCGACAAGCTGATAAATGAGGGAGTGATGGCGGCGGGAGACCGTCTCCCAGTGGAGTTGATGGTTGCAGAGATGTGGAGGATCAAAGTATTGGGGATCTACTCTGGGTCAATGGAGCTGGGTTTGTGAGTGCCTGATTTTCGATTCCTGTCAGCTGTTATCCAGTCAGACACCCAGAAGGAGACAGTGGGGAGGCAGGGGGGAGCATGTGAGGAGGGGGACACAAAAAGAGGAAGAAAAGGGGCACAGATGCTAAACCAGTGCCAATTTTCATGAACAGTTATTGCGTATTAACCTAGATCTGTTGTCAAGGGACAAGACTGTTGGTGTTGGAGGGGTTTCTGATTTCATTCTGGCAGCATTCATTCATTCAAATATTTATCAAGTCTCACAAATCATTAATAAGATGGAGATAGAGGAAAATGCACAAAAAAACAACCCTACAAAAGCAATACTCAGTGAGAACAATTCCACACACCCCCATTTAAGTGCAGCTGACCATCAGAATCTAGATAATGCTTTTTTTTTAAATTCCAGATGTGTTCTTGTCTCAAGTTTCCAGTGGGACTTAGTAAGATGATGAAAGATGACCAGGTCAGTGATTACAGGCTGGGGATATATCTTTTCTTTCCTTCCCTTTCCTTATTTCTTCTTTTACCCTCGTTCCTTCACTCCACTTGTCTCCCTGTTTTTTCCTCTTCTCTCATTGATTTTAACTCAGCCAGTTATTACAGTTAGCATCAGGAGATTGGAATGATTCCCTGTTAACTGAGAAAGGGCTGATAAAAAAGCACAAAAAGCTTTGAAACTCAAATAAATCGATACATTAAAATGCTGTCCAATTTTCCTCTTAGTGGCATCTTTTATGTTTTAAATACAAAAGTTCAAAATCACTTTTCTGTCGAAGGATAATAAATGTTACTATTTTGGTCCTTTTTAGGAAGAGGGCCAAAGTGAGAATGATGCAGCAAAACTCTAAAGATGCTTTGTCAGGACTTGAAGAGGGAGGGGAGGGGGAGTAAGGCAAGAAAGATGGAAAGAGAGTGTAACCTAAAGACATAAACACAGACGCTATAGATTCATCAAGGGACACATATTGAATTATCACCTACATGTTCATAAACTAATGTGAAATGTTTGTCAAAACTGTTGAAAAACTTAAGTTTTGGAAATTATGGACTAATTGATGAAAACAGGTTACTTGGATGCTGTTGCTTCAATGTTGTATTGCTGTTACTGTGAATGGCATGTTGAGAGGAAAGATGGAGAAGTAGGCAGATGAAAAATACAGGAAGTGCAAGAAGCAATGAAGGGCCCTTGCACCCAAATTAGTGGCCTGGGGGCCACATGAAACCCAGAACCAACCCCCCAGACTGTGGTCATGCCAGAGATGCTGAGGGCAACCTGTTTCCCAAGTTTTCATAAATTCCCACAATACTTCAGACCATAAATGCAACACTCCATGTAGCCTAGCAACAGTCAACCTACAATGCACTGCGTTGTTTTGAAGCATGGCTGGCAATGCTGACAGGAATAAAACATGTCCTTTTTCAGCTGTACAACTGTGCAAATTTAATTTTTATGCACTTTAAGATATGCCTGGGTAAGATGTGACCAAAATTATTATTTACAGAATTTCATTTTATTTTTTCATTCTATTTATCTTATTTTTATTCAAGTGGAAAAAAAAATTTCTACCACTTCAGGTTATGTTCAAATACAGCTCTGTTGTTGTGCTTTTATGCACTTTTTGATGCGCTTTTGTCATGTTGCCAAATTGAAAAGGGAGACTATGAATAAAAAGTGCATATTTTTCATCAAATTGATCTGTATAGATTTGAATTTGACATTACCAGCTGCTTACTGGGCGTCAAACATGTCTGGCCTGGCTACATTTCTTGATTTTGAAATTTGGCCCAGTTGAATTTGTAATTGAATGGCCCTGCCTTAACCTAAGGGTGAATGGTGTGCAGGTTCTGAATGTTTTTAAAGGAAAAATCTAAATTCAGAGGAGGAAATGTTCAACTGGCAGAAGGGGGGCTTTGATGAAGCAATTATATTGATGCATGGATGAGTTGGGGATCAATGTGTGATCATGCCTGTGAAGTGAAGTTGGTGATAACTGACATCAGCACTAAAAAGTGACATGAAATTATAGTGGGTGAATTTTCACCGCCAAAAACATACAAAAGTAGTATAAGTCGGGTCCCTATTATGGCCCTGCTCCATGGTGAAAGCTTAAGTTTTTGATTGGCTAGTTTTAGAAACAAAAGTCTGGAGTAAATCAGATGTAATCCCTCTGACAAGTTTATTTAAATGTCAACCTGCCCATCAGCAGAAACTCCAAAATTTGAACTTTAGCTGTTTGTGGTGCACCTCCTGTACATTTTAGAGTATAGTCCTTTTTGACCTTTTTCATGTAGTCATGATACAGATGTGTACCAATTTTCATGGAAGTACACTGTAAACAGCAACATCAATTTTACTCAGAAAAACTGAGCTGATTAACTCAGTTTTTTATAACATGTTCTAAATACTTATTATAAACAAGTTACTTACTTTTTGGCCAACAGCTAAAGGGCTCAATTTACTTTAGTTTACTTGGTTTAAACAATTAAGTAAAAGGTGGTTGTAATTAAATTTCAATTTTGAAATTGCCCCATAGTTTTAATGAATTATCAAGTACTGGTTCAGCGGGTCACAAACAGCCATTGATGCAAATGGTTGCACAAGTTAGTCCACCTTAGGTGAAATGATAAGGCAATCAGTTACCTATAATATCTTGAGTTCTATTAAAGACCCTGTCAAGTAAAATCTGAAGTTTTTGTCTTTACTCACTAGATATGTTGGAATATGGTTGCTGTAAAAATGTGAAAAAACTGAGCTTTACATGTGACTAAATTCTAGATTTGGACTGATAGAAAGTTTTGCACCTCTTTCCTGGCTTGGTTTCATGTGGACAGGGCAAAAATATTAAGTATTGCACACTCAAAGTAGATGCTTTAGCCTAAGTCCTGCAAACTTAAATTAACATTTGAATCTCGGTTTTGAACACTTAGAATAATTGATTTTAAACTAGTAGTGAATACTAAATTGGTTCATTTAGAACAAGTTGTGCACACTAAAAATAAACACCTTTTTTTAACTCCCAGAAGTCAAGTGTAGTTTACTTGTTATTTTTGAGGCTATGAGTTTCCATATTTTTTTTAAGTAGGCTCAACGAATTTTGTTTTACAGTGTGGGTGTTAGTTTTGATTGGTTTTGAGTCAACCAGGGGTGGATTATCAAGTATCTTAGGGTCTTATTCAAGACTGAGGGTAGAATAGTGTGCAAGATGACAGATGGATTGGTGCAGCATCAGCAGTATTGCAGACATTGTGCCGTACTGTTGTAGTGAAGAGGAAGCTGAGTCTGAAGGCAAAATTCTCAATTTACCGGTCGATTCGTTCCACCCCTTACCTATGGTCATGAAATCTGGGTAATGACCGTGAAAATAAGATCGCCAGTTCGGTTGGTTCTGGAGGTCTTCCAGGTGTGCCCAACTGGAAGGAGACCCCAGGGCAGACCCAGGACTTGCTGGAGGGATATACTATATCCCCCTTTGGCCTGGGAATGCCTCAGAATCCCCCAGGAAGAGCTAGAAAATGTTTCTGGAGAGAGGGATGTCTGGGTGGACTCGCTTAGCCAGCTACCACTACAACCCGGCCCCAGATAAGTGGAAGAAAGTGGATGGATTGAAGGTGGCACCCAGTCCCCTATCTCACGTTTGGGGCCACCTTGGGGCCCCTGTGCGATGGAGTTGCACAATTCCCCCAGAATATATAAATTTGGGGCTGGATTTTGGGGAAGGTTTGGTGAGTTTTGGGGTATGTTAAAGCCCCTGAATTAGCATCTTTTAACAGAAATAGAAAAATACTAGTAATTCTTTAAGTTTCGATAGGGTCCTCACTCCGAGGTAGGTGCTCAGGCTCTAATAATCAGCCAAACTCTTTGTTCTAACAAAATTATTTGGATTGTCTCTTTAAATTAAGAAAAAAGACTTGAGAAAAGATGAAAATGGCTCAATAGAGAGCAATGAAGAAGCAAGGAATAGGGAGAGAATTTTCATTTCTGTCTCCTTGGTTGGTTTTGAGGCAACCAGGGGCGGATTAATCAAAGCATAACTACAAGGACTTACAGTCTCAGAGTTGCTGCAGCAATATGCAAATCTGGTTCTGTGGTTGAGGACATTGCCATGGAGTCTTACCACAAACTCCTTCTTTCTCCTCTTGTTTCCCTCCTTCATTTTCTACCTGTTTCCACTCCAAGTATTTTTAGGAAATTGCTTGGAGTCTGTTATCGAACCTTTGAGCCTTTTAATTCCTCCTTTTTCTCTTTCACTGCTCTTTCTATTTTTACTCACAAAGACTTTCAACATCTTACAGTACCTGTGTTTTTCCACTTTTACCCTCTCTTTCTTCCTCCTTTGCTCTGAGATATTCCATGCTCCATCTCTGGTGCTGAATAGGCAGATTAGCAGAGAAAAAAAGGGTCTGTGAATACTGCTGTTCCTCTGTCTCTATTGACCCACTATCTCAGCTTGGGAAAAGGAAGCTGAGAAGGAAACAGCCCCCATCTTTATGTGCAGAATATGCACAGCCTGGTAAATCCATTAACAACTGATTGAGTTCCATTTTATATAAAACAATAAACAAAAGGAAACAACTGCAGCAGCAAGAGGCACGGCATAAAGATGTTAAACTGACGGGAGAAAGATGAAGCCTCTGTGAAGATGGAAAAAATGGGGACCTGAGCCAGAAATAAGATCTCTTTTTTTTCCTTTTCTGCCCCTTCCTCTTTTTCAGCATGCCTGGCTGTCACTCGTTCTCTCCTGCTTTGTCCATCATGTCAAGCCACTGTGACTTTGAATCAGTCAAACAGTCGCTCTGTGGTCAAGCTGTTCCTCTCCTGTGAGAGTGGCTCTCTCAGGCAGGCACCATGTGGGAGTCGTCCTCTGTGATTTGGCAGGCGACAGCTGTCAGACACTCTAACAGCAGCGGGCCCTCTATGTTCACTTTAATTTTCAGGATTTTTCAGATTAGATCATGCAGCAGGGAAAAAAAACATGAAAAATATGTTATCACAGTATTTGTTTGGCTTTAAACTGAGGGATCTGGCATTTCCTTGTGTGAATATTTTTTATGTAAGTGTGTCGCTTTCTAGCTAGATCAGAGACAGAAAGAAAACAGTACAAGAGCTTAGAGACCTCTTTTACTTCTGCAGCCTGTAATCTCATCACACACACAGACTGTGATCAGAGAGAGAGAGGGAAGTCCAATTCTTAGATAGGAGCTAGGAAAATGGCTAAAAGGCAGTTCTCACTGTCTTTGACATATTATTAAGCGTAACTTAATAACAGTGTTTATGCATAAGTGCAAATTTACAGACAAAGATTTAATTTTACATCAGGATGTAATAGATAGAGACAGTGACAGACAAAGCCAGGCAAAACAGCTCTATATTTTAAGGATCACTGGACTTTCATGTTAAATATTTTAATTTACAGCTTCTAGAGCTACCCCTGGTGATTTTATGCCTCTGGAGGTACATGACTGCTGCAATAGTGAATTTTTAAAGTGAGGTTGTGCATTAACGGTAGTATAATAGCCATATGAGAAGCTTTCCTCTTCAGTGAGAGAATGTCAGGAATGTACACTGCAAAGCTAGGCAATACAGCTATGAGGAAGGGGGTCACCTGTTTATCATAATTAAGCTAACTGTAAGGAAGTTCATAAACAAATTTGGGGTATGCTGAAACACTTCACTGCTCTTTCTTTTCTTCAGTCAAGCCACTCTGTTGTAGCTCTACTTCCTCCATTCCTCTCTATGTATCTCTGTTTGGTATTTGCAGTATCAATCTCTGGGTCACAGTGACAAAAAACATTACCTGGTAAAGTGTTGGTTCAATGTCACCACATAATAAGGGTCAACAACTTCAATGGTTCAACTACAAACGATAATTCTTACACTCCATCTCACCTTGGCCCTTTACTTTTTTATTTTTAAAGGCTTACAAAGACATAAGGACTTTAATACCAAATGAGAATATGCACTGCATGGGAATGGCATCCAGAATCAGGCCTGCCCACAAAGTTGGCTGGGCCCCTGACAAACTCAGAGAATGGGCCCTCTCCAGCTGTGACTTATTGATAGTATCAATGTATGTGTCTTGAATCTGTAGCGTTGTTGCAAGTATGAATCCTGGCTAACAATTACTGTACTTCGGAGCTATTATGGGGCTCTTGTAATTTTTAGGCCCATTAATGCCGTTTTTATTTAACCTGGCACGCCAGATGGATGTGTTTCACACATCTGTATGGAAAACTACTCATACACAGTGTCCGGGAAAGGGAAAAGCCTTTGAAAAAAAGGGTGATTGGATGAAAGTTCTGTCACATCTTTACACACCAATCAGAACAACAAAACACGTGACGTAGCCACTAGCAAGCTCCGCCCCTAGGGGTGGAGGGGTTGAACTCCATTAAAACTGCATAATGCGAACGATGGCGACTGTCGACATGTTAGTACACGACTTTTGTCGTTTTTTAAAGAAAAAAACTCACTGCTGTTCTTTGTTCTTCTTTAAACGAAGAAATTTCGTCAAGTTCTGATTAAACTGGCGCTTTGGCAGCATCCACGCTGATTCCTTCCGCCATAATTGCACCTGTCTCTTGTTGTTGCTTGCGGACATCACGACTTCGACGCATCCAGAAGTACTGCCCTTCTACATTTTTGTCTCTTTAAAAAACATTTTTGCTACTTTAAAGGCCCTTTCACTACCTTATCTGCCCATTTGTGCCACTCTTAACCATTTTTGCCTCTTTTCTACTATTGCCACTTTGACCCATTTTTGCCACTTAATTTGACATTTCAATACCTTTTCTGCCAATTTCTGCTACTTTTAGCGAGTATGTGCCACGTTCTGCATGTCTCTTTGCCTCTAGTAACCAATTTTGGCACTTGAATTTGCCATTTTATTCTTTTTTTTTGCACTCTGTAACCATTTTTGGCAAATTGCAACCCCTTTATCAACATGTTTTCTGCCTGTTATTGTCACTTCTGACCAATTTATGCCCCTTACTCCCTATTTTCTGCCTGTTAACCCACTTTTGCTACTATTGAACCCATTTTCACCACCGCCAATTTTTTTACGCTTTTAACCAATTTTTGCTTCTTTTTACTCCTATAGCACCTCCTTCTCTGCCCTTTTTGTCCACTTTTGTATCCCATTCTGCCACCTATTGTTGCCTCTGTCAACCCATTTATGCTGCAATAAAACCCTTCTACACCACTTCTTATGCTTGTTTTTGTCAATTTTAACTACATTTCACTTTTTGGTTTACCCATTTTGCCACAGTAAACCTATTTTTTTTTTTCCATTTGTAACCTCTTTTTTTTTTTTTTTACCAAGTTTTCTGCCTGTTATTGCCACTTTTTTACCAATTTTTGCCCCTTTTATGCCTATTTTTTTCCTCTGTTAACCCATGTTTGCCACTTTCAACCATTTTTTTATCACAGCTTAACTTCTCACAGGACCATGATTTTGCTGACCTCCATGGGCCCCTCATTTGGCTGGGCCACAGAAAGCTCTCCTCTTCATCCCCCCTTAAAGGCAGCCTTGTCTAGAATTATGCTCTCACGGGGTGAATTTAATAGCAGTTTTGGTTTCCCTTCTTCAGAGAAACATGGAAGCAGAGAAACAGGGAAGCCATATCTTACCAATGCCTTGTGTCTATGAGCTTTGACAGAAAAAATAAGGCCGTGAGGATTTATGGTAGCCAAGGTTGAATTTTTAGAACCTATGGAAATCATCGTAGGGAGAAAGAGGGCTTTAAGATGCTTTAAAGGATATCCCATTGGTTTAGAAAAAGCAAAAACTAAGATCCAAGTATGCCTGTTCATCTCATGATGTCACTTTCTTGGTCTGAGGCCAAAACCCACAAAATGCTACACAGAGGTAACAACCAAAAAACTACAAAGCGAGTATATGTGTGAAGAAATTGGCTGTTAAGAGGGTATAAATTGCAAAGCTGAAGCCACAGTCTCTCCTCTTTTGAAACCAACATTGGTGTTTTCTCCCTCTTAAACATGAAGGGTCAGTTAATGGTAACACCTCAGGGGAGCAGAGCAAAGGAGGACGAGACAAAAACAAAGAGAAAATAGTGCGAGGGAAGGCGAGCTAAAATGGGCCTGCTCATCGAGGATTCCTCTTGAAGTGTCTCCCATCGAGGGTGGGCGGAGCTAGCCTGCAGTGACTTCATGTTCATACATGCCAACATCAATGGAGGACTGCTGTCTGACCCTCTGCTGAGAGCCTCTCTGGGGAGCGAGGGGTAGGAGGATGGAGGGAGAAGAGAGGGGAGACTGGGGATGGATGATGGGTGGGCGATTTCTTTTTTTAATATGACTTTTATCTGCTCCTTGGTGTTTTTAAAGATGCTCAATCTGTGTTTATGTGTATGTATGTACAATTGCTGTGATCATTCCTAACTCTGATCGTTGTAGACGGCTACAAACACTGATAACCACAAAAACTATTCATTGATTTCACAAGAAAAACAACATAAGTGCCTGGACATCCCCCCCGAGAGCAGCCTGACTAGAGTGAGGAGCCTCTTATCAGCCTAATTTCCTGGAGATAAGACTGACATGTACCAACTGTAAGATACTGAATATAAACCAGCAGTTAACAGTTCTTTCTTACTGATTTGGATATTCATTTAGGGTTTGCATATACACAGGTAAGGCCAGTCAGGGCCTTTCTTTGAGGCATTTGCATGTTCTCCCTGTGCATGCATGGGTTCTCCTGGGATACCTCGGCCTCACTTCCACCACCAGACATGGTCGTTGGGGACTGTAGATGTGAGAGTACCGGGTTGTTTGTCTCTATATGTCAGCCCTGTGATTGACTGGTGACCAGTCCAGGGTGTACCTCACCCTGCAACCCCAAATTGGATAAGCAGTATAGACCCTAACCCTAACCCTAAGGATTGATGGATAGTGCACAAGACCGGTCTTGTGATCATGTTTTGAATGTCTTGGAATCGTGAGCATTTTCACTTAGCCTTGTCCCAGACTTGCCGAACTCTGGATTTTCCATCAAGATCAGTCAAGACAACCACTGATGTGATAATGAGGATAAGCCGTTGCTAATACAACAAATAGCTTCAATTCAAGAGCAATTTCAACTGACTAGGTGATACTTATGTTTTAATTTTTTGATGTCTCTCTTCTGTCAGTGTAAGACGGACATTTCAATCCCTTGCATGAGGTTTCTGCTTTTCCTTAAAGGAAAAATTGTCCTTTACTTTTCTGACTGTCCCAGTCACCAGCATTAGTGCTGGTCATGGTTAAATACTTCCCAGTGGACACTGAAATGTCCTCAATAGGTTGCACGGCCCAAGGGATTAAAGGTCAGTTATATATGAAATGAAGCAAGCATTTTCCCCCTGAATTTCAGAGTCCTGGCAGATTTAGTCAGGCCCATCCTCTTACTCTTCTGAGAAAAATGCTTTCTTTCTTCATTTTCTGCCTGCTCTGCTCATTTCCTGTCAGGTTCTCGTCTTATTGAAGGCTTTGCTTCCTGCCTGGAGAAACAGAAGCTCCTCACACCTTATCCAGTTACATACAGTCCGTGCTATAAAAGCCAAAACTACCAACAGCCAAAACAACAGCACCCTCTCAAAAAGCTGCAAGAGAGACGGAAAATATAACAAGATTAATATCTGGGGGACTAAATGTATGCATGTGAGTAAAGGGGGAGTGTGAGAGGTCGACCGAGGTGGATGGTGGGCTGGAGAGAGAGAGACGATTGGCTTCATGCTGACGGTGCATAAAGCTACAGACCTTGATCTGGTCTGTGAGGAAGTGCTGCTGTCTTTTCAGTGATTTCTACAGCCGTGTGGTTGTTGGCTCAGGCAGGTGGGGGATATCACATGTCGTCCATCCATAGGGGCAATATGAGCTCAGACTGTGTAAAGTCAGGATGTCTCATTTAGGAGAACAATTGATCCAACAGTCAGTGCTGAAGGGAAACCAGGTTGGTCTGACCACATCAGGCCTTCTGTAAAAGGTGCCATATGTCAGGATGTTTTTTTGAGTTTTTAATTTTATCATTATGAAAAAATGTGCTCATGCTTAAAGAGGGGGTATTATACTTTTCCGGTTTTTAAAACATAAATATAAAGTCAAAATATTGGATGTCCATACTTCACATATGCAAATTTTCAAACCGCAAGATAAACGTATGCGGCAGTAATCTTGGAATTAGCGTGTAAACTGATGAAAACAGTTCATTGAAAATCTCTCTGAGATTCTCCCTGTGTTCTCCTGAGATGAGATTTCGATGGAGCAAACTGATGAGGTCATCTCAATAGGATCTCCTGAATGGTTCGTGGTCCGCCCGTGCTGCTGGCAAAGCAGAGCAGACCGCCTCCACAAGGCCTTTTAGCATTTAGCATTTAGCAACGCAGTAGTTAAACACTTACCAAACAGATACGTCCTGCGCTGCTGCTGGTTTTATTCCCCCTCTCTCTCCAAACTATCAGGGTCAGACTCTGGGTCTAACACATCAAAATTCACCATAATTTACTCAGTCGGACTGGTTCATTCAAAGTTTACAAGTACTAGCCTAGCAATATAGCCACATCGGAGGGGGCAGACACAAAACATTGAGTCCTGTCGCCGGCCAGCCTCCGAATAATCGGCCAATCGGAGGAAAGCAAGTCCGTGGAGCAGGGGGAGTTAAAGAGGCAGCAGCGAAAACGAAGCGTTTCAGACAGAGGTTAAAATAAAGGTTTTTCAGGATGCCAGTGTGAGAAACATGACGAGTTTTTTGAGTTGTAAACCATGTAAAGCTACTACGTGGGTATCAGAGAGATGGTGTAAAGCCTTGAAAAAAGGCAAAATACCCCCACTTCAAAGTTTAATCATATTAGTATCATAATATAATACAATTTAATTCTGCTTTTCTTGGATCTAATCTTGATTTACTTTTTGTATTTTCAGAGACTTCTGCAGAATCCCCAAACACCCCACAAGCTGTTCAACAGAGTGAACATAGTGAATTCATGATGTATCATTTGTAAAGCATAAGTAACCAATTTATATGTCATTTATGAACATAGCTGTAAAATTATTATCAGTAAATTATTATTATTATCAGTAAACCATTAGTAAATGTGTAACGTCATTTGTAAAGCATTATTTTCTTACTTATATGTCATTTATAAACAGAGCTTTGAATGCATTATAGAAGGATCAGTAAATTTTAAGTAAAAGGTTCAGGCAAGGGTTAAAAATCCTTTACTAATGCAGCATTAAGCATTAATAGTTTGGTTTAAAATGACATGAATTCATCAGTAATGCTTTATAGATGATGAGTTAAGTATTTATCAAGTATTTCATATTAATTCTTATAACAATGCATTACTACTGCTGTATTAAAGCTAAATATGTGTAGTTACTGTAAAGTGGGGTCCCTGTTTCTTCCTTAACTTTACAGTTTTAGGAACTTGTGTTTAATTTAGTCATTTGTATGTGTTTTGTGCAATTTGCTCGCAAATGTGCAATATATATACACCGCATTCAAAATAATTATGCAAATTGGATTTTAGTGTCATAAACATTCAATTTTGTGTTATTAATTTAACTCATGGATGGTATTGTGTCTCAGGACTCTCTGTATCACTAAAATCAATCTCAGACACCTGTGGTAATTATTTTGCCAGGTGAACCCAATTAAAGGAAAACGACTTAAGAAGGACATTCCACATTATTAGGCAGGCCACAGGTTTCAGCAATATAGGAAAGAAAAAGGATCTCTCTGCTGCTGAAAAGCCTCAGTGTAATGCTTTGGATAAGGTGTGAAAACATTAGATATTTCATGAAAACTTAA
Organism: Cheilinus undulatus; assembly: GCF_018320785.1. Taxonomy (NCBI): domain Eukaryota; kingdom Metazoa; phylum Chordata; class Actinopteri; order Labriformes; family Labridae; genus Cheilinus; species Cheilinus undulatus. The sequence continues at coordinate 19,426,031 of NC_054870.1, read as the reverse complement.
GTGTGATCATCGTACTTTGAAGAAATTTATGGCTGATTCAGAGCACAGACGGGTTCATGCAGATTAAGACATAATGAGGAAGGTTTCTGACAGACAAATTCACCAGATTAAGAGAGCAGCTGCTAAAATACCATGACAAAGCAGCAAACAGGTATTTGAAGCTGCTGGTGCCTCTGGAGTCCCACGAACCTCAACGTGTAGGATCCTCCAGAGGCTTGCAATCGTGCATAAACCAAGGCCAGCATAAACCAGAAACGGTTGCAGTGGATCCAGAAACATGAAACATGAAGACTCATTTTCAAACAGTCTTGTTTACTGATGGGTACCGTGCAACCCTGGATGGTCCAGATGGAGGAGTAGTGGATGGTTGGTGGAAGGCCACCATGTCCCAACAAGGCGCAAGCTAAAGATCTATGAGGGTGGGAGGCAGTTCACATCAAAACAGCAGCTCTGGAAGGCTTTTCTGACATCTTGCTAAGAAATTCAAGCAGAAACCCTCCAAAAACTAACAAATTCAATGGATGCAAGAATAGTGAAGATGATATCAAAGAAGGGCTTCTATGTTAACACGTAACTTAGCCTGTTAAGATGTTTTTGAAATAGCTTTTGATTTCAGTAAATATGACCTCCTAATGCTGCAAATTCAACAAATGGCCATTTTAAGTTCTTTACAACCTATACATGTTTTGAAACTCTGTTGTGCATAATAATTTAGAAATATGCATTTTGAGTATTTTGATTTTTGGAAAAAAAAAATTATCATTGGGAGGTTTGTTTAATAAAATTTGAATTATGCTCTAACAGCTCGATGACATGAAAATAACACTTATCACCAGTCATTTGCATTAACTACTTAGGAAAATCAGAGAAAAATATTCTTTGAACAAATATTTGGAACGCAGCACCCAATTCCAAAAGTGTATGCAAACTATTACGTTTGTGTGTTTATAAAATAGATGTGCTAAATAGAAAGTGTGAAAGACTTTTAAGAAATAAAAACACGTTGATTTTGCTTCCTGGGTGCCGTAGGGTAAGAAGTTGGATGACACTTACCCTTAAGACTTTTAATTACTTACTTTTAAGTTACTTAACATAAAGTATGTGGCTTTCTTTTGCCTGAAAGTTTTTCAGTTCAGATTTACTTTATTAAACTTGTAGAAAGCAAGGGCTAGTAACAAGTCTCCATAGCATCAACCAATCCATTAGTCAAGCTATTTATATAGTTCTAAAACTGAGATCTGTTCTGGTTGAGCTGTATAATGTCTTATGTCCCTTGTCATGCATCAGTCACTTTGCTCAGTGCAGGTCCAGCTACCAACAGTGGATAAATTCTTTATTTACAGACGTCCACTTTATCAAGTGATGTTAAGCCCAAACCAGCAAAACTGAGAGAATATGATGAAAGCTATCTCTAATTTGGTTTTTATTGAGCACAATGACAGAGGGCCAAAATGTGTTGTGTGTCTTCATGTGAAGCCATGAAACCTGCCAAGCAAAAGCGTCCTCTGATAAAAAAAAAAAAAGCATGCAGAGTTTAAGGACAAAACAAAATATTTTTTTCAGACAAAAGGGTGAGGAATACATCCGCAAGAAAACCTGACCTCATAAAAAGCACAGAGAGCTTCTTATCCGGCTGCTCAAAAGATCGCAAAATGTAAGAAGCCACACTCAACTGAACAAGAGCTTGTATTTAGGTTAGAGTTTCAAACACAGCTTCCAAGAGTACAAATGGCAGTTAACACATGTTTAATCAGTGTGAGGGTTATGTGGAGGTCCTTGGATAATTTTCTGCCCTGTAAGGGGTCCCTAACCTCGAAAAATTTGAGAACCCCATGTAGAGATTAAAAAGTGTGGGGCCTAAAATTGAACCTTGGGGAACACCACTTTCCAACATAGTGCTGTCTCTGTACTTTGATTTTTCCTAAAACCAAACTGATACATTTTATAGATATTGCTGGCATTAATAAGATAATTTAACTGGTTAAAAACAAGCCTTTTCTAAAATTGTACACATTAAAATATAAACATATGAACATGTACTTATAAAATTTTACAGATAGCATAATATAGTTACCAGTTCTATGCTATGAAGACACTAACAAAATGGGGAGAGTAAAATTGATAATCTAAAGATAAATCAAAGGTCTATAACCGATAATACAGTGGCTTACCTGCTTAAGTTTGCCATGTTTTGGCTTAATTTGATTTTATTTATTGAGAGTCCTTGGCATTTGAAACTCACCCTCAATAGAATAAAGAAGTTGAATTAACAATAACCCTAGCAAAAATGATCTTCAAAACTCACCCACAGTTCCACAAAAGACTAAACAAAAAAAATACATCAACAAATCAAGCATAAGTAACTGTATGAGTCAGGGAACATTGTGGTCTCTTGTTCAGGAGTTTTAGACTGAACATTGTGTGATTGTAGAGAAGAACATTATTCTTTCTGATTTTCCTCATTTGTTGGTTTTAGGGTTGTCTACAGGAATATACCTGCAGGAAGTGAAGGGATATCTCACATATAGGCTACTGGGCTCACACCTTAGTCCACATAGATTTTAAAGTGATGACTCAAATATTCAAAGAGCAGTGTCTTTAGGCTATAAAACAGCCCTCTACACTTTCAGTCATTCCATCACTCTATGTGCCTGCACTCTGTTTTAATGATGACTCCACCCAGAAACATTAACCCACTTGATGATGCCTCAGACACCATCATGTTTTAGTGTGTTTACTCTACTTTTGTTTAAACTGCCAGAGCCATGTTTCACATGAGAGGTGAAGGGAAGCTGCCTCCGGGCACACGAGAAGCACCTCTCGCTTCATCTGGAGACATCGCTGAGCTGCCAAGTATGGTTCCAGCTTGTAAAAAGGATCACAAATGGCGTGGACTGGTGGTTTTGTGAGCCCACAAAGAGGAACATGTGTGATTTCATGGATCAGAGACAGATGACAGTTTACTACAAAAGCAACAGTCAGAATAAAAAGAGGAATCACCAGTGAGAGCTGATATTTGTTAAACTTTATCATAAAAAGTGACATTAACTGTGCCAGAGAAGCGTCTAGCAGTTGGAGGTATTTACTGTCTGTAGCAACCACAGCTGGCCATTATGCACAACCTGACATTTTACGTTTTAGCACAAAATGTTATTGAGGTAGCCCATTTTTCGCATAAAACTGCACAATATTGCATAGCAGAACACAACAAATGTCAAGTAAGAAACTATCTACAAGCCAAAGTCACATTAGCAGAAACACCTTATAACTGTATACAACACATGAGGGTTTCATAAAAATATGTCAAAAATAAGATCAACATTGTGATTGTCATTATTAAAATTTGTTTTGTTTTGTTTATGTACTCTGCTTTGGCAACAAAGATTTTAACCATTCATGCCATTAAAGCATATTTTGAACTGAACAGAACATTGTGCTGTTTTTGCATCAGGAGGTGGAAAGAAGCTTTGGGTATTCAAGCCAATGAGACAATGCAGTCTCCAAGATATACTCCACTATGATTTAGACTTAGGCCACACCAATGGATTTAAGATTTAAAATGCATCACTTTGGCTACATTTCTGCACATAATACACACAACTCAAGCACTAGGACACCCTGCTCACTCAGTTTTAGCTTGATTTTTTGGGGTGATGTTTAGTATAAATGGGCAGATTAGCTTTTAATGCTACTTTGAGCTACATGATTAAGAGCAGAGGAATTTGTTCAGTTATTTATGTGTTCAGAAGAGTGGCAGTTTAAATGGGAATATTCATGCCCTATGAACAACATTCATAATTTATCAGTCCGATCCCTGATGTTTGATAGCTTCCCTAGTGAAGCTGCTGAGACTATAGCTATCCACTGCAAATCTCTGTGCCCAGGCTTGTACAGAAGGGTAGACAGGGCCAGCTTAACAGCTTGTTCTGCTCCAGGCTTGCTGTCAACCGCTAATAGTCATAATTTGCCGTTGTTAAATGGCGAACAAAGCATTTGTTGGCTTTGGTTTTCCTCTAGCTAAGCTAAGCTAATATCAAATTTTAAATTTAAATTTTAATTTCGCCTTGAAAAAAGGCACCTGAAGGAGGTCTGTAACTGTATCAAAACTTGCTGTCAAATCCAGCGCCATTCCCATTATATTTGGCAAACAATGCCTCATCACATTTCACCTGGCCACGGGCCAAACAGCTCTGCTCATTTGAATGGCAACACCAACACATAACACATCAAAATTGGATTGGCTGATGACACTGTCACTAAACACTGTAACTCCAATAGTAACGCCCAGTTTCAGCAAAAAATATGTGACGTCACTGCGCTACCAAGGAGTAAACTCTGTTGAGAACTGCATAACATGAATCATAGTGACTGTAGACATGTCAGTACAGGACTTTTGTCATTTTTGAAAAGAAAACATCTCACTGCTGTTCTTTATTCTTTTTGTAACGAAGAAATGTCATCAGCTTCTGATAAAACTGGCACTTTAGCAGCATCCACGCCAATCTCTTCTACCATAATTGCACCAGCCTCTTCTTGTTGGTGCTTGCTTACGTCATGACTCTGCCGCGCCCAAAAGTAGGCTACTGCCCCTCAATGCTGATTGGTCCTGTCACTTTCTAACCGGGCCCAAACGGATCAGACGGGAGCTTTGCAAGATTGATTTGCCAGTAAGAAACAGAGAAACTGGTGAATCCATCTGCTTTGCAAGGTTAGCAAGGAACCATAATTGAAAAAATAAATATTTAGGTGACAAAAGTAAATGAGTATTAGGATGACCATCAATGATATTCTAGGGCTTGATTTTTAATTTCCAAGTATTTCGAAGAGTTCCCTATAAGAAGTTAAGCTAATAAACGGTAAAACTCTGTGAAGGTAATTCAGCATGTTTTTGTATTCTGTTCACTTGACTATGTCTATATTTGCATCATTCCTACCAGACTGTCCTGGTGGAGGTACTCCAGACGGGAGTCTTGGCAGATACAGCAGCACCGTCAGAACACCTGCTCTGCTCCCCCAGCACGGCTCCATGGCTATGGGCTTGGGCACTGTCTGCACACACAATGGGTAGAGAAACAAACACATTGAAAACACGTTAGAAAAAATGAGGGCTAAAAATTTCAAAAATCATAGATGAAAAATAAAATTGTTTTCATGATGCAAAAAGAGACAGTATAAACAGCTTTGTGTCAACAGAATGATGGCATAAAACAGTTTAAAGTTTGAATTAACACAGATTACCATCTGTTTTGGCCATTCTCATACCAAGTTGTAATCCTTAATGCTTAGCGTGGATGCACCTCAATGCATACTGAAGACAACTGGATACACCCTAGCTAAGACTGTAAACAGAGGTGGTCTAGAATGACTTCATCCAGATTGGTTTGGTAGTGTGGATCCAACATGCATTAAAAGGCCACCCTTGTCAGCTGGTGTGATCTGAGGATGTCTGCCAGGAAGCAAGCATCTAGTCCAGTCTTGCTTGTACTGATTGAAGTTGAAACTCTTTTGAGAGATCTGGATCATTTGGTTAAACTCAGTAATAGGGAATATAGGATCATTTTCATTCAGTCTTCTTTTGTCCCTGGTTTTGGCTTTGTATTCCTATATAGCAACAACAAAAGCAGGTCTTAGAGCTTAGAGGGCATTTCAATTCTTAGATGTTTCTTTTTCCTTAACCTGCTAAGCCCTGAGTGTTTTTTTTTTTTTTTACCATTTTTTTCTTGCTTGGACATTTTGTCCTTTAAAAGCTTGTAAAAGATCGACCCTGTGGTGCACAGCTAAGCTCTAAACATCCTTTTTATTAGGGACAATCTGGGCTTTAAGAATATGTGTGCTGGAGTAATGTTATTTAAATTTTTATAAAAATATTCGACTTGGATTGAAAATGATTCAATCAGTGACAAAATGTCTAAAATATTCACATATTTACGGAAAAGGTCCTTTTGCTTTTTTGTATTGGCTGATTATGAGCCATTATTCAAAGCAATTTCTACCTGCAGTGACACAGAGGGCCACATCAAGGCTCTATGTCTCTCTTCTCTTCATTGTGAGCCACTCAGTCTCTCTTCTCCAGTTTCTAATTGTACACACGTGCATGACATGACGTGATAATGGAACAGCCTGCCATTGGTTGTGACAGCCCATGCAACATCTGTTTTGGGAGCTCAAGATGGTGGCTAATGCTAAGCTAGCAGCAGAGAAGTTTGAAAATGGATTTTAAAAAAATGGATAAAAAGAAATTTAATATCAGAGTTACTGGTATTGATTTAATCTTTAAAAAGCTCTAGGAAGTCACCCAGGTTCCAGGCTTGCTATAAAAGCTACCAAAAGGGCTTCGAAGGTTTGAATAGCGCCATTAGAATGGCACAATGCAGATCGTCCGGAGGAAAAATGATGATTTATGGTTCCAAAGTTATGTAACCTTTTATAACCTGTACCTCTTCTTGTCATATACAACAGTGTTGGTCTCAGAGGGCTACAGGGTAGCTAAACCCAGACTAACCTAGACTCAGACCATTTATTTATACATGACTGTATTATATTTGCGAATGTAGTAGTACTGTTGATTATTAGGGTCATAACAAACCACATTTTTTTCCACAAAATTCATTTCATTATATACTTCCTTGTTCTTCTTCATGACCATATATCCAGAAGAACTAGAGAGAAAGAAGTCGTTTTGACATAAAGGTGGGATCAACCAATCAGAGACGTAGCTGAGACACAGTAGGATATAGGTTATGTGCTGATGACCAGGATCCTTGCTGAACCAATTTTTTTCTTAAAACAATGTCAATAATACAAGCTTTTGTCTTCCACATGACCACATATCATTGTTTCACACTTAGGTAGCTCATTGTAAGTCTGCCTCAAATGCTTATGACATTATGGCTCATATTTAAATCTAAAAAACAGTATAGACTGAATGATGCTGTGGCTGATATGGGACAGTAGGACGAGATGAGTAGGTGTGTCTTTTCCCCACTTTCTCCAGGGCCCTGTCAATGGCAATCTAAAGGCTTTCTTTTTTTTTTTTTACATCTCAGGGTAGATGCTCCTCAGCTGAACCTCTGCGGTTTAGTTACTCTTTAACAGCTTTTCCAAAGGAATCTATTTAAATGTTTTTTTCCTTTTTTGTAGTCCTGGCTCTCTAGCAAAATGAGATGAGGCTAGCAAATATATGCAGGAAAGCGAGCTAACTCCTAATTAAAATGAAACAAAAATAACCATCTCTGTCCTGCATTAACTACCCCATTCAATGCCCCTGGGGCTGAGTGTACTGTATCTTACTGTCTGTACAATAATATCTAATGGCTGGGATAGAGTTTCCTCACATCTTATGCACTAAAGAGAGTCATTGAGTTATCGATCAGGTTTGACCCTACTGCCACTCTGTACCACAAAGGTCACAGAGACAGACCCTGTTTATTACTGTGGTCTATGGGGAAATGATATGTGCACACTCACATACAGACAGTACATATATCCATAGAGCACAAAACCCTCACTTCACTCTGATGGACACATGCTTTACCCTTCTGTTTTTTTTCTTACTTCAATTTTTGTGCTTCCCTCTTGGCCCTGAATGATGAGCGAGTCTGTCAGCTCATATGACAATTATAAGCTTGATAGGAAATTAAAGACAAGGAGCTTGACAAATCTGAGCAACAGTCATCAGACTGAATGCATGAATGCAGAATGCCTGAATAAGACTTGTAATTGATGTGCTCTCTAGTAGTTTTTGTGTTGCAGATCTGACTTGAAGGCATATATTCTTTCTACCCCCACTGCAAGGAAAGACATTTCTGAATAAATGAAAGAATTTCTAATGAACGTGAATCTGCATGTGAATATCTGTTGGACTGAATGCTGGTTTTAAATTTTATTATGTGTCCATTTATGTTCTAAATAGTGTTAACCAATCGTGTTTTAGAGCCTAGAGAAACACAGGAGAGGTGTAGTACAGTCCCTAAATCACAGTTTTTGTTCTTAAAAGGATTAGGCATGTCATTAAGAATCATAAGCAGATCTATGTGTAGTAGTGCCAAAAATCATGTTATAGAAGTCGTCCCTCAGCTAAAGCATCATCCTCCCTTTTCAAGCAGCTGGTCATACTGATTAGAAAACTTGCCACAGCATAAAGAATAAACATTGCAAAGATAGAAAGTCTTTATCCTGATATCTAGAATAACATATTCAACATAGTAGTTCTCTGTTTCTCTCCTTATGATGCTCTATTCAGGCAGAATAACATGACCAGACAGCCTGCCATTGGCTGGCAGACCCTCACAAAGGGAAAACAATATGGTGAGCAGTTAAGCTAACGGTAATAAATGACTGCAAACTGATTGAAAATAGATAAAATATGGAGCCCATTTCTGCAGCTTAAAAAGAAAAATGTGGAAGTTGGGCAGTTAAAAGTAAGGAATCCTAAGTCATAATTATGAGACAAAAAGTCAAATTATGAGACAAAAAGGCAAAATTTTGAGATAAAAGGTCAAAATTGTGAGTTACTAAAGTCAAAATGACTTTTTATCTTACAATTTTTATCTCATAATTTCAACTTTTTATTTTCACTTTAAGTTTTTACTATTTTTTTTTTCAAGAATTACCTTTCTTCCACTTTTTTTTCTTTTTAATTTGGTGGAAATGAGCTTCAATAATAAAAAGACACTCCGTATCGGGTTTACTGTTGTTCAGAGGCATGGATTGTTTCAATAGGACGGCACAACAGCTAGCTTCAAGAGGAAAAACAAGTAAGGGGCTACGGTTTGTGGTTCAAAAGTTATTTAACTTTTTATAAAATGTTTCACTTCTTGTTGTGCATGACTACTCTGGTCTGGAAGGTTTTTAACAAACACATAAAGAGAATAATTATTGTCACACAGCCTCCAGCCTGCTTACGCAGTGGGTCTTTTCTTCACTGCCCTATTAATGGTAGCTTGTACATGCAGAGTTTTTCCAGCCCCTAAAAAGAATTGATTTCCAGTTTAAATGCTAACATTTAGCATGGCTAAACAAAGCAAAATATAAAATTAAACAAAAATGTACTGCAGACATTTTTTCCAATACTGTATCGGAACAACTCTAAAAATGATCCGATGTCTTTTCATTGAATTTTCATGAGATCCCAAGATTTTCCCTCTGACTTTCATGTTGAAAAAAAAATACAATAGAATAAAATAAAGTATAACATAAAAGTGTATCTGCTTGAGTCCAACAATAAACCATTGTTGTTGAAACATACAGCAATCTTGTTGAACTGTATTCATATAAAGTGGGTCACTGAGGGGGAAAAAGGACCGTCTATGCCCAATGAGTAATAAGAAGTTTACAAAAAAAGTCATCTTTACCATTTGACTGTCCAACATGTCAAAGCTGTACAAACTAATAATGTACTTCATGTAAAGGCACCAGCAGGCATGTATATAAAGAGAGTAATTAGAGGACACATGAACACACTGCTATCAAAGTGGTTATCAACTGAACACAACACATTATTTGGACCACCTTGGTACAAACATAGGATCTATGTACACACACAGAAAGAGACACACACATAAACATCCCCTCTGGTGCTAATAAGTTTAAGTGCTGGAGCGTACGGCATAATTAGAGGCTAGAGGCTCCCCTGTTTGTTTAGTGTTTTCAGAGTGTCAGGAAATGATGAATTCACCACTAACTAAACACACACACAAACAAAGGCACACACACACAACAGACAGTGGCACCAGAACATCCTATTAGCAAGCACTTCTTCCCCCTGCCTGAGATAACACACAGACCAAACAATGAGTCATTGTTCTGTTTTTATGGAGACAGAAGGAGGAAAACAAAATGGGAAAGATAAAAATGACGCAAAAATGAATAACAGGTGTTTGTTGGTACCGAAATTATGAGCAAGTGTCCTTGTTATTGTAAAACAAACACACAAATACACACAATTTAACAGTGACACACACAAATAACAAATGTTCACTTATTATTTACTGACTTCCCTGTCAGCGTTGTTCCCAAGCATCTGCAACCTACTTTAATTTGTGTATGCGTGGTAACTACACACTCATTTCTTTGATCTTAGGTGTGCACAAACCACAAGAAGATGAGCATGCACTTTAACAACCATGTTTATATTACGCTGTTTTTACCATACACTATTTCCTCCAGAAAATTACAGGTTAGTGCAGTAAAGGGTCATTAAAACTCACACTTAGTAAACAGTGGAGATGGCTGCAGAGCAGTAAGTCATGTAAAGGTCACATGAGAGTGTCTTTAAGTGTATGGGCTAACGAGTTTACCCTCACACAAACACAATGAGTTATATAATTGTGAAGCAAAGAGGGCACTATAAATCATGTTTGAAGTGCATTTTCAGTACAAAAAGTGATGGGAAGAAGCCTTTAAATAACCATAAATAAAGATGATTACATTTAAGTGGCTTGTCAGGCTCTGCGGTATATGTAAACATGATTTGGACTTTTGTCAAGGGGGAAGAATGTTGAAGACAAGCTGGATTTAACACCCGAAGCATTTCCAGCTCATTTGTTTGAGGTCTATAGAGGATACCAACTGTTCAAAAAAGGTGAAAGTTGATGCATGTGTACTCTCCAGGACCATAACCGTACTCAGAGTGATTTAATGCAATTGATAACACCATCTTAGGCCAGAGAAAACATATTTGTTCACAATGGCATATGACTATGCATCTTAGTGAAGGTAACCCAGAGGACTTAAGCTGTATGCAACAGCTGTGTAGCTAATACCTAATAAACAGACTTGGCAATGTTCAAAGAGGTTACTACTATATTAACATGGAGATGAATACTAACACCAGTGATCAATAGTTACAACAGATCAGCTCAGGATTCTCAAGCTGTTCTTCTGTGTACAAATAAAAACATTCCAGGATTGTTAACATAAAGATTTGATTAAAAAATGTAAATTATCTACCACTAGATATTTTAACAGGTATGTTAGTCTCTCCAAAGGCATTGAACACACTTTCAAACAAATACCAAGGGATGACTGTGACTCACTGGAAGAGTCAGTTGTCACTCAAGATGAGAGGTTCAATCCCTCAGCAGAGGCCAGATCATCAGAGTATGGTTCTCAAGGCTGTCTTGTGATGTGAATAATCATGAGTAATCAGAAAACCTTAATGCATAAAAAAACTTATATAATCATATGACTAAGGTTAACAACAGCTTCCTCCTGTAGTCCTCCAGGGCAGATGTTAACATGCCTGAGGGTGAAGAGTTGAAAGAGATGGGTGATACGTGAGCAGACAGATCCCGGTCTACTTGGGTCCACTTAAAAAGCTGCCGAATTGAAAGAGGAGAAAGAAATAAAATTGCAGGACTGCAAAGACATTTGGTGACTAGCTCAGTAGGTAGAATTGGTCATTTTGCAGTTGGAGGGTTGTGGATTCAATCCTCAGCTTCAGCTTTCTCTTAACAATCAGGGGCAAGCTTAAAACTAACATATTCCTTTCGAGAGTAAAGTAAAATCTCTCTAGTTGTGATTCTTAAAAGCACCTTGGCTTTTGCCTGATTTTGTTTAAATGGAAAGTGTGAAGTTTCACAAAAATTATGAGCATTGCTATCTCATTAAAAGACGGCAGTGTTGCAGTCGAGTCACCAAACCTCGAGTCCGAGTCGAGTCCCGAGTACCTGGTGTTCAATTCCAAGTCAAGTCTGAGTCACAAAAGAAAAATCTGAGTTGAGTTCGAGTCAAGTCCCCATTACCTGTTTTCGAGTCCTAGACGAGTCCCCAGTACCTAAAACCTAGAACCAAATTAAATTAAATTATTAATCATTTTTAAGCCATTCCAGCTTTACAGGTGGGCTACGCTGATGTGTTTTATTAATGCATGGATTTCTTTATCTTTTTATTTTAAAGGACTAGAGGAGCTGTTCACAGCAGTTGTGCAGGAACAAAACCAAATATCTACAACCCAGTGGTGGAGTAGACTTAGAGACAGAGATAACTTTGACAACCATTTTTAGTTTTAGTATTTAGACAAAAATATTTGTAGTTTTAGTCACATTTTAGTCCTGACAGCCCTTCATAGTTTTACTCTACTTTTGGTCGATGAAAACTGAAAAACATTCCAGTCCAGGATGAGGGTCACAGATTTTTATTGATATTGATACTCTTATTAATATTCCTTAATGATCCCGCTCTTCATCGATAACAATAGTTACATTAAAAGGATTATTTGTTTGCTGAAAAATGAGACCCATTTTTATCTGAACCCATGCTTTACATCTATCTTATACTAAATAGTCCTCCTTTGAAATGACTGGATTTATTCAGATTTCTCACTAATAACCGAAATTGTCAATTTTCTCCGTGTGACATTTGAACACATCATAAAAAGGTCTTAACTTTGCCCCCCATTCGATACTCTAAAGTCTGATGCGTCTTTAAACACATCATAATTTTACCGTATGTCACCTCGTTTAGCTCCCTAATCAGAGTTATGTCACCGATGTTAACTCAGATTTCAATGTTGGATTGATATTTTTAACTAACAGGAATCACTACAAGGTTCAAGAGTTTTTATCACTCTGTCCAAGACTGAGGAGGATTCCTGTATAGCAGCAACAGCAGCTAATATGACGAGCCTGAGCTATTCAGCAGCAGATGAAGATTTTCAGTGATTCAAAGGTAGGCCAACTGCATTTTAGTTTAATTTCTTGTAGATACTGTGGGAATACAGATAAGAGCCACACGTTTAAGCTTCCTATCACGCTATCAGCTCCTCTCTCTGTCGCCCAGTCTTCTCCTGCTCTCTCTCCTCTGGTTTTTTGAACAGACAGCGGGTTAGACACAAGTGAACATGCATGCAGGTGAACGCACTCTGGGCGCTGCATGAACACTGATTAGTTATGAAGGGTTTTCTCACACAAAACAACAAATATTACAGAAAAAAACAGTCTTCAGCAAATAAGGTTAGAGTCCTCTTCTTCATCCTAGAGTCCTGACCCAGCTAAAGCTCGAGTCCGAGTCATCAGCACTCGAGTCCAAGTCGAGTCACAAGTCCTCCAAATCAGGACTCGAGTTGGACTCGAGTCTGAGTCCTGGACTCAAGTACTACAAGACTGGAAGACACATTATACACCTGTAAGATCAGCTGTAGAGCTGAGAGTCAACTATTCTAAGTTTGGACTGTTATCATTATCAGACTGACTACCCGCTTGTTTACAGTCATCTGCCATCTGATTCCATGTCAGTGTAAATTGACAAATGACTGGATTTTTTCCAAAAACATTTTCAAAATCTCATTTAAACCTCTAAACCTGCATTGCTGACATGATCCTGAGGTCTGCATCTTCTTTTAAAGGCTTTTATCCTGCACCTTAAAGAAGTTTGACTTTAGAGTTGAGGGGGGAAAAATCCCAGGTCTACTTTTATTCTCCAGAAATATATTGGTCTGTTTTCAACACTAGTCATTAGTCACAGCAACAAGCCTACTTGTCAATATTTTATACACATGAGGTGGTTGAAGAATTGATGCTGTGCATGGGTGTACACATCCATTAGCAGGTCAACACCCTCCACCAGTCACACACCACTGTTTGTTTTCAGACGCTCAAAAATGACAAATCTAACTGCAGAGCTGTGTGAGAACCTTTGTGTTTGTGCCAGTGTATAAACTTGCGTGAGTAAGTGTGTGTAAATGATGAAGTACGGTCAGGTCTGATGTGACGACTGTAAGAGCTTTCTCTGGCTTCACTCCCAAAGTAATCACAGTAAGTAAGGGAGTGAGAGAGCGAGAGAGCAAGTGAGAGTGAGAGAGAGAGAGAGAGGGAGAGAGAAAGCAGAAGTGATGATTAAGAGAGAAGGATAAGTGAGAGGTAGAAATGAACAGAAGAGAGAAAAGGGGTGGGGGGTGGGTGTAAAGGTTAAAAAGGAGAGTCAGGTGGGTGGAGTCCAGGTAAGCATTTAAATCAATGGTAAATTCCTGCTGAGCTGTCTGTTGGGTATAAAAGCTTTCTGAGCTGACAGCCGCTAAGTAGAGCTGAAGAGAACAGAAGGTCTGACCTGACGGAGAGAGACATGCTGCTCTCTCTCTTTCTCTCTCTCTTTCTCTCTCTCTCTCGTTTTATTTATATTTTAAATATCAAGTGCCACTTAAGCCCAGACAACAGCTTCTGCTGACTGTGTGCAATGTAGAAATTGGCTACTTGGCAATACTGAGCAAATTCAGTCCTTCGTTTATAAGAATTATTGGAGAAAATCCAACAGTGATGGTTGTTTCTAAAGACACTGTTGAAAAAGGTTTTTATTTTTTTTAATTTTTATTATTGTATTTATTTTACTGGTCAATTTTTGTTGTAAATAAACATGTCATTACCATGCTGCAATTATTTTAATGGTCACAGCTTATCATCATTTTGGCAGGCTGACTGATACCCTTACATATCCTACCCATCCATTACTTTTTTAAGCTGATCCAAGCCTTCATTGGACAAAAGCCAGGGTACACCCAAACAGGTGGCCATTCAACCACAGAGCTTTCATTAATAATCATATTCATAATTTCAAACAAGTTAGAGTCACCAATTAACCTAATATGCATGTCTTTGGATCACTGGAGGAAGCCGGAGTACCCCGACTCCTAACAACACCACCACTACTGTTTAACCCCCTGTACAGTTCCCTCCATGAAAAATCTAGGAAGTGTGGCAAAAAAAAGCATTTTGGCTCATGGGCATCTGAGGGTTAACAATGTAACTGACTTAAAGTTTTTTTGACATCTCCCATCCATTTTCATTCATAAACTAAACTAAAATCAACTAAACTAAAATCAACTAAACTAAAATCAGATTAAATTAACTTAAATCAACCTAATCTAAACCGCTAAAACAAACTAAACCAAACTAAACTAAAATAAACTAAACTAAACTAAACTAAAATAAAATCAACTAAAATCAACTAAAATCAACTTAACTAAAATCAACTAAACTAAAATCAAATTAAATTAACTTAAATCAACCTAATCTAAACCACTAAAACAAACTAAACTAAACTAAACTAAACTAAACTAAACCGAACCAAACCAAACCAAACTAAACTAAAATCAACTAAACTAAAATCAACTAAAACCAACTAAAATCCACCTAATCTAAACTACTAAACCAAACCAATCTAAACTAAAGGAAACTAAAATCAACTAAACTAAAATCAACTAAAATCAACTAAATCAACTAAAATCAACTAAACTAAAATCAGATTAAATCCACTTAAATCAACCTAATCTAAACCGCTAAACCAAACTAAACTAAACTAAAATCCACTAAACTAAACCAAACTAAACTAAACTAAAATAAACCAAACTAAACCAAACTAAACTAAACTAAAATCCACTAAACTAAAATCAACTAAACTAAAATCAACTAAACTAAAATCAGATTAAATCCACTTAAATCAACCTAATCTAAACCGCTAAAACAAACTAAACTAAACTAAAATAAACCAAACTAAACCAAAATAAACTAAAATCCACTAAACTAAAATCAACTAAACTAAAATCAAATTAAATTAACTTAAATCAACCTAATCTAAACCACTAAAACAAACTAAACTAAACTAAACTAAACTAAACTAAACTAAACCGAACCAAACCAAACCAAACCAAACCAAACTAAACTAAAATCAACTAAACTAAAATCAACTAAAACCAACTAAAATCCACCTAATCTAAACTACTTAAACCAAACCAATCTAAACTAAAGGAAACTAAAATCAACTAAACTAAAATCAACTAAAACCAACTAAAATCCACCTAATCTAAACTACTTAAACCAAACCAATCTAAACTAAAGGAAACTAAAATCAACTAAACTAAAATCAACTAAAACCAACTAAAATCCACCTAATCTAAACTACTAAACCAAACCAATCTAAACTAAAGGAAACTAAAATCAACTAAACTAAAATCAAATTTAATCAACTTAAATTAACCTAATCTAAACTACTGCCATTTCAAACTACCGCAGGACCAGCGGCGTCTGCTGGGTTTCCTTGTGGTGTGTCTTACAGAGTCCCCGTACATATGGAATATGTAGGGTGGAGTGATAGTCTTGACACAAAAGAGAATGGATGGTTACATTGTAACCTAGGTTCTCTGAGTGGAGAGACTATCTCTCCAGCTAAGCCGCTCAGAAATGTGTTCCAATCAAAGTTAATCAAAGAGGCCATGCATGCGTGTGGCTTATCTCACCACAGTCAGCTAATCAGTGTGTGGCCACCACAGGTGGTGTGTCTTAAAGAGTATCCACGTCAATTGCCCACGTGGGGTCAGTCCCCATACGTATGGAATATGTAGGGTGGAGAGATAGTCTTGACATAAAAGAGAACTAAAATCAACCTAGACTAAACTACTAAACCAAACCAATCTAAACTAAACTAAACTAAACTAAACTAAACTAAACTAAATAAAATAAAATGAAATTAAATCAAATTAAATCAAATAAAATAAACACGTTTCCTGTAAATTTTCCAATATCCCAATCAGTGTGAGTGCTTGTAGTGCTGTGGCAATTTTTTCATCAACATTTCTTCATATAAAAGCAGCAATCTGTGTTATGTGTTTGCATGCTCTTTTCAAACAGGGTATCTGTGTGAATGACTTTGACAAAGACTTCTAATTGTGACATGGTGTGTGGTCTATCTGCTGCACTTATCTCACTCGATGCTTTTCTTATGATTTCCCAAACTTCTGCAAATCGTTTGACTTGAGATACACACACCAGTGCCACAGCTTTTTGTATAATTTGCGGTTCAGTTTCTCACACAAACAACTTTTACTTCTGTCATATTTAAAAAAAATAAACTACTTATTGCATGTCTATGTCATGGATGCAAGGGCCGTCAGCACTAACCACTTGCTCATAATGAGAATTGAGTCCAATTCATTTTTTCAGTTGCATTAAAGTTAAATTATGTGTGCCCATAAGCCACTATAGTATAGTGCTCCCATAGTGGTGGAAATAGAGGGTACAACTACACCGTAAAACCCTATCAGTAAACCTTACTTAAAAAAATCATGCAAACCAATTGACTTAAAAAAAATGGAACATTTTGACCTCAGTAAAGTAAACTAGATATTCTTTTTAGGATTTAAAAAAAGCTTTTTTGTGGGTTTGTGCACTTGGGGTAAAGTAATTTTGTCTAAATTAAACAAGATTTACAAATGACTTAGTGAAGAGTATAAGTAATACCCATTTAGGCCATTTCAAGCAAAATGAATACTTGTAATTTCAACTTTAAATATGAATTTACATTGTACATTGTATAAAACAAAGAAAGGCAGAAGGAGGAGGTTCTCTCACTGTTATGGTCATAGTGGTGTCTATTTACATAATGTTACTGACTAAAATTATAAGATGCTGTACACCTGTGACCTCTGCTAAACAAGAGAAACATGGTTAAATAATGTTTTAATGCTTTCCCCCTCTCACACCTTACTGAGAACCCCTAAAGGCAGTGTAGTTCCTGAAATATTTCTCTAACTAACAACACCTCTCTACTCGACTAAAAGGTACCACCCAGCTACAACAACGGCTAACATCGCTAGACAGAGGTGA
The DNA here is from genome assembly GCF_018320785.1 of Cheilinus undulatus. NCBI lineage: Eukaryota > Metazoa > Chordata > Actinopteri > Labriformes > Labridae > Cheilinus > Cheilinus undulatus. The sequence continues at coordinate 19,408,437 of NC_054870.1, read as the reverse complement.
AAGCGAAGTAACACAATGTGCTGCTCTGTGCAGGCAAGTGTGAAGCTATTTTAGTGCTGGTTCTCTATTCTCATGGTGATATGTGCGTCAACTTCCTCGTGTCCTTCAAAAGAAAAGAACCAACTTCTCTCACGTCATTGTGGCATCAGGTATCCGTCTTTGCTTGGAGTCCTTGATTAACAGGAAAACAACCAGTGAATGAAAACACAACAAGGTCTCTTTACGCTACAACTTCATTCTCTCATTCCTGCCCTCACTTTTCATTCATCATTGGTGAAAAAAAAAGAAAAAAAAAAAAAAAGATTTTATCAGTGAAGAACTAAATGTCAGTATCTTTTTCTTTCATCTCCTCACCGCTTCCTTCCTCCTCTGCAGTTTTTTTACTCAACCCTTTCTGTCTCTTGTGTTTGCTTCAACAAAAAAACAAACAGTTTTGAAGCAGATTTGTAATTTCGTCCCCCAGATGAACAAAGCGGTCAGTGGAGCACTATTAATAGGTCAGGGTTACTGCTACAGCAGCACGATGGATAAATTGTCTCAGCCAAAAGTGTAATAACTTTGATTTGTCCTCTCCTCTCCTTTGTGTTTTGTAAAAGCTCTCACAGTTTTCTGATCTGGACAACGCATGGTTAAACCACAACCATGGTCAGATGCCTATTTCTTATCCAGTCATTCAAGTAAGAAATAATTCACTAGTAAAATGTATGAACGGCATAAACTGCACTCTAAAAAATAAAATTAGTATTCTGCCTGTATTGTACCTAAAGACAATTCTTATGGTGGTACGTATGTGAATCACGAAGAGGAACTTTCTATTGTATTGCACTGTATTTTCCAGAATTCAAAAATAAAACTACTGTATGAACCTCATATACAGGAACAATGAGGATTTCGTCCTGGTCGTGGATCAGAATGTGTTGCATTCTCAGCACAACGTTAGACACATTCCTGGTCAGAACATTGGACATGCTCCCACTAGGGCTGCTTCTCGTCTCAGATCCTGTTTGTGCACTCAAAGGAGGGGGGTTTCCTGGAGTTGAGGATTTCATCCCTGTCATTTATGGATGATGTGGTTCTGCTGTCTCCTCAGCGCAGGACCTCTAGCAGCCACTGGGGTGGTTTGCGGCCGAGTGCAAAGCGACTGGTAGGAAAGTAAGAACCTATGAGTCGAAGGCCGAGATCCTCTGACAGGTGGGGAGTGGGTCTTTGCCCCAAGTGAAGGAGTTCAAGTATCGTGCGGTCTTGATCATGAGTGAGAGTAAAATGAACTGGGAGACTGATGCAGCATCAGCAGTGTTGCAGCCGTTGTACTAGACTGTTGTAGTAAAGAGAAAAGTGAGCGCAAAGCTTCCGGTCTGTCTATGTTCCAACACTCACCTATGGTAATGAATTCTAGGTAAGAAAGAATGAGATCATGGGTTCAAAAGGTCAAAATGAAATTCCTCAGAAGGGTGTCTGGGCTCGGAGAGTTGAGCCACTGCTCCTTTGTATCAAAAGGAAATAGTTGAGGTAGTTGAGCAGGATGCCTTTTGGTCACCTCCCTGTGGAGGTCTTCTGGGCAATTCCAACTGGGAGGAGACCCTGAAGTCGCCCCATGACTCGTAGGAGGGTTTAAATCCTATCCGACCTAGGAGCACCATGGAATCCCTCAGGAGGAACTGGAAGACTTTGCTTGGGAGAGGGACATCTGGATTGACTAACTTTGTCTGCTGCTGTCGCGACACGACCTCAGGTAATCGAAAGACGAGGTATGGATGTGTGAAATATTGCAAAGTTTTGGCAATAATCCTTGGAAAAAAGCTCATCAGACCATGGAGATGATAACAGAAAAAAAAAGTTGTGGGCTTACAAATATAAGCATAAAAAATATGAATGAGATACAGCAGCCAAAGGGCAGCTTTTAGTAACAGTTCCACCTTCCTTTTATGTGATATCTAGCCTTCCATGGCAATAACAAACATGTTGTGTTGGTCATGGCGGATACCTTGACAAGATATGTGGTGTTACAACTATTTAAAAAAAAAATTGCTTTGAAAACTGTTGGAGATATTTGAGGTAATGAGTTTTCAACTAAAATATTATAAAACAGATTTTTCCATTCTTTATTTAATTCAGACATTTCAGTGCAGACAATGTACATTTTGTACCTTTGAAACAAAATATTGTTTAAAAAGTTGAACCCGTAACCTGAAAGCTCCTACACTACAGAGCAATTAAATATCATTATGTCAAACTTACCTTTAAACACTGTGTTGTTTCGAAGCTGAACTTGTGGCCTTTCAACCTCTCAGCACAGTAATAATGGAAGTACAAATTCAGCCTCGACTATTATACCACATCGCTCATCAATGAAGCTGGATGTCAGAAAGCATAAAAACCAACGGTACATACAACTTCAGTAAAAGAACTCCAGTCTTTTTATTTCATTTTTTTTTTCTCTCCTTCAGTGCTCTGCTCCAGCTCGTCTCACAATCTTCACTGTCAGGACTCTTTTCTTCCTGAACATAACTTCCCATCCCTCCTGCTATCTCATCCTCCAAATGACTTTTTTCCCTCTCTGAATCACTTTATCCATTTTTATCTGTCTCATATTCTGTTGCTCTTTTTGTCTAAAACACTTTGCTTCTCTCAAAGTGCCATTATCAACAAACTCTTAGACAATCACTGGATCTATTTAACTTAGTTAAATGTGTAAGTTTCATAATATTGACAAGTGACTTTGTTTCCATTTAACATGGGCACTCTATAATGTCTGGATGTCTAAAGAATACCACTTTAATCAAAACAGCCCAATGTCTGACAGCTCTTGTCCTGTAAATTTCTAAATAACTGCTTACAGTGAGGGTAAATCTCATATACGTTTTACATTCCCTCCCGCTAAGAGTCAAAGAGAGCTTTTGCCAACTGCTGAAGGAATATGCATGCACCAGAAGTCAGATATCAGGTGCAATTCTTTAAAAATGTTCTATCTTTGTTCATATCTAACAAAAGCCCCAAGCACAATCTCAGTGCGCAGCAGGATCTTTGTTATGCTCGTTATCCACATTTCACACTAAATATTTCACTGCAACGAGCAAAGGAACCATGGGTAAAGATGCACTGATATGCAGGCAGGGGGCTGATAATATTTTATCGTATCTTAAACAAGCAAATCTAATTCTGACCACTTCATCCTGAATATGTTGGTGCTGCCCAGGTTCAGTTATCTACCAAATTAAATGCATGAAAATAATGTTAATAAAAGTGGCTGTATGGGTGGAGAAAAGGTAAGTATAGAGTATATAGGGTAAAAGATGTTTTAAGCATCTGTTTTAGCAGTTTTTTCGGCTTTTCCAGCAGAAATGTTTAGAAAATTAATGAAAAGAGACATTTATTTGGAATCAGTGCTGTGCAATTTTAAGGCGTGGTTCTGAAATGATTTTTTTAATACTGTTGAGGATTTCAAGTGTAAAACAGAAGAAATCTTATTTAAAGTCATATTTTATCCCTTTTCCTCCTAACCACCCCCCTCTTTCACTCTCATTCCTGATGTACTTTTAAGTGGATTTAATCTGACACAAAAAGCTCTGCGCTGCATTGACAAGTTTTTGAACACTGTCTAACCCCGACTGTCCTCTCTGTCTTACACGTCTCAGAATGACACGCACGCTGTGAACACACACTTAGACAAACACAGCCCCACTCTCTGACCCCTGAGGTGTGGAGAGTGCCCCCCTGTCGTGCCCTCCTTAGCCGATTAGAGCGTCCATGCATGTCCACCCCCGCGAGGCAGAAAATTGTCGTGTCCAATCCTCTCTCCATCCCAAACCCCCTTTTTCCATTTCCTCTTCTGTCTGTCTGTCTGTATCTGTCGCTTTGCTCCCCGGGGAGTCTGCTGGATTGAGAGGAAATGGTGCTGATCAGGGAGCCAGACAGGGTGTATGTGCTTGGCCTGTGATGTGCTTAGTCGTTGTCACTTTATTTCAAAATTTAGGAATTCATTTCCTCTCTGTTTCTAAACACATTCTGAATGCATTAAAACAAAACTCTCTCACTGAGTTTGCTAACTTTTTTTATTCAATGATGTTCAGTTTTTGATGACTTATTAAGACAACAATGTAAATACTGACAATTGAAAATATGATGAAATCTCTGCTCATAATTCTGTGACTGTTGTGCAGACTATCAAAGGTAAATGACTCTTCTTCAAAAAGGTCACACAGGTACAAATTCTCACTCCCTCCATGCATCTTATTGTCCATGCATTATTTCTCCCTAGTGTCATATGTGTATGTAGGCCCGTTTAATTCTCAGATTTATACCAGTCTAGACTAAAAACAAAGGTTTTTAGTGCTACAGGGCTACAGACCAGAGACAAAAACAAAAGGAAAGACAGAACATATCAGAAAGTGCAAGTTTGGTGGTTTCAGAGCGTGTGTGTGTGTGTGTAAGTGCAGTGTTTTATGTGAGTGTAGCGATGTATATGAGGGTAATAGATAAGGAAGAGTTTTTAAAGGAATAAACCATTAAATACAAAAAAAGTGGAGGTATAGATGTGGTAGATTAAAATTATAAGGGGAAATGTTCCTCTTCATTCCTCTTTAAGATAATAGTTATTATTTATTCACATGCTTACATAATTAATCCTTACTCTTCTCCTCCCCAGCTCCCTCTCCCCTTTTCTTCACTTCCCCCTCTCCTCACTTATTTTAGGCAAGAGATGAGAGAAAAAGAGGAGAACAAAAGAGAAAAAAAGAGAAAGAGAGAAAAAAAAGGGTAATAATAACATCAATTAAAAAATGTGCAAGAATTTGGAACGCTAGGAGAAAAAAATAACAAAACAATACAGAAAAAAACAAGGAGTTAGAAATCAGGAATAATAAATTTATTTGATGTAATCAATATAGAATAATGATACTTGTCCTCAATATCCTGGTATCCCTTCCTATTAGAGATTTACCCCTTAATGCCCGATAGCTCAAATAATAGCGAGAATTTTTTAATTTTTTGGAAATAAAATGTTTATTTAACCCTCTATCGAAAGCCCCCCGCCCTTTACACACATAAAAAAAGAAAAGGCTGCCATTACACACTCTACACACTGTTACCTTACTATGCTAACAGCTAACCCTCCCAGCCCAAAATCCAGAGGAGCACATGAGCAAAGCAATAATTGGGAAATAGGACTAGACAACAGGGAACATGCACGCAAAAACATGTTTCTGCCGAGGGGTGTTGCAAGGTATTGTCTTACACACCTTCACTCAATAAAGGTGACAAAAAAAAAAAAAAAAAAAAAAAAAAACAAAATGCAGTCATTATCTGCTTTAATATCTTCAAAACGCCATTTACATTGCAACACCAGAACCGTGCTTAACAAGCATGAATCAAACAAAATTCTTAATCCTCATTTTTTTCTGCAAAGGCACACTGAACACTAAAGACTACACAAAAAACATAAAAGCTCAGCTCCCTGAAATTTTCCTCAAACACTGCATACACAACAGCCACCTTGTTCAAGTCCACGCAAGGCTCACACACACACAACTCATACTATAAAACATGTTTTTAACGAGTAAAACCACCATAAAACCACCAAATCCTTGTCAGAAACTTATTCTGTGTTAAACAATAGCAACTAAATATAGCCTACACTTCACATCCATCTTTGAACTGTGTTATTTGGCTCTGACCCATAACTAAACTGTGCAAAAATCCAGAAAAACCAAAATAATAACAAACCTATGTCTGAATTAAAATATGAGTGTGAGCTAACTTACTTTAACTGAAGACTCCAAAGGTGGCCTTGAGCTCTGCTGTGCACTGCACAAAGGTTTGTATCAAAGACTTATGCCCAACTTGTCTAAAACGTCCTGGTGGACGTGCAGCAGAGCCAGGTGTGTGAGTCTCTTCTGATGCATGATGCTCCTCAACCAGGTTTTCAACCTTCTAAGAGTGGAGAATGACCTCTCGAAGAGGCCACAGACACGGGCAGGCAGAGGCAAAGTTCCACTAATTTTTCCACTTCTCCCAGCAGCTCCTGAGTTTGTGGATTCAGGCCACCCAGAAAACCTGCAACATCAGAGGTTGTTTTGAATCTCTTTTCTTTTGTTAGGTTCCGCAGGAGAGTGAGTTGCATGTGCAGGCGAGACTTGTCGATCTGGGTAGGGAGATGAGCTGCGATGTCATCCAAACCTGAATAATGGCCATTAACAGCATCTATTACAGTGTTCTCTCTCTGCGTGGCACCTTTCATTCCAGGCTCATCAAATCAGCGATTCAGCTCTGATGCTATAGAGTCCAGGGCTTGAATGAATTCCCATTGCCCGTTGGTGTCGTGCGCGTGATGCCATGTCCTGCACAGTCTGTGTGTCTCTTAGACGAGCTGGATCTCTGCTGGCTCACGGCGGATCGGGAAATTGTAGATTGTTCTGCACTGCACATGTGTTACTTTTGACACCAGCTCTTGTACATAGGCATCATCTCTCAGGGCCTGTATGCGTTGTCTCAGTACAGCGACACACTCAAGGGCACCCCCTGCGCTTGCCGTTTAGTGCTGGAGCATTTTTGCCACTGCTTCACATGGCTCAAACAAAGCTTCACGGCTAACTAGTCCGAAATATGTTTTTGCCTTCAGTGCTTGCCTGTACAGACCAGATAGTTTTGCTCTCCTGTCCTCCTGTCCCCTCTAAAACTTTTGTCTTCCTGGAGCACTTTAAGTGTTTCCAAAAGCACTGCATATGATGAGCTCACTCGCTTTATTACCTTTGCGCACATGGCCCATCTGGTTGGACACAGTGACAGTAAGCTGCAGACAACGTCTTCGACTCCAAAAAGTGACAGGAACAGTTGTTTGCGCTTTGATGATTCTCCCATTGCAACGGAGAGGCCCTGCACAAAATTTAGCATGTCAGCCACCAGGAGAACCTCCCTGGCGGCCTCTTGCAAAATCAAATCAAAGCGAATGGCTGCTGCAATGAACATACAGGGCAGTAGGACACAGTGTCTTTAATTTTGCTTGGACACCTGCAAACGGCCTGACATATTGCTTTCACCATCAAAACAAAATCCTTGAAGGCGATCCAATGGCAAGTTAAGGCGCACAAAGATGTCTGATGCAGGAAAAGAGAGTCTCTGCAGTGGTGTCAGGTGCACTGTAGAACCCGAGAAAAGCAATTGCAACTGCAAGGTTTTTATCCACATACTGCAAGCTACAGGAAAACTGTTCAGACGCACTCACATCAGGGGTTCCATCAGCTGTTAGCCCAAAGAACGTGAGCTCCCTTGCCTCAGACACAATTTCTCGCTGCACAGCATGTGCCAAAATTTCTAATATTTCGTTTTGAATTTTGTTGGACATCCAGTTGTCTCTGTGCTGGAGCCATTCATTTTCCCTGGGCATATCATAAGTCCTCTCCATCATTAGCTGCCATAAGATGCCATCCCGATGGTCATGTCCCCGCAGCGGCAGCCCCTCACATCTGAGGAATTTAATGGATCAAAAAAGCAGCTCCAAAACTGTCCGGGCAATTTTGTGGTCTCTCTCAGCACACTTTGGTTGAGTGATGACAGCATTTTAACTGACTCCAAATGCATGTCAGAAACATCATGATGAGCAAACTTGGTGGTTGCTTTGTGTCAGTTGCAAAATCCTCCACTCGTGAAAGGGCTTATTTTCCCCTCAACATGACGAAATCCCTTTTCCCTTGCTTTTCAGCAAACAAAGCAAAAAACACAGTTTCTATCTGGCACGTAGTGCAACCACTGCCACCTCGAAAACCAGCCTGACTGAAATGATTGCTCAAATGTCTCGGTCCCAAATCTCCCTCCTGGAAAGTTGAATTTGGCTGGCATGGCTTCTCAAATACTGTGGTCAGTGAAACAGATATGGCAGTGGGAGCTAAGGCTTCTGGAGGAGAGGAGCTCGGTGAAGATGCAGGTGTAACATCTGCAGAGGCACTCGTGCAGCAACTCGGCCCAGCATTCTCTTCCTCAGCCTCAAATCTGGTTGTTTTGGGGCTTTTAGAACTTAAAAAATCAGATATTCTCTTCTGCAACATTGTCTAGCTCCTCCGGCTACCACCAAAATCCCCCTATCCTCCGTGCTGGTCTGCACTCGACCTTTTGCATTTTGACCTGACGTGATGACGATTGTTGTCAGGTTGGAGAAATTAATATATTTATATCGAATACAAAAAATGTAGGCTATGTTTCAATACCTTCTGACAGGAAATGTATTATGAGTTGTTGTAAAAAGAGGCTGCATATTTTAAAGTTGTTTTTGTTTACACATTGTCTGTGTGCTCATACTCCCTGCCAACAGGGGGTGCTGCAGCACCCTCAGCACCCACCTTCTCATGCCCATGACAGGGAATCTTACTACTTGGCATTATATTTTAGTACTTCATTTAAAATCTGTACATACTTATGATTTTGTAATGGCACCAGTTTTAAAACAACTACACCCAAGAAGTCTCCTGAGAAATATCAAGCCAATTGGAGCAACGGTGTGGCGTGCAAATCTACACAGACATACACATCTGCACCATCAATTACTGTTGTAAGATTTGTCTCATATTTATTTATACCAACACTAACAGAAAACTGCTTCTAAATAGTGGAGCATAAAATCTGTCTTAAGACCACATTTATGAATGGGATGATGCTCTGGTCCACTTCGGCTGGAGACAGGCCAAAGCTAAATAATTGTTTGCCTGCCTTTTCCCAAAAACAACATTTAGAAACCCTGATGGCCTCTGTATCTTTGGCTGGTTCCTGAAAGGTGGATAAATGTTTTAAAGTGGCTCTTTAAAAGAAGCTATTAGACTCTGCTTGCACATGATGTTTTTGCTGAGAGGTTCGGGTCACAACAGAAGCAGAGAGCATGGCATAATACTGATGTCAGGAGATAATTTGCTGTGCTCAAACTGAGAAGAAGCCCCGACACAAATTATTTAGAAACGATAATGATAATAATGCACAACAGTTTGACTCTAAATATTTGTACTGGATTATTTCAGAGTGCAGCAGGAGAAAATCATAAGCTGTTTTAAATGTAATACAGAAAATTTCAAACCCCTGAAATCTTTCTGAGATAGTTGCTCACAATTGCACCCCACAGAAGAAGACTTTACCTGAGGACTGGAGGGGCAAGGGATTTAGGATTTAGAATTAACACTTGAGTAACTGACACAATAAAATTAACATCAAAATTAGTGGAGATGAACATAATAGCAAACTGAAAAAATAGAATAGAATACTAGAATAAAGCAGTTTCATTACATGCATCAGTCGATCGCAATAGTCGTGTGCATACGGTCTAAAGTCAAGCCATCGTCACAGGACATTAACAACATCATTCCCACTAGCTTGTAGTGAATTTACCTGAATATTTTCTGCTGTGTTCTTCCATCAACTCACCCTGTCTACAAAAAACAAGTAGTGAAGAGCCGGAGTGAAAAATCAAGCTGTTTGTGTTCACATGTGTAGCACACCTTAAAAAACTTTGGGATAATTCCAGGAATTTTGTGCATGTGACAGAAACAACAGCTCGTTCATTTTTCTTTCCAATACAAGCTCACAATATTTGAATTTAAATGTGGTTCTCTTGTTTTTAAACTCAGTCTGCTATTATGAAGTTGCAATCATTGTGGTGGATCCAGCTTTGTAATGCCACACTCGACTGTCCTGGAATAGGCATGTTTCTCCTTTACCCCTTCTGCAGCAGGCCACTTCCAGGTCCGTGCTAGACTGGAAGTGGCTAGGCTAGAGCTGGAAGTGGCTTGCAAATAGCTCAATCGAAGAACTATGGATGCACGTGGTTAGCAGGCTAAAGTACTATATGATATTAGACAGAGCAAGATTAAGGGTTGGTCAAACTCATTGTGCATTATTTTTTTAAAACACAGGCCTAAAATCCCAGTCAAATGTTCTTTTGAAACTCTAATTAAGCCTCCTGCCATTTGAAGCCACTGCAGCTTTAGTTACCCAAGTTGATGCCACTGCTTTCCTACCAAGCAGCAGCCTCCGGTCCTGAAAAACAAAGCCAAAGTGCAAAAAATTGCAATACTGCAAGTGTCCACTTGAGGCTGGCTGCAGGAACATTGGAAGTGAATATTTGGTTATATTTAGAAAAAACCAAGCCCTTGCAGATTGACTTCGAAAGCAGTTTGAGTCCATCTATTATAAGCAGATGGCTGACGTCACACAGGCTTTGTCCAATTCTTTCTACAGTCTATGCTTCCTACCAGAGCTTTCCCAATTGCACTTTTCCAGATGTAAACATGAGACGCTAACTCGTAGCTTAGCAGTTAGCATGTTAGAACAGAAAGGTACAGCAGTGTTTTGAACTAAAATAAAGTGATATGTAGGCTGTTGAGGGTTATACTAATGTTTAAGTACTCAACCAGAGTGACGAGTAACCACATAATGCATGATAATATTCTGCGAGGAGGAACAAAGGATGATGGAGCACAGTTTTGGGAGCATTTTCTCCTCTTTAGACTAGTCACTTAATTGCAATTTTAATGTGCGTTTAGCAGGATAGGGGAATAGCTGACTGGGAACATCCTTACTAGACTATTGGAGTTTTAGAGGACTGGTTTGTTATTCCACAGACTCGTACTGACTGTTTCATCACTGTAAATGTCAGTGCATGTCTTTGTTTTCTAAAAAAGACCAGGCCAAAGTCAGGCACAACAACAGAGATGGAGTCACTCTGAAAGTTTTGCTTGTTTGGAGCCTTGCCTGAAGTCCAAGTACACTGCCGCTGCTTGTAGCGACTATTTGATACACAATTGTGTTGTTTTTCTTGCTGTCTCATTAAAAACTGTTGTTAAATAATTGCCTTCCTACTGTTTAATTGTGCATTCAAATCCAATCTTTAGCTACAGATATATGGCCTAATGTAAACCCTTGTTTTCCCTGGACAGGCAAGGAGTTGGTGCAACACTGGATTGTTTGTTTCTGTCTGAAAGCTAGTTCTAAGGTTACTGAGAAACTAAGAACTGGTGCTAGATTAAGCACTGGCTCCAAACCAGCCCTGAATTAGCTTGGTGGAAAAGGGTACAACCAAGATCTTCTTAAACTGATAATCTTGTGAAAAAGTTCTTTGAATAAAATTGGTTTAAAAATCTAAAGAACAAGTCTATCCTTGTCATTCACTTTTGGTCCAAGATATTGGTAGCTGCTTATGCTGCACAGTTTCAATTACAGTTCCTAAAGTTAACTGTTTCCATTTCAACATCTTAGCAACTAATTCTACTGTTAGGATGTTCAGTTTTTTTTTTTTTTTTAATCAAGCATTGTTATTACAGCTAATTCTAAACATATTGTTACCAATACTATGGACATTATGGGGATACAGAAAAAATAAGGTTGAAATAGATTCATAGCAAAGACAGCCATAAATGTATCTTATTTCTATCTACCTATCACTTACACCAAACACAGCTTTAGCAGATGGTCAGCATGAGTCTGGTTCTGTTCAAGGTTTCTGCCTGCTAAAAGAAAGTTATCTCAGTAACTTTGCTAGATGTTGTTTAGTGCTGAGATCATGATGGATTAATGTTGAGTCTTTATAAGTAATATGACAGAGAGAATGGTCTAGACCTGCACTCTTTGTAAAGTGTCTTGAGATAAACATTTGTCATGAATCTGAGCTATAAATACAGATTGACTGATTGACTAACAGCCAACCCAGGAATTTAAACTTGATCTGAACATTATTTTAGCTGACAAGTCCATCAAACATGAGGTAAAAAAACAGTTCTGGTCCTTAGCTTTGTTTATGTTTGAAGATCTGTCCTTTAAGTAATACAAAGTAACTGCATTTAGAAAAAATAGTTAGAATAAAGGATGTATTGAAATCAAATGGCGTTCACAATAAAATTCAGAATACATTATAAAGTCTGTTTGATCCCCACATTTCCATGGTACAAAAACTAAACCTCAGCACTCACAAACTGCACATTTTTCATTGAAGTTGGTGTGGCACAAAGGCTTTATACCAACCAATATTCTCAGAAAAAGATGCAAATCTGTCTGAACATCCGTGAGAAACATTGCTTTCCGCTTTCAACCTCTAACCTTTCGAGCGAGTGAACTACAGAGCGAGCTTGTGTGGCTGAACTGCATCTCTCCTTGTGGCATTTAAGAGCTAGCTATTTTCTTTTAATGAATAAAACAAGTGGAAAAGTTCAGTTTGCTATTTGTATCAGCTTCTAGCCATAGGCGGGGAGGAAGGGAGAAAGGCATGTGGGTATGTTTGAGGTATTTCCAAGCAAAAAAAAAAAAAAGGAGAAAATCTCTTCAAGCTTTGAGAGTGAGAGGAGATTTTCCGGCACAAAGTGGTGTCCATGTCCCTATAATCAGAGAGATCTGAGAAAAGATACGGTGAGCCTTTTCCCCTTTACCTCTCCTTCTTTTACTTGTCTTCAAAACTGCTCCGCATCTCTCATTTACAGTGTGTTTAAAAAAACTGTGCTGTCTCTGTGACAACCTCCTGCAAGCTGTCCTGCAGCATTGTACTGATAATGCTGCACTTTCACATTTAAAGACACAAACACACTAACTAGTTTAAACAAGTGCGATAGAAGACACATGACAAGAAGAAATACTGGATTAATGGTAGTAGTCAGAGAAAAGTAGATGTCTGCAAATGAGCAAGAATATGAAAATGGGGGTGGGGGGTGGGAGAGGACAGGTCAAAGAACAAGGAAGAGGTAAGACATCATGGCAATAAGACAGCAGTCTATATGGGTAGACAAGGTTAAAGTAAAGAAAGAAAGAAAGAAAGGAGAGTGAGAATCTCAAGATAAGAAGGGAAAAAGAAAAGTATGCATTAGACAGACATAAAAAGTGAAACTAGAATAAACATCTGCAAGTATAGGAATAAGGAATACAGTGACTATAAAAAGTAGACACCCCCTTTTGAATGCTTTACTTTTCATTAATTTTAGAAATCAATCATGGTCAACATAATTTTTTTTTACTTTACAAAAAACATCTTGAAGTCAAAGTGAAAACAGATTTCTACAAAGTGTTGTCATTTAAACAAAAATATGTAATGTCAAATAAGTGACTACATAAATATTCACCCCCTTAATGTCAGTATTTAGTACATGCACTTTAGCTGCAATCACAGCACTGAGTCTGTGTGGATATTTGCATGTCTGGACACTACTCCATTCTTCTTTGCAAAACTGCTCAAGCTTTGTCAGCCCTTTTCAAGTCCAGCTGCACTTTCCCTATTGGATTGAGGTCTGGGCTTTGACTCAGCCCCTCCAGAATATTCCCCTTGCTGTCTTTAAACCATTTCTGTGTAGCATTCACTAGATGCTTCAGGTTACCATCTTGCTGGAAAATAAATCTTCTCCCAAGCTGTAGTTCTCTTGCGAATTGAATAAGATTCAGGATTTCAGGATTTTCCTATATTTTGTCATATTTATTTTACCCTCTACCTTTACAAGCCTTCCAGCCGATAAGCACCCCAACAGCATGATGCTACCACCACCTTGCTTCACAGTGGGGATGTGTGTTTGTGGTGATGTGCAGTGTTTGGTGTCTGCCAAACATAGCATCTTGTCTGACGGTCAACAAAGTACCATTTTGGTCTCATCCAACTAAAGAACTTTCTTCCACTCGACCACGGAGACTCTGAACTGTTGTCGAGATTTAATATAAGTTTTCTTCAACATGCAACTCTATCATAGATCTTTGAGTGGTGAAGCACCCAGTCTTCTCTCTCTATTCTCCTTTTGTCATGGTCACTCAGTTTGTGAGGAAAGTCTGATCTAGGCAGATTAACATGTACCATACTCTTTCCATTTCTTGATTATGAATTTGACTGAACTCTGGGGTATCTTCAGTACCCTGGAAATTTTTTGTATCCATCCCCTGACTTATACCTTTTAATAACCTTATCTTTGAGTTACTTGGAGTGCTCTTTTGTTTTCTTGGTGTAATGGTTGCCAGGATACTGGCAATACTGATTAACCAGTGAATGGACCTTCCAGGCACACATTTTTGTTTAATTGACATTGCTTAGCAGAAATCTGTTTTCACTTTGATATCAAAGAGGAATTTTTTTTGGTCAAAAAGCCAAATTATATTGACCCTAGTTAATTTATAGGCACAATAAAAGGGTAAAACTTCATCTTAATCTCCTTACAAGGATTTTCCACCTCTGCTGTTGCTAGGCAGAAAATACTTTAATTCCAGTGCATTAACAGAGTGCTAATTAAAGGCAACAAAATGGGAGGATTGTAAGTGGGTGTTGTAGTAGTGGAAGATATGGAAAATAGACAAGAAATGAGAAGAGAAAAGTTCAAGAAGAAAATAAAAAGTAGGGGGAGGACAGGAAAGCAAAAGAGAGAAAGAGATTAAAAATTGGTGAGATAACAAATCAGAAACAGGAGGAAATTAAAGGGAGGAAGGAGATGAGATAAGGAGGAAAAAGAGGAAAATTTGTACAGGTATAAATGAACAGGTGCAAAAAATTAGATAAGAGGGAAAAAACTGAAAAATGAGCAGAAGGAGGAGAGGAAATAGCAGGTGAGTAGAGGGTTTTATGAAAGAAAAAAATAAGGAGAAAAGGAGAGAAAAAAGAATAAAGGGAGTAAAGAAAGGAGGGGAGAGGAGGCACAAAAGAAAAGATGAAAATAACGGAGAGAAGATGATCTGAAGCAGACAAGAGGAAATTAAAGAAGAGGAGAGAGAGTTGGTGGAGAGAAAGATGGAGAGAAAAGCTTAAAAGTGCAGGATAACACAGTCGCAGTGATGAGAGGATGAAAAAATATGTAGAGCAAAGCTGCAGAGATGAGAGGAAGAAGAGGACGAGGTGGGGAGAAGAGGAGGGTGGAGGGCAGGAGAAGGAGAGATGACGAGGCAGAGGCGAGGCAGAGGGAAGATGACAGGGCTGAAATCAGAAGAAGGAATGAGGACTGATACTCTTTTAAACACAGACAGAAACACACTTGCTGGTTTTCAGCAGCACCGCTGGGAGTCGGGGGCTGAGAGTCGCTCTCTGTGTTGGTTTGAACTGAATCGGCTGCTTGTCAGACGGATCACTTAGTGCTGTTTGAAGACTCCCAGAGAGGGACCGGGATAGAGTGTCATGTTGAATGAGCCTATTGCTCCCCGAGCCTTGATGCTCCATTACAGCAAATTATTTACAATTTTCATCTATTAGGGTGTTAATCCGTCTATAGATTCTGCTGCCTCACACACACAGTCTGTCTTCCTCCTTTTGCTCCTGCTCTTCCTTTTTTTACCCCCTCACTCCTTCTAGCTCTTATTTCCTCTACATTTTTCTTTGCCTTTTACCTTTCTGAATTTTTGTCTCCCATATCATTTATGCTACCATCACCGTTGTTCCTTTACTGAATCTCACTGGATATTTTGAATAATAAAATATCTAAAGAGTGAACTTAAGATTGGATTGTAAGGCTGTTTTTATCATGCCCATAAAGTTTTTTCAACCGGTTGAATTTTGCAACACATTTTCAGCAAAAGCCATCTTTTACAGTTCTCCCATGAACTCACAAGTCTGAATCTGACTCATTAAGTTTTTAAAACTATTTATAGAGAGCAAGAGGAAGCTTGCTAACCTTAACATCTCTGAGAAACGGTAACACTGAAATAAACCACATAAATTGAGCGCATTTTTGGCATAGTCCACACAGAGGCAGGCATTTTTTATAAATTAACCTTTTTGTCTTGTGTTTTTAAAAATAATCCAGTGCACACATGCAATGCTATCAAAACCTTCTTCATCTACTTGAGAATCTAAAAATGCCCTGTTATGTGCTGTAAAGAGCGCACCAAGTCAACAGTAGTCTGTTCTTCACTGCGTAGGGCCTGAAATTCACTTTTTGAACTGGGGGACCACTCATGATTCTTCACACTGGGGGGATTTTTTGGAAGCTCGAACATACACCGATGAGTTTTTATCTTTTATGGGAAAAAAAAACAGACTGATAATAATGTTAATGCCTCTATTTGACCTATAAAAGCAAACAAAGCCATCAAAAGATTGTTGATTATTTCTATATCTGTGTTTAACTGCTCGTCATCTCTGCCACTGGATCAAATGAAAATTTACTGTGCACAGACCAAAAGTTCCTAAAAAAAAGTGGTATAAATGGGTAAAATTGGCTTAAAGTGACAAAAAATGGGCAAAAAGAGGCAAAAAATTGACAAAAGTGGCAAAATGTGGGCAGAAAGTGGCAAAAAAGTTGCTGAAAAGCAGAAACAATGGGTATTAAAATAAATGCAGTAAAAACTGGAAAACAACAAGTTTCAAATAGAAGTGAAAAAAATGGGCAAAAAAGTGACAAAAACAATGCAAAATGGTTGAAAAGTGGGTAAATGGGTTAAAGTTAAAAAAAATTGTCAAAAAGTTGCATAAATGTGCAACATGACAAAAAAGTGCCAAAATACTTACACAATTAGGCACGAAATGGGCAGAAGGTGACAAAAATGGTTGAAAAGCCAAAAAAAATAAAAAATAAAAATAAGAAAATAGATTAAATGCAGCAAAAAGTGGCAAAAAGCACTCAAAGTATGCAAAAAGTTGCATAAATACATTGCAAGAATGAACGAAAAATGGCAAATGCACAATTAAAGTGGCAAAAAAGTTAAGAACAAGTAGTAAAAGCACAAAGTGGTAAATAGAGACAAAAAGTGGTAAAAATGACAAAAAGGAGGTTAAAGTACGCAAAAAGATATAGCAGAAATGGGCAAAAAGTGGTTAAAAAAGTGGCAGAAAAGAACGAAAAAGGGCAAATGCCCCATAAAAGTGGCAAAAAAAGTTAAGGAAAAGTAGTAAAAGCACAAAGTGGTAAATAGAGACAAAAATGACAAAAAGGAGGCTAAAGTAGGCAAAAAGATATAGCAGAAATGAGCAAAAAGTGGTTAAAAAAGTGGCAGAAGTGGGAGAAAGGAGCAAAAAAAATGGGAAAAAAGGGGCAAACAATAGGCAAAAATTGGTAAGAAAAAGTGGCATGGCCAAAATACAGCAAAAATTGGTTCAAAGTGGTAAAAAGATGTGGCAATAATGGATGGAAAAAGTGAAAGTGGTTAAAATATACACAAAAATAATAATAATAGTAATATTTCCAACATTAGACCCCAATAATAGTTAAACACACTTTTCAAAATGAAGTAACTGTACACAAGGATGCTAGCACCGATGCTACTGATCCAACACACAAGCGCTGATATCATCAGTAAATCACAACTGGGGAGGGCTCATCCTCTGGGTTTTCAAGGGGTCCAGCCAACTCTGTGGGCTGGCCTGATTTCCAGAGACAGGATTTAAAGTGACTTTTATAAAAGATTATCAAAACTCCCCAACATGTTTAAGATGCTTTTCACTCAGTTTGAGCTCACTACTTACCCACAAACTGTGTGTAAATTAGAGCCCGACCAATATGAGATTTTTGGGGCTGATGCCTATGCCAATATTGGGGGCTAAAAAAAGCCGATATCCGATATCGGCCGATATCCGATATATTGGCTGATAAACGATATATCGGCCAATATATGAAATAAGAACATTGATATACACAGGATATATACTATACATGAACACAAATGTGGACATGTGAATAACCAATTAGTTAGTTGCATTTATCTTTGTTTATTTCACAAAGATGCAACTTAGACTACGATAAAATGCTGTATAATAATCTTAGATTTTGGCTGTGGACCATATTAGACAGGAAAATGATAAATAGAGAGCCATATTTACATCGTTGTGGCAATTATGCACAATATGTTTACAATGTGCTTCTTGATAACCCTGAGGAAGGCCACAAGCTTAAATGCACCTGTTTTATAAGGCTGTTCTCTAAAGATCTACTATTTGTGAAACTTTCTGTCTCCACACTGGTAGAATATGTCACAGGAAAGATAAACATTGTACGAATGCTTTTCCGTTGTGCTTTTCAAAGTAAAAGCCCGGTTTAGCATTTCTATAGAGAAACTCCATTCACTTGTACAGAATGCTTTTATTTTGAAAATTTCCCGACAAACTTCCACTGTAAAGTTATGAAGAAGAACTGGGCTTTGAGAGCAGGGAGATGTGGCTGACAGGCAGAAAACTTGTGCCCTTGGTGAACGCTGCACCAGCAGGAATCGGGGCTGACACCCGGCACACGCAAGCAGCAAAACAAGCCGAGTGAGTCTAACTACAGCAGGGATTGGGCTGTCTGTGAGTGCTTACGGACGAGGATGGCAGCCCGCGCTGCTCAGTGAGAAGAGCAACAACGATACGTGCTTTCACGTCAGAGTCTTCAAAACTCTCCAATAATACCAGAAAAAGTCGCTAGATTTGTCGCTAGTCTCTTTTTTTGAGAAAGAGTTGCTAGAGGCGTCTAAAAACTCGCTAAATAAAGTGACAAAGTCGCTAAGTTGGCAACACTGAGTGAGGGAGAGCTGCTGCTGCACTCTTTGTCTGAGGGGGAGGGACCAGGCACTCGGGCTGAGTTCAGCATGGTAACACACATAGCGACAAGAGCAAGAAGAGAGAGAGACAAAATCCCCGCGCAGCAAAAAAAGTTAATCTGCTACACATTGGCCGATGTTGATTAATCTGTGAAACGCTATAATTGGCCCGATTAATTGGCCCGCCGTTAAATCGGTTGGGCTTGAATGTAAATACTGGACAAGGTGCACTAAAACTAACAAAAATGAGGTTCTGACTCACAGTTTGACCTCCAACACCATTTTCTCAAGCACCATAGATGAAACTTAGCAGCCATCTCTGCTTAGCTCTTCATTTTAGTTTCTAATGCCTGACTAATATGACTGGTATCATTATCATTAGTGTCATTTATTGTATTATAGACCAATATTAAGTTTAAGATTGACCTTTGTTATGTATGGTGACATTTCACCCATACAAACAACATAAACATTTTAGTTTTATCAATTGTTATTTATTCTGAAACATGTTGTAGGGTTTGATCACAAACAGCTTTAATCTGCTCACCTCAACTTTCACCCTTTAACTCCCAGCCACATTTACCTCAGCTCGTACTGCCCGGCAACTGCAGCTTACCGTGAAAGGCTGCACTCATAGGCTTGCAGCTTTTTCTGAGTGACGCTTCATTGTCACACAGTAACTTCCACTCACACCTGCCCAAATGGATGTATTTATGTGCCATGTGCTATTTCAGTCAGTTTATTAGAAAAGAACAAAACCTACCAACCTGTGCTTTTACAAATTTCTATTTATTATTTATTAGCAGCAGTAATTTTGTCTGCATTATCTTTCCACCTGAAAGTTTTGGTTATTGCAAGTTTTTTGTAAGATCACAGCTCCTAAGAGACTGGGCAACACAAGCAAAAGTCAGGAATTAAATGGGAATAGATCAGCGCCTACCTTCCCATAACATCAGCAGTCAAGTAACATTTTGGCACAATTTAACCTTTTCTATACATGCTGACACTTTTACTGCAATCATATTAATGTATCCCAATAAATTTATAACAACATACATTTTTATCCTGAAACACAGCCTGTAATGTTTATGTATCTAACTGCATTTATATCACTAGACTCTATTAAACATGGAATTAGTATTAATGACACCGTGGTTTCTAAAGAGTCACTATGATGCCAATTAATGGCAGACACCATTCTGGAAATGATGTCTGAACCTAACTTTTGGGCAGTCCAAGCGAGTTTTTGAGTTGGTATGTAAAAGTCTGTATGTTGTGGTGAGTTCATGGACAAAATGTTGGAAAGCATATCCAAAAACAACCTGACACACCAGATGGATTTGTTTCACACATCCATCTGGAAAAGCTCACACAGACAGCGTTTGGGAAAGGGCAGCCATTGAAAAACTTGGAGGGTGATTGGATGAACGTTCTGTCAGTCACATCTTAAGGGCTAATAAGATCAACAAAACATGTGATGACATAAGTGTGCACCCCTCCTGAGAAGTAAACTCCAAAGATAGCTACATTACGTGAACCACGGCAACTGTAGACATATCAGTGTCAGAAGATTGTTTTCACAGTAAATGTACTGCTGTTACTCCTGATTGGTCCGGTCACTTTCTTACAGTGCCCAATCTGTTCAGATGGGAGCTTTGCAAGATGGATTCCCCAGTGAGAAACGCGGAAACGGGTAAATCCATCTTCTTTGCAAGGTTAATCCATCGATGCATTTGGTACAGTTTTAAAAATTCAGCATCTATGTGCATATATCTATCACTCTGACTCATGTTTTCCAGAGACTTGATGCTTTCTATCTGAGATCTGACACCTGAGGTTGAGACCTGAGGATGTCCTAAAATAAACACCGTACACAGGAGAGGGTGGCACTGAAAGCTGAGTCAGCAGATTCAGAGGACATTCAAACACCAATGCTGTATTAACACTGAGAAACTGATCAAAACATTTTGAAATCCCCCTGAAAACGTGCTATTTATTAACCCTAGATTGTTTAAACAGAGCTAAACTTTGAATGTTTACTGTAATTATTGTCTTTGGAGGGGCTGAGGAACATTTTTTGGATGCAAATATATGAATGACATCTGGATTTAATGTAAGTGATGTGTTTAAAATAAAAATGAATTCTACAGGAACCGAAACCGTGAGCAATGGCCTTTTATGGACTCTAATGGAGACTCCTTAGCTTTTGAAGCCAGCCTCAAGTGGACACTTGAGGAACTGCAGCTTTACTTATTTCTGTATACATCTGTAAGCATGCAGATATTTAAGACCTCAGAATATGAGAACTACTGATGAAGCACGGACTAAGACCTACTTAAGAAAAAGCACATTAGAGGCAGACAACAAATGAGACTTTTACCACTGAGAGTCCAGAAATCAGTCATCAAGCCTCTTCTTAATTTCCATTCCTTTTTTTGTCTGCCTCTTCTTTCTCCCTCTTCCCTTCATTATTTCCCTCATCATATTTATTTGTCATTTTGTCTTCCAGTCCTCCATTTTGAACAACAGGTCACACCCTCCGCTCTAAAACCATGCATAATAAGCACGCTGTATGAATGTGTGAGTCGGCAGTTGCGTTGAATTTCCATTTTAATCAGCACGTCGGTGAGCGAACAATCCTATTACCGCAAGTAAGGACAGAAGGGCCACTCTACAACCTTTTTCCTCTCTCTGTCTCCCCTCCTCTCTCTTCTTCTCCCCCATCTCTCTTCTCTCTCTCTTCTCTCTCTCTCTCTCTCTCTCTCTCTCTCTCTTAGACGACAAATTAATCATCTCCCTAATGCTTCATGAAGGCCAAACTTTTTTCCTGCTTCCTCTTAATTCAGGAGGTGGAGTATATCTTTCAGTCACCCCCTCCTCCTCCTGCTCCAAACACACACACCCCATAAACACACATACTTTCTCTTTCACTATTAGTGCTGGAAAGATTAATGTGTTTTCTGCCTGCCAAGGATGTGTAGTTGCATCCACCAGGGAGAGTAAACACAGAAATGTCTACCTGCTTGCACAAACACATACTTGTACTGCATAAATGTTCATGCACACATGCATGCTTTTTACGTATGTGTGCACAAACCCACGCAACAGTCCCCAAAAGGCCATCATCATTCCTGAAATGTTTATTTTTCCTCTAAATTCACTACTGATGGATTGTAGAGGAGCAGGAGTGGAGATATCGATCAAGGGGAAAAGAGGAGAAAAGAGAAACCCACTCATCATTAAGAGGGCCGGGAAGAAAAGGCGGTGGACTGAGGAAATGGCCTAATGAGAAAGAATCAGGTTGCCAGGTATCGCATGGTTCCACACTCCTGAACCGCCACCTACATTTAGAAATTTTGAGAGTGATTTAAAGAGATTACTTTCATGATTGGCTCATGCTTCATGTGGACAAATAACTCAGAGGAGCAGAGCCTTCTCCCACATGATAAAGACAGTATAAGACCTCAAACTGATATAACGTGCTGTTTCTCCAGAGTTTCTAAAATTAGCACCAAGTCCACCACCAGGCCGATCTAAGAGCCCATTGCTTATCATCTGATGATGACATACAGTAGCCTGTGAGACTTCCTGCCAAGGCACTTTGGCATGCTTTACTCTCTTACTTGCAACTTGAAATAAGAGTGCAGTTGGAGTCAGAAGACATATTCTAGAGTGGACTGAACTTGCATTCAGATATCTGTTTATTGAGATAAATTAAGTACAATCATCCTCCAATAATTGCCACAAGGCTTCTGTAAAGCATTACTGGAGATGCAGTTCTTCTCTTTTTTTTTTCTCTCCACATGGACTGCTTCCTGTATCAAACTAATGCCTTCTTGAACCCTAGTAGATTATATCACACAGATAAATATATATATATATATCAGTCTGTGTGTATAGATTTATATATGAGTTTCAGTTTTTGAATGGAATGACTGAAATAAATCTTTTTTTCTATCAGTGATAGTACAGCCTAAGTATGTTATATTAAACATGAGACAAAAAAAGGGGAACAAAAATTATGCAAAATGAAAAGCAAAGCAGAAAACAGTCTAATATGTAATGATTTAAAAATAAATAAATAAATACAACATAATATTAAAAAAAGTTAAAATTTGTGCTGTTAGAGCAGTGCATCATGCTTATGATTTTTAAAGTGTGCTGAAACACTGTTTTTAATAAAAAGCTGGTTACTCTTGTAAAATTGGGACTTGTGTTTGTCAGTGAAGAATTCCAGACTAGCTCATGTAAACACAGGATTGGACATTACAATGGAGTCTGAGCATAGCGCATAAAAACACGTCTGACGTTGCTGTTCTCTACTTCTACCGGTCCGTGTATAGTCTTTAAAATGTATTAGCAGCGGTAATATCCTCGACCCCTTCTGCTTTCATAGCTAGAGGCTTTTTAATAACAGTGTGGCGATGAGGAGACAGAGAAGTGAACAGTGGGTCTTGCTGCTCTTCCTCTCCAGCAGCTGTAGCCTGGAGCAGACTTTTCTTCTTCGTGTATTGATATGCCAGCCACATTCTCTTCTTTGTTGGTAGTTAAAAAGCGGTTGGCAAACACTCGTCAGCATTACTGCCACCAAGAGTGTCGGGTCAATACTGTCACAATAATTTTCTCTTCCTTTTTTCTATGGTCCAGCCTATTTGTCATGTGACTATGTGCATGATTTTAGACAAATACAAAACTGCTGCACCCCTACTTCCTATTGCAAACAACTTCATCACATACACATGTGGACAAAATTGTTGCCACCCTTCGATTAAAGAAAGAAAACCCCACAAAAATAACTTGAAACTGACAAAAGTAATAATGATTTTTTAAATAATCCAATGAAGATCAGACATTGCTTTTGAATTGTGCTTCAACAGAATCATCCTAAAAACCAAACTAATTAAACTGGCCTGGACAAAAATGATGGTAATTATTTCAAATAATTTGACCATAGGGGCATGTTAAACTAAGGTGTGTCCTGTAATTAGCATCACAGGTATCTTCAAACTTGTAATCAGTCAGTCTGCCTATTGAAAAAAGTGAAAAGTAGTCACTATGGTGTTTGGTATGGCGTGTACCACTCTGAACACGGAACACAGAAAGCTGTTAAGAGTTGTCCAAGAAGATTAGAAAGAAAATTTTAGACATGCATGTTAAGATTAGACCGTCTCCAATCAGCTTGATGTTCCTGTGACTACAGCTGCACATATTATTCAGAAATTTAAGGTCCACAGGACTGAAGCCAACCTCCCTGGATGTGGCCACGAGAGAAAAATTGGCGACAAATTGAAGAGACAGATAATACGAATGGTAACCAAAGAGCCCAGAACAACTTCCAAAGAGATTAGAGGTAAGCTCCAAGGTCAAGGTATGTCAGCGCAGAACACACCATTAGCCAAAGTGGACCTAATGGAAGATAGCCGTGGTAGACTCGACTGTTGAAAGCAAATCATAAAAAAGTGAGACTGGAATTGCCATAATGCATATTGACGACCCAGAGGGTAAAATGAATGGAATGTCCTTTGGACAGATGAGAAACCTGGAGCTTTCTGGTAAGTCACATCAGCTCTATACCCACAGACACAAAAATGAAGCATACAAAGAAAAGAACACTGGACCTACTGTAAAACATGGAGGAGGCTTGGGTATGTTTTGCTTGCTCACAAGAATTAGTGAGTGAGAGAGAAGGAAGCAGCAGGCACTGTTTTGAATTATCAATCATCTAAATGACTTGATGCAAACATTTTCAGAATGATCTTTTTAACGTGCAAAACATTGGGACGAATAAAAGTGGCTCAGTGTGCAGGAGCCTTTAACGTTGGAAAAAAGGAGCTTGTTATGGATGACAAGGAAATAAGGTTACAGAAAAAGGTAAATTGTTTGATAGCACAAGACACAGATGACTTCTGCCTTGTGGTAAAAGAAAAAAAATCATGTTTTTGAACTGGGCTTCATGTTCATTTTTTAAAAGTGATTTAATTTTTTAAGTGTTTTTTTTTCTGTTCATTAAAGGCTAGAGTCTGGTGACAAGTAAAGTTGAGGTCTGAATGTCTGAGTCACAGTGAAATGTTCATGCCCTTCTGAGTTTGAGAGCTCTGACCTAAAACAGTTTTTTATTTATTCTGCTAAGAGCAAAATAGAGCAGCAGCACGCCACCTGTCCAGGAGGGATTATTTGAGTGTCCCATCTCTGAGTCCCAGTGGAACATGATTCAGCATCAGTGCCTGCACCTTTCAGTGACAGGCAGAGCTTATGATATTTTTACTGTCTTCCTCTGAATACAGATTTTGTTTGAGTCAACCCTTGTTTGTTTGTTTTCCTTAAGCTGAATAACTTCTCTGTCAGCTTTTCTGTTTCTTTTTTTTGTCAGACTGGATGGAACTGAATTTATACACAAAGCAATTCAAATATTCATTAAGCTGTGTTGAGAAATAAAGTCGGACAAAGGTTGTTAATGGTTGTCGGTGTAGGTTCTCACTCATCCAGGTCATAGTTATCCAAATTTTGGTCCAAAGGGGTGCAACTGGACTTGATTGAGGTTCTTGAGGATTTATTGACTGTCCTTCTAAAGGTTTCTTTAGAACTACAGAAGTGCAGTTCTACACTGGTATCAATGTACTGCTCAATAAAAAAAAGGAAAAATGTCTTCAATCATATTGAAACAGAAGTAATAAGATGCATTTATTGTCAAAATAGTTGAGTTGTTTTTAAAGTGGTTGCTCCAACACCCAGGTGGGTCACTTGGTTGTAGAACATTGGAGGAAAGAAGGGTTAAATTGAACAGGCAAGAAAGTTGATTGAAATGCTCCTTTGATTAAAATGTTTGAAAACATGTCATCTTTAAAAATATATTGAAACATGGAAATGTCCTTGTCCTATGTTGGCCTTGAATAAAAAGAATGGTGTGTAATTGCACATAATGCCTGCAATAAAAAAAATCTTAAAAATGTGTTCATAGTTAATATAACATTTCTCTTGATGTCCATAATAAGAATACTAATTGATCAACAAATAATATTAGTTGTTGATAAAAACAGGGACTTTAAAAGAAGAAAAATAATAAATGTTTCAAATTAGTCATTTTAAAATACAAGGTGTTTCTGTAACATTGCAAGAGAGGGGTCACAGCCAGAGACTTAAAGGTTGTCCTTTGGACTTAAAAGTACAGTGTGTAGAATTGGGAATATTAGCGATGACAGTCCGTATAGACAGCAGTGATGTCATCTGGTGGCAACCATGACAATCAGTGAAATTCAAAATAATGTGTAACTTTTATTTGATTCCTCCTACGGTAATGTATAGTCATGGGGGTGCAAGATAGCAGAGCCCATAGAGGGGAGCACTCCCTAGGTATGAATAAAACATCCATCCATCCATCCATCCATCCATCCATCCATCCATTTTCTTCCACTTATCCAGGCCTCCGTTGTGGTGGCACCTGGCTAAGCAGGTCATTGTAGACATCCCTCTCACTAGTGACTTTTTCAGATTTTCCTGGGGGATTCTAAGATGCTCCCAGGCTGGATGGGATATACAATCTGTCCAGCTAGTCCTGAGTCTATCCTAGGGTCTCCTCCTAGATGGATGCACCTGAAAGACCTTCACAGAGAGGCAACCAGGAGGCATTCTGATCAGATGCCCAATCCACCTCAACTAGCTCCTTTCAATGTGAAGAAGCAGAGGCTCTACTTTGAGCTGCCAACAGATCTCTGTAGTCCTCACCCTATCTCTAAGGCTGAGCTCAGCCACCCTCCTGAGGATTCTCATTTTGACTGCTTAAAACCAGGATCATTCTTTTGGTCATTACCCAGCGTTCATGACCATAGGTAGGGGTTGAAACAAAGATCGACCGGTAAATCTAAAGCTTTGCCTTCCTGCTCAGCTCCCTCTTCACCACAATTGACCGGCACATCTGCAATACTGCTAATGCTGCACCAATCCACCTGTGGATCTCACAGTCCATTCTACCCTTACTTATGAACAAGACTCCAAAATACCTGAACTCCTTCACTTGAGGCAAAGACAACCTCCCCACCTGGAGAGAGCAATCCACCTTTTTCCACCAGAAAACCACAGCCTCTAACTTGGAGGTGTTCACCCTTATCCCAACCATTTCACACTCTGTGACAAACTGCCCGAGCGCATGCTAGAGGTCCTCATCTGAAGAAGTCACATCATCTGCAAAAAGCAAAGATGAAATTCTGAGATCATCCAACCAAAAACCCTCCAACCCCTGACTCTGCCTCATGATCCTGTCCATGAAAATCACAAACAGGATATGAGGCAGCCATGGTGGAACATGTCGGATAAAAGGCTTATTTTGATTTAATAAAAATATGATGATTTTCAATATTTAGGTGATTAAACACTAATTTCAACATACCTATAAACATTCTTTTAACATCTCCACAGCCCCCTTTAATTTACCTTTCAGGTGGGATATTGATATTTTTCTGCCTTGTTATTTTTCACAACTATTAAATAAAATGTTCTCCCTCACTGTTGCTGATCATCACATCTGTAGCAAAGTGCTAGTTCCTTGCACATATTTTCAACACACATGCTCACGTGTGCTTCATGTGCACACACCTTGACCTTAACCTGCTGCAGCTGTGATACCCACATCTACTCCCCCTGCAGAGTTTCTCCTTCAGAAAAGCATGCACTCTTCTTTATGGTCCTCTTTGTACTATAGACACATTTTCGTTTTACTCCTTTTTTTAATTCACAAAAGCTTGTCTCTCTGTGTCTCAGAAAATAGAAGTGGGAGCTGCTGCTGGCAGACACACTCTTTAACAGACACACACTCAATGTATTCGCTGGCTGAGTGTTCAGGACATAATGGGCGCGCCTGCTTGGTCAGCTGAACCTGAAACTGGCACTAAACTACGTGACGCTTGGAGTCAGACAGTGGGAGGAAGAGGACGGAGGTGAGGCGAGAGGCAATTGAAGCAGGGAGAAGGAGGAGAGAAGGGAGTGACGGAGGGAGAAAGACAAAAAAATGTGTCAAAACTCAATTGAGGAAGGATAAAAGGATGCAGTGTATGCTACCTACAAGGCTTTCCATGATAAAGTCAAGAGAAGACAGTTATGAAGACAATAAACATGGAAGATATTACTAGGATTAGGGAGTTAAAGAATACTGACCAGGTATTTTGAGAATGAGATGACTGTTTTATCAAAAGCCAGTTGAGAGTAAGCATGAACTGACAGGGTTTAAAAAGTGTTACCTGACCTTAAAAAGTTTAGAAAATCTGAAACATTGCAATCCAAACATCGCTGTTGACAGTGTGAGCTCAAGGATACAGGCTGAAAATAAAACAGGGTTTTATGGAGTTTGGTCAAGGATCAAATGAAACATATGTTAGCCCTCTATGAAATGTGTAGCGGGTACATACGGTTAAAGGGCCAGATGTTCTTTAAAGTAGAGAGCAAAAATGTGTCTCTGAAATGATCATAGTTGGAAAAAAGAAAAAAAACTAGGGGTAAGAGAATCCACTCTGCAAAACTATCACATGGAAGACAGACATCTGCTCTGTGTTTGACTCCTCTGAGAGCTATTGGTCACCTCTAAATGCTCAGGGTAAAACCTCTACTACACTGGAGAAAGAAGAATAAAGTAAAAGAGCAACAGCATCTTAGCTTGAATGCTTTGAGCAATGATAGCTGGAGGGCTTTATCGAGACCTAAGAAAGCAAGAGAGAGCAAGACAAGCCTCTAGTCTGCCCTGCTGAATGGGGAACAGCACCAAACAGGACCTCTTGACCTGTAAAAGGGTTGTGTGCTTAGCTGAGCCAACCAGCAGAATCATCCTCCCAAATCTGAGAACATACGGTGCCTATAAATAGTATTTACCACCTTGGATGTTTTACCCTGTTATTGATTTTATCAATCAATCATGGTCAGGACAATTTGATTTCTTCACAAAAAAATCTCTTTAATGTTAAAGTGAAAACAGATTTCTACAAAGTAATGCCAAGATATGTGATGCACCTTTGACTTCAATCACAGCACTGAGTCTGTGTGGATAGGTCTCAATCAGGCTTGCATATCTGGACACTGCAATTTTACAACATTCTTCTTTGCAAAACTGCTCAAGCTCTGTCATACTGCAGAAGGATTGGTACTGAACTGCCTTTTTCAAGGGTCTGGGCTTTGACTCAGCCACTCCAGAACATTCACCTTGTTTTCCTTAAACCATTTCTGTGTAGCTTTCACTGTATGCTTCAGGTCATTGTCTTACTGGAAATAAATCTCCCAAGCTTTAGTTCTCTTGCAGACTTAATAAGATTTCCCTCCAGGATTTTCCATTCATTTTACCCTCTACCTCTACCAGCCTTCCACAGCCGGCTGCCGTGGAAGACTCCCCACAGCATGATGCTGTCATCACCATACTTCAAAGTAGGGAAGATGTGTTTGTAGTGATGTGCAGTGTTCAACTGGAGATGGCCTGATCTTGGCAGATTTGACTGCGTGCCCCACCATCCGTCAACTCCCACTTACTGTGTTAGCAGTGCAGCAGGGAACAGCACTGCTTGACTGCTAGACTCACGAGACTGAGGAGTTTCGAGGTAGTTACAGAATAACACCTGGCCATGTGAGTAGAAAAACTACTGAAGTGACCTGTTGACTACGGGTTCTGCTACGCCCCATTAAGACTTTTTGTCTATGTAGTGAAAGGAAATACGGTCTGGTATAAGTCAGGTGTCAACACGGAGTATTTTATTCTGAAATTGAACCGGATATTTTAATTTGGTTTCGGTGAAACTTTCTGCCCCATTCGATCTGCTCCATGCTGAATTTATGTGCAAGGCTCCAGCGTCCAGCAGAAAAAGAAGTCCAATGTATCTGCTACAGAGGGCTCCAGACTGCCGGAGCTCTGTGGGAGGAGAGATGCAGTGTAGCGGAGCTGGTGGAAGCTCTCTCATTGACTAAAACTAAAACCTATCTGTGTTACCATGCTGGAGTGGAGACGGACTGAACACATACGTGGTGTATTTCTATTTCTTGATGATAAATTGAACTGAACTCTGAGGGATGTTCAGTACTTTGAAAATTTTTTTGTATCCTTTCCCTGACTTAAACTTTCCAATAATCATTTCTCTGAGTTTCCTTGAGTGTTTTTTTATTTGTCTCCATGGTGTAATGGTAGCCAGGAATACTGACTAACCAGTGACTGGACCTTCCAGACAAAGATGTTTTTATTCTATAATAACTTGAGACACATTCAGTGCACTCAGGTGATCTCCATTTTACTAGTTTTGAGACTACCAGCACCAATTGGCTGGTCAGTTACTTTAGGGGAGGCGAATATTTATGCAATCACTTGCCCCTTACATATTTTTGTTCAATCGACATTACTTTGTAGAAATCTGTTTTCACATTTTAAAAAGTATATATATTTTTGGTCAGAACAGCCATTTTTTGAGGATGATTGATTTATAAAATCAATGAAAGCTTAAAATATTCAAGTGATTGAAAACATTTTTAAAGGCACTGGACACCGCAAGCAATGCTGGAAATATGACAGTAAAGTTCTCTGAGGACCACTGATACAAAAAAGTTTCACTGTTCTGCCTTCAAGCATCAGGAAGACGTCACTGCCTAAAAAGAAAAGAAAACCCTGTTCAGATGTAAGTTGAAACGAGTTTTTACTTAGACATGCCTTAAAAACAGTTTTGATCTGAATAGCTCGTGTAAATATCGATGCACATTGCACAGGGTTAGGGTGGGGCGTTACCTTTTACATAACAGAACCTGTCCTGCCCCAGCCTCGGGAGCAAAAAGGACATGATACTTACTGGATAGTAGTGCTCAATAAAAATTCCTGTCCACAAATTTTCTGTGGTAATTGTTGTAGTGCATAGTTTTACAGGTAGAGTTAAAAAAAAAAGCTTAAATGTCAGAATTACATTTCTGAATAATTTTGTGAAGCATAGCAGAGAGAGGCAGCTTGTTACTGACTGCGAAACAAGAGCTGAGACTGGCAATGTTCACACAGCAAAAAGACACCTATTCTTATTCAGGCATAATGCTACAGCCCCCTATACTGTTGGGTCCTATCTTGCTATGCCTACAAAAATTATAAAATAAAATACAGTGGAAAAATATCCACCTCCACATTTCTGAAAGCATTTTTATTTTGAGCTTTATGAAAAAAAAAATAGTATTAAAAGTTTCTCAGCAGAAGTTTGGTATTGACGTGTTTTATGTGATCTAGGTCAACAGGTTCCACCATAATTTTTTTTAGCTCTGTAACTAACCCCCAATGTCTTATTTTTACAGTAATGAGCACTTGCTATCCTCAACCTGAATTACTTTGATAACTATAAAATGACAAAATTGCAGGCTTGAAAAAATATATTTCTAAAGAGACTATGTGAGGAGTGTGATTTCTTGGTCATGCCCTCCTATTTTCTCACAAAGGAAAAAAAAACAGTTTGAAGTACACCTCAGAAACACGAGGAAACAAAGCAATGAGGTATAAAGAGAACGAGATGGTTTTAGAGCGTTGGTACGTTTGCTCAGCTGAGGCTGCTGCAGGTGTTTCTCCTCCAGCCACTGAAATAATGTGTGGGCTGGACACGTCCTCTAATCTGCTCTGATGATGAAAAGAAGAAGAAGAAAAAAAACCTTTTTGTTAAAGCGCAAACAGAACATGAAGAGAGATGGGTTTGTTTTAGCCTCGTTAGTGTTGACAGGGGTGTGAGTTATTGAGTTAATAACATCGTTGTGTGTGTGAGAGAGTTGTCAGATACACACAAAGAGCCACAGGTGACTGCAAAGTAAACCAAAGCAGTGCACATGCTTTTGTACACAATGAATGTAAATGAGTTTGTGTTTGAGTGAGTTTATATGTACTTTTTTCTCATTTTTCTCCCCTGCCTGATTGAAGCCTTTGTGTTATCTGATAAGCCCTGCAGTGGTGTGTGAGTGCATCTATTGTGGCTAAATCAGTATTTGACTGTATTTTTCTAACAAATATTACTCCCAGGTGTCATAAATATTCTTTATCTGCTCTTTTCCCCTTCATTCCCTCTACTTCCATCCATCCATCCCTCTCCACCCACCACCATTTGTTCCTGAGGCATATTAAATCCCTACAATTGAGGTATAAATACGCCACATTAAAACAAGAGATATGAAATTGATTCATTCTTTGCCTTAAATAGCGTTATGAAGAACAGGAGACTGCTGTTAATCAGCAGCAAAGGTGGGGACTGCTGTTCACAGGCGGAGGCGTGCAGATGCTAGTCGCTGTGGGCTCATCAGCTTTACGATGTAACGGCAGTACTTTATGGAGATGGTGGAAACATCAATTTATGCTGATGACTCCACCTGTGTTCTGTAATGCAGCCATGACACACAGTAAAGCTCAGATTAAGTTTGGAAGAGGAAGAAGAGCTATATACCTTAATGGAGTGGCTTTACTTGTATTTAAATAATGGATTTGGTTTGAAATTGCATACTATCAACATTCCCCTTTTTCATATAAGTGCCACATATATGAATACATGTCTAACATGTCTAAGAGAAGAAAAAAGGGCAGTCATACAAGGCAGTATCCACACCTAAATCCAGGTGGCACT
Organism: Cheilinus undulatus; assembly: GCF_018320785.1. Lineage (NCBI taxonomy): Eukaryota > Metazoa > Chordata > Actinopteri > Labriformes > Labridae > Cheilinus > Cheilinus undulatus. The sequence continues at coordinate 19,376,422 of NC_054870.1, read as the reverse complement.
AATGCTTGTAATTTATTGCTAAAAGCTATTCAACAACGATGGAATAAGAAGATGACACAACTAAACACTCAAAGAAGAGTTATGTCATGACCAAGAGACAGAATTCAAGCCCACTGCCTACTTCTTCAACTCAGTTGCATGAGGATATTTTTGCCAAAAGAGTACAACTGGAAACATGCTAATGAACTCAAACGGCATCACCCAGAGGTGCCAATTACTAGAGCCAGGCATAGGAAAACAGGACTCCGCCAGCTTGCCCACCAACTCACTCCTGCTGGTTTTAGAAAGCAGTGAGAGTAAGAAACATGATCAAACTTAAAGCATTTTAAAAGCTATTTGCCAACATGCAGAAGTAAAGAATTCTTGTTTCACATTTCATTGTAAGTCTTCAAGCTTGGTTGTGAATGTAAACCAGTCTTGGTCCTTTACTGGCATACATGAGTGGTACTTGAATAACCACTGTATCAGCTGTTGCACTGACTACACATGGATGGTCCTCCTGTGACACTAAAAGTTATGTGATGAAACACAACATAAATGAATAAAATAAGAAATTACTCCTGTAGATATTGTTTATGTTTAGTTTTTTGTGATATTGGGTTGTTTTTGTCTATTTTTAAATCTGCAAAACTTTGTTTTGATAAGTACACAACAGGCTGTATCATCTGTAATGCTTGTTTATTTAACAGAGATGGGTGAATGAATGGATGGTTAGATGGATGGATTATGGATGGATTTAATGGATGCATGGATGGATGGATGGATGGTGGGTCAGTGGTTGGGATGGACAAATTATTGTTGTGGATGGATGACACCTGTAGATAGATGGATGGGTCAATGGATGGGTCAATGAATGGATGGATTAATAGGATGGCTGGATAGATTGATGGTCTAATGAATGGATTGTGGATGGGTGGGAGGGATGGATTAAGGGAGGGATGGGTGGATGGCTGGATGAAGGGGTGGATGGATCAATGGATGGCTGGATGGACTGATGGTCTAATGAATGGATAGATGGATGGATGGAGGATGGATGGGATGGATGGATTAAGGAATGATATCTGGATGGAATGGATGAAATGGATCTATATATAATGGATGGATGACAGATATAGATGAATGGATGACAGATATAGATGAATGGATGGACTAATTGATGGATGGGTTGATGGTGGGCATGTGGTTGGGATGATAGATTATTAAATGGATAAAAGATACAGATAGATGGATGAATGGATGGTAGTATTGATGGATGGATGGATGGATGAAGGATGGATGGATGGATGGATGAATGGATGGATGGATGGATGGATGGATGGTGGGTCTGTGGTTGGGATGGATAGACTATTGCATGGATGGATGGATAACAGATACAGATAGATGGATGAATGGATGGGAGTTGGGATGGACGGATAGATTATGGGATAGATGGATGGAGGGAGGGATGGATGGTGGATCTGTGGTTGGGATGGATAGATCATTGAATGGATGGATAACAGATACAGATAGATGGATTGATGGTAGTTTGGTTGGGCGATGGGATGGGACAGACAAATGGACAGTTGGATGGATGGACTATATCATGACTATTAGGTAAATGACAGTTACAGTCAATGTACAATAAATAATAGATAAGACACCTCCACTGTAGTCAGTCAACCAGAACCAAAGCTTAATGAAGCAAACTCCGCACAGAAAGGCCCTGACTGGGAAGTGAACCAGGGACCTTCTTGCTGTGAGGCAACAGTGCTAACCACTGTACCACCATGCAGCCCCACAATGTTTTAATGCTATCCATTGATAAAAATAAGGTTGGGTCATCTCTCTTAGCCCTGGTTAATATCGTTCTAATCAATAAGTTTAAAATGGAATGTTTTTTTCTATTTGGTTGAGGTGACTCTTTAAGTATCACAAAGTCAGTGCGACAGCCCCGTAAAGAGAGGTAAGAATTTCTTTGATATCATAAAAAAAAACTGAACGTGGCTACTATTTTTCTCCAAGGCTGTACTTGAAGGGAAGTTTTCACTGAGAAACCCCGAAGATAATTTATGTAGCTTGGATGAAAATGTGCAGACCTTCAAATTTACTTCCAGCTGTGACACATGTAGCTTGCATCACTGACTCATCCCACACAGCTCCCATGGGAAAACTTTCCTCTCAAAACACAGACTTAAGTCTGCAGTGTTCGTTTTGTTTGAGGAGTATAATTGTAAGTCCACAGAGGACAAAAGTAGAATGTATTCCAGCTGTGACACATGCAGTTTGTATCATTACAGAAGAAAATCAGCTTTTACACCTCACCATATGAAAATTTGCTTCAAATAGAACCAGCTCTTGTTCCAGAAGTGTCTGTAATTGTATGTCTTCAGAGGAAAGATAGTCTGTCTTTGAAGGAAAACCACCTGGAGAGCATTTAAAGTTCATCCTGTAGGTGTCCTGGAGAATCTTTAGCACACCACATGTCCACATGAATTTATACATACTTTTGTGATGGATCCTTAAGTTGTTTGTTCTCACAGAGGCAGGCAAAGACTTTGTGGTTTGAACACAGATGAAGCTTCTGAAAGGAAACCCAAGAGGGAAGCTCAGGGGATTTTTACTGTGTAGAGATACAGTATTCCTACCCATATGGCAACAAAATGTGGTTAGACAGGACATGAATCATGAATCTGACAGCGGGTGGCCAGTCAGTCAAGTATTTGTGTGTGAATGTGCAAACATATTTGTATGTAAAAGCTGTCTCCTTGAAATTATGTTAAAAAAAAAACTCATTCTCCCTCTGTTTTGATGGGAAATGCAGCTGGTGCCTATTTACAGGGAAGTTTTGGTGTGAGAAAGGCTGTTTTAAGTTGGAGTGTGCTTTATGTCTAACATCTTAATCAGCAAAACCTCTTACAATTAAAATCTTTCTTTTTCCAGAGCCCAAACATGACCATAAAAGCACTAAATGTTACTGTGGTTGCAGAGAAGAAAAATGACAGGGAGGCAAATCAACACAATGCTATCAGACATTTAGGTATTATGTTGAGATCAACAATTTGCACTTGTATTATGATCGCTCATTATGCTGATAACAGTATAAATGGTAGCACATATATTACAATGCATAACTAGGACCCAATTGTAGAGAAAAATATCAGACTTGCATAATAAAGTCTTGACATCATTAGAGAAAAAAATGCAATATTAATGGATAAAGTTGTACTACTACAAGATGAAAGTCTTAACATTATACGTAATAATTAAGTTATGTCTTGAGAAGGCTCAGTCTATTGCTCAGTCTGCCCCTCTTTGGAGTAGAGTTAGCTTCTTGCACAGTTGCAATGGCTACTTGGTGCAGATGCACCAATGCATGTGTAATGTATTTTGTTATTTTCAAAACTAAAAATAAAGGCTAACCTGGCATGGTTCCCCAATAACTTAATCCTAAGGACCAAATTGTATCAAGACAATAAAAGGCTTAAACATCGATGAGTTTTGAGCATCCCAGTAAGTTGTAATATACTGCAGATTTCATTGTCGCTTTTGTTTCCATTATTTTATCATCAGAATAGACAGAAGAGGAAGTTCAGTTGTTAGAAATTCTCAAAAACTGTATTAAAGTCATAGAAGAAAATAATTGAGGCAAAATTATTAAAAAGAGTAGCAGTAAAGGTGGTCATAAAACGTAGAGTGGGTTAACTTGTCACGATCATGTAACTTTACTCATCATGACAAATTTAATTTTGTGTAAAATTAAGAAAAGGGTCCATACGGGTCAGATAATTAGCACTGACAAGCTGCACCTGGCCCAAAAGCCACCATCTGGGGATAATTGGACTACAATAAGGGAATCGTTAAATATTCTGACTTTTTCTCATCAAGTTTAGACTCAAGTTCAGGGTACAGAAGGCCTAGTGAGTTAAGGCGCACTCCAGGCAGGTGGCCCAGTTCAAGTCTGGCCTGTGGCTACTTTCCCATGTCTCTCCCCCACTCTGTCAATCCTGTTTCCAACTCTATCTACTGTCCACCTCTATGAATAAAGGCATAAAAAGCTCCAAAAATATATCTTTAATTTTAGACTTCATTCTTTTAATGTAGTGATTTTTTTTCTCTAATGTCTTTACTCAGGAAACATTATAACTGTAATCTCAAAATACTCCATCATAAAATGAGTTACCAAAGTCACTGCTTCAAAAGAAAGCACTGTGGTGGAAACATCATGCTGTGCGAAAGTTTCTCGGCATCTGGCCCTGGAAGGCTTACTGTATAAATGTATAGAGTATATTGCATACAGCAAAATACAATAAAATCTGGAGGGTAATCTTTTTCAGCAAAAGAGCTATGGCTTGGGAGATTTATTTAGCAGTAAGAAAATGACTGGAAAGAAAAGTGAAATCTAAACAGAAATGGTTTAAAGACAACAAGATGAATGTTCTGGAGTGGCTGAGTTAATGCCCAGACCTCAATTCAATAAAGAATTTGTGGCTGGACTTGAAAAGGGCTGTTCATGCCCCATTCCTGTGTAGCCTGACTGAGCTTGAGCAGTTTTGCAATGATGAATGGTGTAAAATTGCAGAGGCCAGATGTTTAAGTCTGATTGAGACCTATCCACACAGACTCAGTGCTGTGATTGCATCCAGAGGTGCATCTACTAAATACTGACATAGAACCAGTAAAACAGTAAAACATCTAAGGGGGCGAATCCCTTAGATCCTGTATATTCACATACTAACAATTAATTTTAAATTGCAAAGTGAAATAAGCTTGTACTTTCATAAAGACAGAGTTCTAGGCACATTCCTCCTATATTTTATCTAGCCTGCCCTGAATTTCATTCACTTGCTTAACATTCATTTTGTCGTCTACCCCCCCCCCCCCCCCCCATTATGTGCTTCCTGTATAGCATGCAACATTTTTCCACCATAGCATACTAGACCTCATCCTATTGTGCTCAGATACCGTCCTGCAGAGCACTCAACCACTGCTTCAGTTTTAGATTACATGGTCCAATGAATTTGAGTTTAAGCCAAAACTTTCCATAATAAATCATGTACTTTTCATTTTCCTGTGTGGCAATATTTGATATCCTTTGACTGAGAGAAGAATGGAACAACTAAACATGTGGCTTGGATTAAAATGGGAAATTGAATGAAACAGGAAAATAACATGATTTAAAAGAGTACACATCTTCCTTTAAACCACATAACCACTATTAGAAAAGCCAATACTGATTCCTGTGTCTTTCTCGTTGGATTTATTGGACATATTTTTGCAAAGCATATACTTTATTTGACTTTCGTAATATATAAAGTGAAGGAGAACATCAGGGGAACTATGGAAAAGTTGTCTTACATTTGGTGTTCACTATAGGATGAAAGATGGAATATCTATACTGTGGGAAATACAATTAGTCATTAATCCTCCATCAAATCACACCACACTCTATTCCATGCAATTATATCCTCCTCCTCTAATTTACATTCTTTCCCATTTGTGCTCTGCAGACCAAATCAGTGTGCAAGCGTGGAAACAACAGGTGTTGTGTTCGTTGCTTGCTGTCTAAACATGGCATGAAATGGGGTGATGATGACTCTATTTGTTTTCCCATACTCTGTTGCTCTGCGTAATCGGGATGACATAAAATAGCGGGACAGCATGGAAATGTTCCCTTTCCCTCATTCATTACACAATTATGCTAAGCTGCATGCCTGACTATGAACCAGATGTTGTGTAATTAACCTCAGTGTGAAGATAGCGTTCTGCCCGATTGTCTCTCACCTTCAAGAACGAAATGGAAACCAGGCTGAGGCAGAGATAAGGGAAGGTACTCTGGAGGATTTTTCAATGGCACATAAACCAAACAGATCTGAGCAAGACCAACCTGGTCAAAGAAGAGCTAAAAAAACTAATTAAGCATCGTGTACAGATAGCATTTTATCACATTGTCTGTAACCTTCAGCTAAAGCTGGGTGAGGACAGGAAATCTGAGACAAGCGGGGAGATGTGTGGAGGTGTTATTGAATATCAGAGCAGAATAATTTCATTTACAGAAAACCTTGGAAATGATCATATCATTAAACGTCTTTATGCCGTATACTGCCACTAGCAAATTGAAATAGGTGATTAGTCATGTCATTGGCATCTTACAAGTTCTTACTGTAGAAGGATGAACAAGCAAGAAAAAAAGTGCAAACCCCATTTCCAAAGAAGTTCGGACATCACAATAAAATTACATAATAGTAATTTGCAAATCCTCTTAAGCCTATATTCAATTGAATATAATACAAAAACAAAACATTTAAAGTTCAAACTGCACAGTTTTATTGTATATATATATATAATTATTTTTGTGAATATACCGAAGTTCTACATTTCAAACCTACAGCCTATTTCAATAAAGTCGGGATAGGTGCAGAAAAAGACTTGCAAAGTTGTGGAGTACTCAAATACAATGAAAATTACTGAAAGACGGCAGTTTTCAGTGTTCATTAAAAATCTTTCAGGTTGTTAAATGTATTAACATTTTGAATAGCAAACTCCAAAATAAAGCTGAACTTTTCTTACCATGATAATTTCATATAATACATGACCTGACTTCACTTTAAAGAGGAGTGAAAAGCTTTTGCAACTGTGTGTTCTGGGTATAGTAGTTTTCAGGGCCTAGGTGCATTTCTATGAGTATATATGAGTGTATATTATATAAAACTGCCTACATTTACAGTATATTTGCATTTATAATTTTTAAATTTACAGCCCTGATGTAAAAGCAGTCATAATTTTAGTTTAACAAATTAACACTGCTCCTGTTAGCCCTATACCGACATACCAGATTTTCACATTCATCCAGAAAACCACTCATACACAGTGTTTGAGAAAAGCTGGACTTCTCAAAGTATTCTCAGAATCTGATTGGACAAACATGGGGTCTGTCTTATTCATGACAGACCAATCACAATGACGAGACAAAACGAGGTGGCAGAGATGTGCAGCTCCAATGCTAACCTGAGCTACTCAACGGCAAAGCATGTCAAAGGCAAAAATTCACTCTAAAGCTCTTAGGAGACATGCGAAAACATCTTAAGAGAAGCTTTTGGTGTGGCTCTTTGCGCATTTTAAAAAAGAAGTGTGGTTAAGGTCTGATTTAGCTGCCACTTTTCTTACAGCTACACTCAAGTGTATACAGTGGCAGTAGCCACTGTATACACTTGCTTTCAGTTTATCGAAACCCCAGCGGTAATGATCCCAAACTCATGCTGGAGCAGGTCGGCAGAAGAGCAAAAACATCTTTCTGTCATGAAAAGTTTTCAGTGCTGTTATTTGCTCTTTATTTGATAAAGAAATTTGGTCCAGTTCTCGTAAAATGGTAGCTGTAGGTTAGTTATCCCAAAAACCTAGAGGATCCAATATGTGATTTTGCAAAGCAGATTACCTTGCTTTCTGTGTCCGTTTCTGAAGTACATTGCAGCCATGAGCAGCTGCATTACAAGTTAATGTGAGAATAAAGAGAACAACATGCAAGCAACATGTTATTTAGCCTGTGTGCAGCGAATTTGCTGTTCACTACTTCCTGTTTTAATGTAAAGTTGATATAGTGAGGGGATATATGACCAGAAGTCTGTACGTGGTGTTTTGATTTGAATCTGGATAGATGCTCTGAATTTCTGTGCATGACTTCCTGTACAAGTCAGTCTGCTCTGTTCAGGCTGACAGGTCCTGGCAGGTGTTCTATCTAAAATAGATGGAGAAGAGCACAGTGGTGCTTCCGGCTCATGCAAAAGACAGATCACGGTGCATGCCGTAGAAACACAAGCGCTGACTACAGACAGAGTGATCATCTCTCGAGCATGTGGAGCTGATGAAACACTGTGCAGATGAACCCTGTGGAAATTATGGTTTATACCTATCCTGCAATGTGTAACTCACAGAATACCACAGGGGGTGCATACATTCTGTCCCTTAGTTTGTATCTGAGGCAGTAAAAGGGTAGGTTAGTGTCTATGTCTATCTTCTCTCCACCCTCTTTAATGCTAAAAAACCAACAAGCCAAATTATTCAAACAAAAACACTCTTTCTCTGTGTTTCTATATCACACTGGACACTCATTTATTGCTATTCACAGCACAACATTTCACTCCACTGCTCTCTGTTTATCTAAACCCTGTGTGTGAATGTCACTGAGATTTCATAACAGAGGTGACTCCACCATTTGAACGACTGCCTCCTCCTCCTCAACCTCAGAAGAAGAGAACATCTGATTTGGTGCAAAGTACCACTGTCACACTGCATGTACTCTGTATTGTCCCCATACAAAAGGCTGATATGAGCCAAGGGGCCAGCTGGCTCTCTGAGGGCCCACACTCCAACCCACCCTGTCTCATGAGGACCCTTCAGGGTCGGCTGGTGAAGGTGAGGTGCTTGCATGTTAGAGAACCAGAGAGGGAGTGCAGACACTCACACCCAGGACAGCTAAATGAGAAGTGGGCTATTGAAAGCAGCTGCATTCTCTCCCCTCAACCCTCCACCTTTGTAAGAATCAGTACTTTCCTGAGGCCTAATGCAAACAGTTTTGAGCTGAGTTGTGTTTGTGCTTACTTACTTTAAAGGCAGAGCAAGTTAAATGTCAAAGCCACAAACCTGAAGATGCCTTCAACATCACAAATGTTGCATATTTTCCTACTTTTGAATTAAAAGTTTGCTATTCTTCTTCTCTAGCTCCAACTCATTGGCGGGTTTAAAGATTATACTACTAGTATTACTAGTTTTAACTAGAAAACCTTGGTAGGCTTATATGTTGTTTATGGGGCTTAGCGCTCAGCAAACACCAAAAGTTGTTCCAATACAGATTGGTACTGACTAACTATACAATTTAAAGTGTGATCACCACCGTGCCAGTCAAAATGGTTGTGATACCATGTTACACCTGCAAACATATTTACTGCCCACAAATGTAATAAACTACAAACATAATACAAATCTGCAGTTTTTAACATAATTATCCCACAAATGTTACCAATGGCGCACATAATAAAAAAATTCCCATAAACTTACGAACAGTTACAGTTGCATGGATTTTTTTATGTTTGCAAGGCAAAAATCTCTGCTGTTTAAAAAACTGCAGTTGCAAATGTAATATGAACATAAAAACTAAATGTTTGTGGTCATTGTTGTTTGTTGTAGCCTTTTCACACCAGTGGGTTGAAGTCAGCTCAAGCTCAAGTCACAGCAAAAAATGGAACCGTAGCCATTTCTTGTTCCCCATGAAACAGGAAGTCATTTTTTCAGAGTCTCGAGACACTGGTAGAGCCATGATTCTTATTAAAGTTAATTTAAATGTGTTAAAACAGCACTCTGAGGATTTTTGGAAATTTGTTGTCAGTCTCAGGAAGTTTGCACCTTGAAACTTTCTGTTTTATGGCGAACAAAACACACATTGGCGCAAATATAATAGTTATTTTGTTTGCAAAGAGCAACTGCTATTACGTTTGTGGTTTATTATGTTTGTGGGTGTCACATACCATACTTCCAAAACATAAACAATAATGGGGTGCTATGTAAAAGATGAAAAGAAGTCAGTGGGATGATGCTTGACTGCAGTAAAAAGAAAGGTTCACATGTCACTCATTGTATCGTATGTTGTCATATCATATTACATTTCAAGTTAGCTGAATGAATGAGGAGAAGAAAAATGAAGGGAAATTTTAGACAGCAGGCAAAAGAAGGGGCCAATGTCTTTTATCATATCCATGCTTACCGTACCATATCGCATTGCATCCCTTTGTACTGTATTGCACTGTATCACTTTGTATCATTGTTGGCAAAAAATCATTACTGGAGATCATTTTGTACAGCAGTAAAGAAAAGAATGGGTCATCAACTTGTACCATATTGTATCATAGTGTATTTTTAAGTATCAATCGCATTGTTTACTATTGTATAGTACATTTTAGGGATTGCCAACCCAGTACCAATTGGCAAAAATCATGTCTAGATATTTTGTACAGCAGTAAAAAGAGGAAGGGGCCATTGACTTGCTTCATAACACATCCTATCAGATCATACTGTATAGCATTGTGTCACACTTCATCACAGGACTTTGTAACACAACATTAGTTACCCAAGATTTGCCAATTATTACCCAGTGCTGGCAGAAATCATGTCTAGGTGTCAGAATCAGCATTAAGAAGGAAGAAATTGTATTGAGAAATCTCTACAACCATCAACCTTCACCAGAGTAATTGCATTGTGATTGTTAACAGCTGATCTGACAATGGCACCAAGGGAGCTTTTGTGCAAAAAAGCTCCACATTTGTTCAGTGACACTGATGATTCAGTGCTCTCACCTCAGCTCAAGCATTCAGAGTGCTTGTCCATGTCCTGAATGCTGTTTAATTCCACAACATTTAGCTGAACATACCCACTGCAGCCCTCTAATCACAAAACAATGGTATAGCTGCCGTCATTCTTCCTGAATTGACGAGGGTCGATGTTGACTTGGCCGTGCAATGCGCTGTGGGATATCTCTGGGCATTCCAAGCAAACCAGATGATGTCAGACTGTCCATCTGAGTTGCTGCCAATTTGATGAATCACAACTCAGTTCTCCTCCAGAAACAACAGACTTCTCTCAGTAGTTCTCACTACATTTTCTGAAAACAAAGATTATGATGTGATTCTTTCTTTCTGTCTGTATGCCCACTTTTTGAGCTTCTCTTGCTGATCCAAACCATGGATATGTAGTAAATCAAGTGTAGATATTGCATTAAACTCAGTTTATTTCTGTGGGAATCGCTGTATGACTGCATATAAAACAATTAATTTCACAATACAAATCCTTATTCCACTATGCATGTCAACGTTATCAGTTTCATTTTTGAACAAATGCCAAGAGAGACATATTTTTAATGTGAAAATGTGACAATACATTTAAAAACTGTAATTTGTTTCATTACCAAAGTTTACATTCATTTTCTGCGTGTTGGTGGTCAAACCGTAACTTTATCTTTTGATGTAGAAATCCAAACACCAAGAAACCTGAAACAGCATATCATAGCACCAATAATAATTTAAAATATTTCCTTGTGATGACAAAGTGTGCTTTTTGTTTGAAAAAGATATCACCGCCCTGCATGACGCACAAATAAAACAGAGACACAGTGGTCTCTGCACCACTCCAATTCAACTTTGCACTCTTGTCACTGAACACATTTTTTATCACCTCTATGTATTTTCATTTCTTTTAAGATTCTAATATATTTTTTGGCACTATTTAGGCTCATTTATGCTCTACGTCTTAACCACATAAGGATACGGGCAGACCTTTCTGTCTTCTGTTCTCTGAAAGCTTACGGACCAAACATAGCAATACCACCGCCAAGCGTGGGGCAATGTTTAACAATGCAGCCAACAGGTCAACCCAGGGAAGCAACAGAGAAGAATCATTTGAAAAATAGGTGAAACTTAATCGAGTGTTCTGAGAAGATGTCACTGAATATTAAGTGAGTTATTAGAAAATACAAACATATCAAAGATGTTAGCTCGCCTGGGCACAGAGACACATCTACAAGAGCACAGCTGGGTAAAGGACGGGCCCGCCATTCTGCTGTCATAGTTTAACACCAAAGCCTTTGCTCTGCCAGATCATTGATAAGTATTTTAACTGAGAAGGAGTTTTGCATTTACTGTTTAAGGCTGAATGTATATGTAAAAAGCAGAGCAGGAAGCAGACCTATGTGCATACAGTTCCAGCTGGATTGGGATTAAAAGAAATGTGTATGACGTGCGTGCACAGTGCTTTATATATCTGAATTTTATGAGCGGATGCCGACTTTGGATTTATGTGCAATTTTCATGTAGATTCTATGCACTGTTTTATAAATGAGACCTCTGACCACCTGTCATCAGTCAGAGCTGATCTGTTGTTACTCTTGATTAATGATGTTTATTTTAAGCACAGAATTATCCCCATGTTCAATGATTCCATGCTTGTAGTTTGGACCCCACATATCATGGAGTTGTTTATGGCCTGAGTTCTCTCATGTATCCTCTGGTGATGGTCTCCAGTGACGTGTCGTATATGAGCAAGTATATTTACTAATGATACTGCCATACACAAGTGCATGGTGAAACTGGAAGTTTTCCTCCAGCCTTAAAGCCCAGTTAATCCATTTTTTTAACTGTCATAACTGTCTAGGCATCCTGTTTTTATTCAAACACAAACACAGAAGGCTCACAACACCAGTATGGCAGACGGTCAGAGGGCCAAGTCTGTATTTGTATCTTTGCAAGTCTGTGTTTATGTCACACTTACTCTGGGATATCTCAGTGTCAGACTTGCCAAAAGCTCCTGCTGTTTCAGCACACATGGATATAAACACAGTGTGTTCAGTGACTGCATTGTGTATTCCTCGATTTTAACACCATTCGTCTCCATTCATTTGTGTAGGTGTTTATTTGGTTGTGAATTTTAATTTACCTGTAGCAGCTCCTCTTGGTCTCTGCCCACCTCCAGTGCTACTGCTACCGAAGCAAAGGGACGACTCGCCATCTGTTGTCGCTCTCTCATCAGCTGCTATAGAGGAAGGAAAAAAAAAAGATTATGATTTTAATTGTTGTTCCAAGATAAAAAATGTAAGTGAAGCCATGAAACTGTTTCAAACTATATAACATGCTATTCATGTACAGTTAGACATTGGTTACCTACAGTTGAGGATCTCAGACTAGCTACATCAGTGTCTTCTTTTAAATCCCCTTTAAAAACATATCTTTATTGGAAAGCCTTCTTGTGAACTGTTTTATTTATGATCCCTTGTTTATGTCATTGTTTTTCCATTGGTCAAGGTTTTTAATATCACATCCAATTTTTCTTTTCTTTTTATTCTTCTATCTAGTCTGCCGAACCTTTTGCTACTACTTGGTGTATTTTATTTTTAATCAATGATTATTTTTCTTTTTATCGTGTTTTTCACTGATGGACTTTGATGTTTTTGTAAAGCACTTTGTAACTTGGTTTTGATAAGTGCTAAATAAATAAACATTATTTTTATTACCTCCGCCAAGGAGGTTATGTGATCGGCAGGGTTTATTTGTTTGTCAGTTTGTTTGTTAGCAACATAACGCAAAAAGTTATGGACAGGTTTTGATGAAATTTTCAGGAAATGTCAGAAATGGCATAAAGAAGAACTGATTAGATTTTGGGAGAGATCCAGATCACCATCTGGATCCAGGAATTTTTTAAAGGATTCTGGACTGTTATGAGATAGGGCTAATGGCAGAGGTCTGCACTCTCTGAGTGCTTTTCTAGTTATTACTATTATTAGTTTGCCACTGAGAAATTTTCAGTAGCATCTGTAGAGCCACCGCAAAATCTTCACCAGTAGTATGCTATGCTTGGTTTATACCTCTGCATCAAATCTAAGCCACAGATAAACCATAGTGACCTGCAGCCTTGTAACCACATTGTACTTGTGCATTGGTACTTCTGCATCACTCTGCAGATGTCTGCAGAAATGCATGGCAGTGTAGTTTACATGCTTTTTATATGTCCAGTTTGTGGTCCCATCATGTTCTCTGTTTGTGTACAGAAAACCACAGAGAATTAAACCGGGTGCATTATGTCGAGCTGATAAACACTGAGCAGTAGTTGATCATTTAAAGAAGAAAAAATGGAGGTATCAGAAGAGATGGAACGAGTAGTTTATGTTTGTTCAGCCACTTAGTGAAGAGGAAATGCCCAAGCGCTATTTTCTAATTTCAGCAGGTAGATCTAGCAAATTGGTTGCTTTCTGCAGCCACTTATTTCACACCAGTGTACACACAATATAGATGATTAAAAGACTGGCAGTCACCCCATGCAACCCAGCGGACCAATCACAGGGCTTGTGCTCTGCATTATTTAAATAGAGCTCAACAGCGCCCGCCCACTTTTCAGCACTGGTTCTGCAAGTGAAATTCAGAACATCCCATAGACATTTCATAAAATCTTTAATACAATGCTTTAAAAGCATTTACCAAGCTAGCTGGCTTGAGTACTCATGTCTATAAAACATAAAATTCAGAGAAGAAACTGCAGTCAAAAACAGAGAAAAAGGTAAGGGTACAAGATTGTGCACAGATTTCTTTAAAAGGAAGGAAACTAATCCCACAGTCCATTTATTTTATTTGTCTTTAATGTTGGCTTTTCAAGCTTTCAAACATTATATGTACCTTTTTTCTGAACTTAATCTTTATTATCATTTATATTTCTGAAATTATGTCAAAATATTTTGTAGTTTCACCATCAATCGCTTCATACTTCGGTGGCATGTATTTTTGTCATCAAGAGTTGACAGCCTTGATTTGCGTGTAGACATTTCCAAGGTAACTCATAGACTGTAGAAAGATTTGGACAAAGTCTTGAAGCCAATCCGCAGGGGCTTCCATATTGAAATCGCGATTTCAACTGAACTTTGGATCAACCTAATGGCCCTTCTAGTAACTCAACTTCCCGTCAGCTACCTAGCTTGCATTCTGGTTGACAGAAACATAGCTTTTGCCTGTCGAGCTATCTGTTAATCAAATGAGATGCGCCAATCAGTCCAAAGTGAGGTTTTCCAAAATAAAATCAAAACCACTGTGGTACAAAAAAATCCACCCCCTGCACAGTGAGAGCTCAAGAAGACATTAGCTGATGAGACATGTTTGTTTTTTTGGACCAGGCTGTGAACCTGTTTTTAACATGTGTAAAAAACAGCTGTTTAACATGTGTTCAAACAGGTCTTCCAGTGTTCCTGCAGCCAGCCTCAAGTGGACGCTCACTGTATTGCATTTTTTTCCACTTCCGCATTGGTTTTATTTTCAGGCCCTAAGGTTGCCACTTGAGGTAACCAGCCCCCCCCCCACCGACATTTTTCTGACATTTGCACCAAACTGATAAAAAGCTGCATTCATGGCTTTTAATTAGCCCAGACGGATATCTGCCTTGAAAAATCTTTCCTGAAAAGGCGTAGCTTATGTGATGTATGTCACAAACTTTACATAAAAGGTAGAATGTTACTGCCTCTAACCAACTTTACCATTCAGAGACCACTCCCATCCTCTCCTGCACCCCTGCACTGCCTGGGTACTGAGGGCTCCAGCTTTAGTAATGCCAGTGCTGGAGCCAACAGCCCAAACAGGTAGTGCTCAGGACCACCACAGTCCACCACAACACTACAGCCTGCTCCGGGCGACTCTGGAGGGGAAAAATCCTCCACTCAAAAGATTGCTCTGAGGCGGGACTCTGTGTCACTTTCTGGCAAGGGGATGTCACTGTCACTCTCGCGTCATCGGGAAAACCCCGTCCTTTTCCTTTTCCTCCTCTCAGTTTCTAACTGCCCATTTTTTTGGGTATTTTTCAAATTTCTGAAGTGAGCTCTGAGCTGGGGGTTTACTTACACTAAATGACAAATACTGACTTATTTGTCATTTAGGCCCAAATTTATGTTAAAACGGGTCCCTTGATAAGATAGAAAATCCCTTTTACAATTGATGAGGCCAATAAGAAAAAAGCAGAAATTAGGGAGAAAATGAGGAGGAAGGAGAAGGAAGAAAGACAGAGGTCAGGAAAGCAGCTGAAAAAGACAAAGAGATGAGAGGAAGAGAAGAGTCAGGAGCAGAGATCAAAGTAAAAATGTTTGATTTGCAGGAGGAAGAAGAAGAGGGAGGACTGGCAGGTGGTGGGGGCATGTAGGGAGTCAGAGAGGCGGTAGAGGAGGGCAGGCCAACTTCATTAGTGAGGAAATGTCAGATGAACAAAGGCAGGCGGCGAGGCCTTTATCAGCATGGGGTCTACATAGCACGACTGAAAACACACACAGATATAAAGAATCCTGCATAAAGTACTGAAGAACTTGTTGTGAGGTAAAATCATGAAAGCCTTTCTGATTATACCTGATCTTTTTTAGAACTCAAAAATGGCAAATCAACAAGCTCACTGCAGCTTCCTCTGCCCTTGTCTTCCATCAGAAGGCCTGTTTTCCAGCTTTTTCCACTCCACCACAGACATGTTAATGGGCTTTTGTTTTTTTTTTACATTTAGCTGCGGGGTGGCCACCTGTTTCACGCAAAACAAACTCATTTCTGGTCCATTATATGCCAAGCTTTAATCATCAGTATGTTGCTGCCTGGTGCTTCCCTCGCCAAACAAACAAATACACGTCTGATAGTTGAAACTAACGGCGGGAAGGCAGATGGAGAATCTGGGCTGCAGACGGTGACCCTTACTCAGGAAGGCAAAACTCTGGTTTGTTTACAACCTCAGATGGTTTTTCGCTAATATGTGCAACATTAAATGAACTTTCATGTAACAGAAAGAGCAACGGCAGCTGAAAGGAAGGAACAGAAAGCTAAAGTAAGAGAAGTCATAAACCTGGGCAAAAATGCTAGTAAGATAGTAGAAGGCGCCACTGTAATGTGGAAAACTCATAGACTGTATTAAACATGGATGTTAAATAGTATTAGTGACCCTTACAATATGTTACTGAAGTAGTGTCTCAAATGTACTGTATATCTCATTATTTTTGAAGTTGTATTAGGTACTTGGGGATAGTAGTGCCATTAATCTCCAGTGATGTCAGTAAGTTTAAACAGGATGCACTTAGAGAAGCTAGGCTGTGCGGCGTAGCAGATGGGTACTGTTTCTGCGCTTAATATAGCGAGTTTAAGGTACAAATGGGCCAAAAAAAAAAAAAAAAACAAGGCTGGTGCAATTGTACACTATGTCAAAATTTTTGAAGATTTAATTTTCACCCGGTGTGTTTGGCACTATTTTACATGGAGAGCTACCAGCTATGTGTTCCTCTGCCTCTGCATATCTGAACAGCTGTTTGGTCCAAGGAAACATGACTGTCACCAGCTACTATCGCCTTGTACAACCAAACTTCAAAAATACAGAAATATCCCTTTAAATTTACTAGCAAACAGCTACAACACATTCGTGGGCCAGTTAGAACAGCCACACTCCTAGTTAACCATAATTCTGATCTTAATTTATCAACTTTGATGAATTATCAACTTTATAAACTCAAAGATTTGTGAGCTATCTGGGCAAAATTCCTAATCTGAACCAAGCTGCATATGTGCTTGTCAGCTTTAAAAAATGGCACTTTGTATTGGTGTGTTTGTGACTTAAAGTATTTGCAGCAAGCCTAAAACAAACCAAGCCTTTAAATTCCATCACCAGGGGGCCCTCAATCAAAACAACAACAAATAGAGATGCACTGCTCACCACAGCCCACCTCCACTGCTTACTTCTTTTTCTGAGCTGTGAGTTGTTCAACAAAAACAGCACTCCACATGTTGTATGCAAACCAGTGTTTTGGTTTCCCTTACTATTTTCACATTATGAGGGAGAAAAGCTTTTAATAGTTTCATTTTTCCCTGGCACTATGAGCGACTTGCAGAGCATTCTGGGATTATTTGTAGCACAAACCAGTAATGGCCCTTTAAACAACTTTTCTCCCTCATTATGAGAAATGCATTCATGAAACCAAAGTGTTGCCTTACTGCTAAGTAACACACAGTTAACAATAATGACCAAGACTTTTTGCAAACTAACTTGTTCTCCAATCTCTTAGGACTAAAAAGTGAGAAATAATCATTCTGTGGCCAAAAATAAATAAATTAATTAATTAAAAAATCAAAATGTTGACATATTGACAAATAGGTGCTTGTGCTTCTTTGTATTGGCTCTATTTGCGCCACTATTCAAAGCTGTTTCTGTCTGCAGTGACACAGAAGGCCACATCACAGGCTCTCTGTCTCTCTCCATTATGTGCTATTCAGGCTGTCTCCATCAGGATCTATGTGCAGTAAGAGTTGCACAGTTTGACAAAGCATGATGGGAGAAAAGAACAGCCTGCCATTGGTTGCCCAGGCCTCACAAAGCATTCTGGGATACAAAATGTCATTTACTATTAGCCACTTGCAGCACAGATGCTAAAAAATGATTTAAAAAGGGGGGGGGGGGTTAAATGTCGGATTTACTGGTGTGGATTTAATATTCAATGACCCTCGCGAATCGACAACATTTCAAGTCCTGAAAGGCTTCCTTAGGGATTTGAAGGCAAAGATAACATTATTGGCTAGTTGTGGCTCAAAAGTTAATTAGCTTTTCGTAACCTGTGTCACTTCTTGTTGTATATGACAAGGCAGGTGTCAGAGGGTTAATGTAAGAGATGTAAGGGGAGCTTGATAAAATATGACACTTTGAAAAATTTTAAAGACATGGGAAAAAAGAAAAAGGGAGATGAATGGCTATAATTATTCCAAAAAAAAATTTTTAAAAACGATGATAGCACCTTGGAATGTATTGCCATTTTAAAGGAGTTAGTTTGAATGGCATAATGATTTTGTGAAATTTAAACTAAGGAAAACTGAAGTTCTCCAACTTACAGCAATCTTTTAAAAAGTAAAACATTTTATCAGTCTAAACAGCTAGATCTTTGTGTGGTGAAAAGTAAAAGATAGGCAGGAAACAAAAGAGGCACAAAGAACGTCTAACACATACAAAAAAATAATGAAATAAAAGCACAAACAGATCAAGAAAGCCAAGAGAAAGAAACAAAGCAAAAATGAATGGAAGAAAAAAGCAAGGACTCCTAAATGTCACTGACATCCACCTCCTGTTACCTCGGCCAAAACACAAGCACCCCCTGCCCCTCTGCGTCCTCACTGCTGCTGGAAAAAGAGGTTGCACATTGACATTACCCAGCTGTCAGGTGTTGTGCTATCATGCTGCCGGCTGCATGCTTGCCAGTGTCAGACTCTTAAAGCATGAGTGAATCCTACAACTGTAGCTACATCAGCACAGTCAGGTGCTCCGGCGGCGGTAACTGCTCTGCTAGCAAGCCGCCGTGCAGGCTAATGTGATGTCTTCTCTTGTTAGCTGTCAGGACTACGCTAACGCTGCCTGCATGACAGGTTGTGCTCGCTAGCGTCGCTGTTAGCCTCCTGTTGATGTCAGCTTAGATCTGTTAGATCTTCTGTGAGAGGGAGCAGGGGAGATGGAGGGTGTCTGTACTGGGAGATTTGAATCACTGTATCAGCT
Source organism: Cheilinus undulatus (assembly GCF_018320785.1). Classification (NCBI taxonomy): domain Eukaryota; kingdom Metazoa; phylum Chordata; class Actinopteri; order Labriformes; family Labridae; genus Cheilinus; species Cheilinus undulatus. The sequence goes on along the minus strand of NC_054870.1, from coordinate 19,357,378 downwards.
TTGAACATTTTAGAGAGAAGTGGCTGTTATTTTGTCTTATTTGTGCCGTCTTTATTGTACTTCTACGCTGACTATTCATTTTTACACTGGTTTATTTTGGCTTTATATACTGACTTAAATGTGTTGTATGTTGTTAAGCAGCATTTTTACATAAACTTGAAAAATCAATCCATTATGAATAAATGGAGAAACTTCTGCATGTAACTTGTCCAAAGTGTGCACACTTCATTGTACAGTTAAGCAATTAACATCCTGCCCCGTGGCATTTATGAAAATGCAAAGCAGGCCATGTTCATGCTGAACTATTAACAAGATGGCAAGACAGCAGCTTTGAAAGGTGCTGATTGAGTGCTTAAGAGGAACATGATCTTAGATTTAAACCTAATGAAAATATCTCTGATAAAAAGGGTGGAAAATGTGGTTTTATTTGCATTTTTGATACCCCTTGATGCATATACATTTGGGAATTTTATACACAAAGTCTCTGTCATTCCTCCTGTACAGTTCAGAGATTTGTGGAATTTCAAGGTGCACTGAAATTGTTTGGTTACAAGATGAGGGTAGTGGAAGAGTAAAGGGGAGCCATAATTGAAACTGAAGCACAGTCGAGTGGAGTGTGCCTGCAGATCATACATTTCTTATGGTCACTCTCACAGACTGTTCATCTGAGATGCTGTATATCTCAGGAAGGAAATGCCATACATTTCCAATGCAAAGTATTTCAATTACAATATATTATTTGAAATTCAACTTTATTCATAAACAAAGTCTGGCAGTTATTCATGAAATAACCACATTGCAAACATTACAGACTAAACAACATTTCATAAATAAAACAGAAATTAAGGTCAAAGGTCCAATTCAGAATGTACCTGGCGGTAAATTTGAGCAGAAGACAATTTACGCTAGCTAGTTAACGTTACTTCATAGGCCAGTGTAGCTATGTTAGCTTTAGTTATGTAAGCTTTAGCAAATGTAGCTAAAATTACATAGCTACGTGAGCTACGTAGATATGTGGCTTCGTAGCTTACATAGCTAACTTTAGCTTCTTGGCTTCAGTAGTATAGATGTATATGAGATTTGTGAGCTTTAGCTACATTTGCTACAAAGCTCTGTCAGCTTCGTAGCTTCCATAGCTAACGGAGCTACGTAAGACACGTTTGCTACATTAGAATGTTTATGGAGGCATTTATGGAGGATTATTCTCCTGTGAGCAGACTATTGACTTGACTGTATTAAACATTTTGTAATTAGATTTTACAGGTCAGGTTTTTAACTTTTGGTATCCTAACCCTTACCTAACCCGACTGAGAGATTATTTTATAGTTTTAGTTTTATTTCTGTTCAGACAGATGCAGCATCTCACAGTAATGGCCTGAGCAAGAGGGCATCTGTGAGCTACAGTCTGCAGCCAGAACCTTTCAGTAACTATGGAGAGAGAAAGGTGGGGAATGACATGCAGGAAAGGAGCAACCGCTCCAGACCAAAAGACCACAGCCTCTGTATATAGTGTATCATCACCACTACTATACCAGTGTCCTATTCACTATGCTGTCTGCCTTGGTGTGGAATTTTTGTAGAAATTGCATTTCTAAATCCCTTTCTATGTAGTCTGCACACAGTTTGAGAATGTGTACATAATATGCTGCTGTGAATGCTGTAAAAAAGCAAATATCAGCAGCAGAGTGGACGTGCCGTTGCCGGACTGGAGTGCCGGACTGTGGACAGTCTGAATGACTAGAGAGAGGGTGATTTTCCTCCACAGAACAATTCGCCGGTAGATCGCGGTGGGTATAAAAAGGTGAATTTAGTTTGAAATTCCTCATTCCTGTTCAAAATGTTAAAACGTGGAGAGCTCACTGAAAATGAAAGAGTCCGTATTAAAGCACTTCATGATGCTGGACGGTCTCTGAGACAAATATGACAGGTGGTCTAATAAATTTGTTAAGCACTGTATTTTCTCCCCAAAACACCTAATGGGTTAAATGAAGTCTATTCACTGGCTGGGCTGTATGACACACCTTAATGAATGGTGCGTGTGTAGAATAGTAGTGTGGAGAAAAGGTCATCCCTACTAACCGACACACAGCACATATAAAAGTAATAATAGTTAGAGTTATAATGATATATAGGGTTTCTCAAACAGGATCCAGAACGTGTGGTTTACATAGAAGACCCATCACTATATACTGTAGAATCTCTGCTTGTTTCTCTAATGATCATAATGATATTAACTGGATTCTAAAAAGTGAAAAAAATGTTTGAAATGACGTTATTACAGGTAAAAAACTTTTCATGGTTGAGTTTTTGTTTAGATAACTTTACTATAAGGGTTCATTCATGTGTAAATTTGACTCATAGAGGTGTTTTCTCAGCTCTGCTTTCCCCAAAGCCTCTGTTCCTGTGTTACTGAGATTAGATAAACTGGCCAAGGTGAGATGGGTCACTTTTGTGAGTCTTTGTATGTGACCTGATACACCAGTCTAGACAGTGGAATTATGTATGGACATAAATGTGAGAGTGGTATTCAGCACTGTGTCAACTTTTAGACTCTTGTAAGTATGCATGGTGTGTATGTCTGTATTAATTGTGCATATGGACACTTTAGTGTCAATCACTTTTCATGCATGTCCATAGGAAAACAAATGCACATACTAATTTGATCAAACAGATCACTTGTCTGTGTGTTCATGCATGCTTTGTTAGTTTAATGCCCCTTTGACGAGTCCTTGAGTGGGCAACAAGGACAAGGCAGCGGCCATCTTCTGTCTGCCCGTTGGGCTGTAAATCAGCCATAAAATGGCTAATTAACTCTGCTGTGCTGTAAACAAGCAGCGCAACACTAGACACCAAAAATCTTGATGAAAAAAGTATTGGAGGAGAAAGGTGGGTTGAAAGGCTGGATGAATCCAGGCAAGAAAAAACAGCAATATTGCTTTTAAGGAATTTAGCTGGATGTTAACAATTCTAAGAGAGAGTTAACATTTTCTGCAAGTATTTCTCAATGCTTTCACTCCATATTGAATGTCCCTGTGTTTATCTAGCGTCATAGGGAGGCGCGACATCCAAACATCCATTAATGCATCCATCCCGCCGTCTCAGCTGGACAAACAGATGCATAAACAGCTGGGAGGGAAAAAAGAGGCTACAACAATGAAGCCAATCACATGGCGAATTATGCTTCACAGAACGCAGCTCAACCAAAGTAGCACCTGCAAGCTCAAATTGCCAGTCCTGTTAGACGGATTGGAAATACCTGTGTAATGTGCTGTTTGCTGATTTCGGATGCACTCTAGTGCAAATGACGGGTTTCACAACACGACGAGTGGTTCACTGCTACTGTGGCTGTAATTAAACTCCACATCAGTTGTTTGAGGGAAAAACTGGAGCAATTGCAGCACATTTGCAAGCCTAGCTGTTTAAGTTAGTGTTTGTGTGTCGGTAAGAAGCTCTAGGGAAGTAATGCAGAAACTGATCTGTGTTTTTGTTAAATAGTTGCCGGTTATGGATGGTGTCATGGGCAGGATGTAGATTATCGTTTTATTCTGACAGTCATTAAAATATGTATACACTTTTTGACCACGTATTTTGGGACAACATCAGGAAGGAGGTACCAAGATACTGTTTGTTTCTACTTCAGTGCCTGTTTGTTGTCAGATATTTTAGAGCTGCTTGGTTAAGTTTAGTAAAAAAAAAAAAAAATGGTTTTGACATGAAATAAGAACTCAAACTTGAATTTTTTTTCCTGCAGACATCAAACATCAGTCTGGTCTACACTGCAGCATTTGGCCTCTCATTGCCTTGAAACATTTTTGCAAGCTAACTATATAGACCTTTTTTCTCCAGACATCCAATTTCACTTCAGATTATTTTACATTGGAATTATTTTCACTTACACAAAACTGTACAGGCCTGAATTTTGATCTTCCTACAGCTACTGGACTCCCAGAAGATCTCTGGAGGAGGTACGTAGTCTGCAATGACTTGGACTGATGGAGTAAATTAAATAGACATAAAAATATCTATATTGTTCACATATACATGTTAGTGAGTAGTGTATCAGTCCAGATGAATCAAATCCATGCCAAATGTCTGGTTTTAAAGCGATAAAAACAAATGTCAAATCACAATGTTTAAATCTATCTAAAACAAACTTTACTAATTGTCCAAATCAGCGAACAACAAGGAAAAAGATGGATTTCTATGATGTGAATATAGAAAGATAAGAACCAAACAGACAACACACCACACTCAGACACACCAGACAGAATTTGCTGATAGTGACCTTCTTAACAACACATTTTTCATCCAACATTACTGCCCCTGCTCCCCCTGTAGATGTAATGCTACATCAGCGCCCATGTTCCTCCAGTCAATCTGTAACCTAACAAGATGGTTTAATCAATGCCACAGAGGGCTGCAGGTTTAGGGCTGATTAATGTTTTAATCAGAGATAGGAGGGAAACAACCATCTTTGGACAGGGCGTATAACTCTTACAGACTGATCCCAAATCCACAGACAGTCACTGTTTCAGCTATGGATTGTGAGTGATTCTACTTATTTAGGCTTATAGTCCAAGAATGAGCATCAGATATCAAATTTTTTCCACTAAAAACAGGATTTTAAAGAAGAAACTGCAGTAAAATTGCCAACCAAAATATCTCCTTGGGGCTTTCAAGGCTCCAAGAAGTGCACAATATAGTTCCCTCTTAAAAAGATGTCTGATGGGTGCTCTAAAAGTTAATAAAATATAAAAGGGAACAGATGAAAAGGGTGAGCATGACAGTACATTTTATGGTTCAGCAGCAGGGAAAATCTTATTGTAATATGAAATCTGGTCGAGCATTACGTGATTCCCTGAAATAAGTACAGTGAAAGAAAAAGCAGGATAGGGCAATACATCTGTTGGAGGTTTTGAATCTCAATTTTTCTGATGATTGCACTCAGGCGTGAAAGTTAAAGGAGTAACACATGCCATCTGAAAAACGAGCTCTGTTCCCTTAGATTTGATTAATGCACCTTTCTGATATATCTTTATCCATCCATCCATTTTTTTTTACCCCTTATCCCGTTCGGGGTTGCGAGAGTGCTGGAGCCTATCCCAGCTGTCACTGGGTCAGAGGTGGGGTACACCCTGGATTGGTCGCCAGTCAGGACTGACATAAAGAGACAGACAACCAGGCACACTCACATTCACACCTACGGACAATTTTAGAGTCTCCAATTAACCCAATGAGCATGTTTTTGGTGGTAGGACGAAGCCAGAGTACCCAGAGAGAACCCATGGGTGCATGGGGACAGAGCATGCAAACTCCATGCAGAAAGGCCCTGTGAACCAGGGACCTTCTTGCCATGAAGCAACAGTGTTAACCCCTGCACCGCTGTGCAGCCCTGTATGTCTTTATGAGAATGAAAGACACAGGAACTACTACAGCCTTTTTTCTAACAATTCAGTAGCATAAATCTACTTTGTTGTGCAAATGCAAATAAAAGAATGCTTTCTAAAACACTGGAACAATATATTAAATTAGCACAAAGACAACAAATCAATTATGTTGAAATGATATAATTTTGTAGAATTTTTATGACAATTTAGTATTAGTATCTAGAATTAGTATTAGTAGACACAAGTTTTAAAAAGCTCTCAATCAAAACCATAAAAAAAGATGATAGAGGTAGCACCCCGCCACTGAGAAGAACTCAAAATAGATCATAATCTAGACAAACAGGGGGAGCTTGGGTGACAAAAGAAGCATCTGATGGATGAAAATATTCCTGATTTTTTACAGGTAAGCAGCAGAATAACTAAATGAGAAGGAGCGATAGCCAGTACCAGTTCCCACCTTCTTATGTATCAGTGATGGCTGAAAAATCCAGTAGACAGTGACTCAACACTCAGGACACAAACTGCATAATGTTTTTCTCTGTGTCCTTGAACATCAATAAATCACTTACACAAAAAAGTACTGGCACTCCTGATAAGCAAAACCTTTTCTAAAAATATACATTGTACCTTGCAGGTACATATGACCACCTTGTTTTGCACTCCTTTCAAAAAGAGTAAGGAATGAAACTATGGTTTTTAAGTTCCTCTCTATATCTTTGTTCCAATGGCAGCAGGATAAAACAGCAAGACGTCCTTCAACTGATTTACATTTTCTATTTCTTTTTCAAGGATCCCAAGGCCTTAAGAGCCCACAAGGGAAATATTATCCCTACATTCTTTTTAATGTGTGCCCAAAAGTTGGCTCCAATTTCACAATGTCTAGAATACATCCAGAGGGAGGTCTGTGTGAGGCGTTTAACCCCTAGACCTTCCACTTACTGTGACACCAAAAGCAAACTTATATTTCTCACTTTTGCCCCTGATTTCTATTTTGGATAAAAAAATAGAAACTTTTTAACAATGGCTCAATTTGTTTATTTTAATTCAAGGTAGCACAGTGATTAAAATACTTTTCATTTAACTGAGTCATCTAAAATTCTGTAAACTTTTAACCTTTGCAAAAGAGCATCTGTTGACCTAAAGAAAATAATCAATTTCATAGCTGAATCCAAAAAAAGACTATAGGCTTGAAAAACAGAGCAAATATCAGTCCCTCTGTCAGTCTAAATGCACTTAAATAACATTTACGTAATCTTTGGTTGGCCTTCCCCCTTCAGTTTATTGAAATGTAATTTCTGACATCTTACATGTGATGACATTAATGTGCTGATGCTACCCTATGCTTCACAAGACCATTTTTAAAATATTTTTTGATGCCTTTATGTTTAGAGAGTAGGACAGTGGTTAAAGTTGGAAACTGAGTGGGGGGAGAGACACACAGGAAAGGAGCCACAGGCCAGACTTTAACCCAGGACATCCGCGTTCACAGGGTGCAACCTAGCCGCTAGGCCATCTGCGGCCCCACCAGTCACCTTTCTAAACAAAGTCATCAAATAATGATGCTTGGTCACAAAGTGTACCCTTAAGCATCAACATTAGATCCAATGGGCTTTCAACTACCCCTACTGATAACCCATCTAACATTTACCCCTTAAAGCCTGTTGTATCATATTTCATACATACTTTTATTATACCTCTATCTAATCAATATGATCAATAAATTACTAAAAAAAACCTTCTAAATACAATCTGATAAATGACACCTATTGTATCAAATGAGATACAAAAAAATATACATTATATTTTACAGAATTTATTTATTCTATTATTTTTTTTTGGGGGGGGGGGCAGTAGAAAGTTAAATAATTATTTCAGTCCCAAAAATGAGAATTTTCTGGCTATAGTTTGTGTTTTCAGGCTTTAATTGGTTAATACTTTTGGTGATGTATTGGAAAGACAGAGAAAGTTCCCTTTTTAAGTTCAATTTTTTGGCTTTTGCTTTTAATGGATAGGACTGCTAAAGAGAGAAAGAACATATGTGGGTAGAGAGTGGGGAAAGACATGCACTAGTGCCAAGACTGGAATTTGAACCTGCGGCCAGTGCATCAAGGTCCTGTAGCCAGGACCTTGGCTACAGCCAGTTGGCTAATGCCAATTAAGTAATAGAAAATGAGTGAAACTGATTAGGGGTCAACTGATTTTGGATTTTCATAATTGATACTGGTTATTAGAAGTCATCAAGACAGTCTGGCTGCAGACTGTACATCTCTGATGGCCACTCTCACAGATTGCTAAAATGAGAAGCTGTCTTTTTTAGAATGGAAGTGCCAGTATGTTTTATTTTCTTTTTAACTTAATTTTATCCATAAGCAAAGTTTGGCAGTTACATTCATAAAATGACCACAATGCAAGCATTGCAGAATAAGCAACATTTCATAAATTAAACAGAGAAAAAGATCAGAGATATAATCTGGGATTCATTTATGTATCCACCCATTTTAGAAGTAGTTACATGATGGATCGCTTTAGCTGCTTTAGTTTTAGCTAAAGCTAATGTAGCTATGCTAGCTATATGGTAACATTACTACATAAGCCAATGTAGCTAAGGTAGCTCTACCAGTGTGAGTTTTAGCAGATGTAGCTAAAGCTTATGCAGCTACCTAGGGAACATACTCTAGCTACTTAGCTTCTTTGTGAGCTTAGCTTCAGCTATATTTGCTATGTGGCTTACAAAGCTAACAGAGCAACAGTAGCGACGCCTGCTGCATTAAAATATTTTCATTCAGTGCAAACCTTTGTTTCTGTAAGCAGAATTTTTACCCAGCTTTATTTAATGTTTCATTTCGCAAGTAAGGTTTTTAATTTAACTTTTGATACCCTTACTTTAACCCTTACCCTAACCCTAAACAGAAGTTTAATCCAATTTTAATTTCAAAGTTGTAGCTTGTATTTATATTCTGAAAAAGATTACTTCTCAGATGAATGGTCTGTGAGAGCGGTCTTCCAAATATTTGAAACTGATGGGCATTTGTTATGACAAACAAAATGAACTTGCTGTGAGAAATGTAAAAATGTATGTTAAAAACAATAAAAAAGAACTAGTTCACACTAACTCTTAAATACAAGAAAGTGAAAACAGGAAGTGATGCCATACCTCACTGTGTCAGTGGCACCAAGGCCGCTGTGTAGATTGGCTGGTTGCCAGAGTGTATTGCAGGTGGGGGCATTTGGTGAGACCCTGGAGAAGAAAAAGTGCCAGAAGGGAATACACACCTACCAGTGGAGCCACTAGCACATGTTCTGATCAATTAATTCTATTGATTATCAGTAAAATCACATGCTGATACAGGTAATCGGCAAAAGGCCAAATAGCTGCCTCAGAAATCAGCACTTGCCAATAATTAGTCTACCTCTAAAACAGATGATTCCTGTAGCATTTATGTGACACACAGTAATAGTCTGTCAGTGCATTAGTATTGTATATACTGAAGTAAGATCTGGCTTGATTGTCAATATCAGTGATGCACCTTAATCAAAGACAAGGACTCTGTTAGACATGAAGTCCTTTACTTTGTGCAGCAACTTGGCCCCAGTCTTAGATTAGTAGTCTAAACTAAAAAAATCATAGCCATAAATGCTAATACATCAACCTGGAAGGCAACAATACACATGCAATTTCAATAAAAGCAGTGCAAAGACAAGAACCAAAAACAATTTCATCATTGTTGGTATCCCATGATAGGCATCAACATAAAACCCCACACATATTAATACCGCTATGATTAACACTGATGGGTTTTCAATTATTCCCTCATTATGTGGCTTTTGATGCTCACTGCTGTGTCTGGAGACAGATAGGATTTAAAGCTTTGCCTCTCCAAATAAACATTATTAGAAGAAAAAAGAATGAATTAATTCAGACACAGCGTCTGCAGGGACACCTCTGGTCTGCTTGTTTGATACAATACAGCTGCTTCACAAAGGACACACACATGGATGCGCTTGAGGATTTACATCATAAAAACCCTTGAAAAACAGCCAAATATCTTTGTTGTATTCTATTAGACAAACAGGTGTGAGCACATAAAGAGAGTCTTACACAGACAGTCACACGCAGACTCCTCTGCCTCGCAGATTTTGTATGCTAGGGAAGCCACAATCGAGCCGCGATAAGAAATCTCATTTCCGGCATGTTTGCCAAGTTTCCAGGCGACATTTGTCTCCTGGCTGAATGTGGTGAGAGGGATCTGAGCCGAGTAAACAAGGGGACAGATATCCTCCATTGATAGGAACCACCACTCCAGATCAGAGTCCAATACAGCATCCGCAGGAACGCACAGAGCACTCAAGAATCTCTTAAGAGGAGGTGGTGTAGTCCTTTCACCAGTTTTCACCAAATAACATCCGCAAATCTTAAAGGACCTTTTGGACAAAACCTGGACACAAGTTTGTGTGCATAATGATATTTTACAACATATTTTCAACCAAGATTATCAAGCACTGACACTTCGTCCATGCACCTCCGTTTACTTTTCAATCCCATAAAACATCGCAATAGATTTAAAGGTCTTTAACTTTCTGTCTGAAATTTGCTTAACTGGCAGATTTCTGGACTTGAAACCAGATTGTAGTGGGTAAAGATCTTTGTCTTTTAATCATCCAGTAAAAATGATACCTAGATCGTCAGATTTTCTTTTTAACTCTAAGGAAAATAAATTACACAAAAAACTATGAATGAAAAAGTGAAGTGTGTTTACAGAACTACAAAAGAATCACAATTAACATAGAGAAATGTATTCACTTTTTTGTCTATTTGTTACAGTCTGGACTAATACATACTGATGCATGGATTGTCATTTGTGAAAGTGAATATGATGTTTTGGGATTTTATTGGGTGTACATGCTAGATTTTTGTGTCTTTTGTGTCTCACCCTGACATGTATCCCATAGTATTGGCCTGGATGTAAGACAGGTTTTCTTACAGCCTGTGTACCCCCTCATGGCTCAGATAAGCCGTCGCCTCCAGCTGCAATGTCAGGGGTTGAAACAGTGATTGTTTGGAACAAAGCAGCTCAGAAAGTGGGTCAGGTGAACTGATAACTGAGGCGGAGTTATGATGCCAATCTTAAGATAACAGTTATCAATGCAGCATTTGTATCAGATCACCATCTAAGATCATCCAACTTGTGGACTGCATAAAACGACATTATACTCTGCAAGAGAGAGCTCTGGTTATCAGAGAAAGAGGGAAGCATTTTACTGTAGGTGCATGGAATGTGGCATAAAGGAAACAAGTGAAGGAGAGTTATGTTGGCATATAGGAAACAGGGCTGGGTGGGACATATGTTTATCATCATGAGAACTATATAGATGACCCACACACACAGCCATGGTGGATTACGCTACCAAGGTAGATGAACTGCTCTACAACTTTGACACTGACTACTTTAACAGACACAGATTCTTTGGCAGCATCCAAGGCATTTGGGGATGTCTTGGATGCTGCTTTGCAAGATGGATCGGCTTGATGTCTTACAGTACATGGAACCTGGCCAGCCCATTGGCTTGGCAATGCTAGCAACTCATGCATATGTGAAATATACTCTTGTGCATCTGTAAAATAAAGTTTAAATTATTTTCTCCTTTCAACCCAAATATTTTCTCTCGTGTAGCTCTGCTGAAGTTTAACCTCTTCTAGTTTGAACTAATTGGACGCTTGCAAAGCTTTCAGTGCAGTTTCCTTGACGTCGGTGATTTGTTGTAAATGGGCTTAAAATTGCAAAACCACTGGTCTGTAAAGGTCCTAGCAAAACAGTGGGAACTGATTGGAGGGGTGTTTATGTGCTGCAGAGCTGAGTGTTCAAAGTTGTAATCAGAGGAGATGTTCTTGACTGTGGGTACAAACAGAAAACTCGAACTGTCATAAAGTGCCTTGTCTTCTAGTATGGGAACCCTTCTGAAATACTCTGATAACCAACCATAAAAACAGCTACGACTCCAGCTTGAGTGAGGCAGACAATCTAACAGCAGCAGAACATCTTCAACACATCCTGGCATGGCGGTAGAATAAATCCCAATTGATTCTGAGAGCTAATTAGAGAGGGCCAAAGAGACAAAGAGAGACAGAAAGGGCTTATAGATCGTAGAGCTTGTAGCTGTTACCCTGAACAAGGCAGACACATTCTTGTATTATGACCAGTAAGTCCCATTCACATCTAACTGCCAGGCAATTACTGCTAACATGTTGGCTAGGGAGAGAAGGAGAGGGAGAAAAGACATCACAGAGAGACTGAAACATTCCACAAGAAAAAAAATCAGCCAAATCATTTATGGTTAGTAAAAAAAAAATCTGTTTTATGCTCATACATGCTTTATTTGATGGACTGAACACTGGAAAATAATTTAAACTGTCTGAGGCTGTCAGTTATCTTGAGTCTCAGCCAATAAAAAACAAAAAAAAGAATCATATAATCTAACTACATTATGACTTTTTCCTTCAAGGTACCATGGATATGTTAGCAGGCTTGGTAGAACAAGCATCAGATCTTAGAAGCCCAGTGCAAAGTTACCATGGATTGGGGATAGTAGTACTCCACGTTGCTTCTTTTGCTTAATAAAACACTGCTATTCCATATGAGGCCTGTACACTTATGAAAACTCCCACTCTCCTTGGCAATAGTGTTTTCTTTTTCTTTTTTTGTTTGTTTGTTTTTTTGCTTTATCTTGTTCAGTATTATATTTGTCTCAATATGCTTGCTAACAGAACCAGACTCCTCACTTTAGCTTAGGTGGCATAGTGCCCCAATGACGGAGGTTGTAAGTGCAGTGATACCCACTTAGGTTTAGAGGGGGAATTAGAGAATCATCTTTTTATTTACCTATCCTTTGCTGTCATATTTTAGTGGGGTATGGGATATACACGAAACAGCCAAAGTATTTGGCCACATGTTAATAACTAAATTCAGGTGCTTCAATCAGACCTGCTACCACAGGGGCATAAAATCAAGCACCTAGCCATGCAGTCTTCTTCTGCAAACATTTGTCATACAAAATGGGTTGTTCTCAAGATCTCAGTGACTTCAATGGTGGTACTGTGATAGCTGCAATCTTTGTAATAAGATGGTTTGTGAAATGCCATCCCTGATGGATATTCCACCGTCAACTGTAAGTGATATTATTTAAAAGTGGAAGCATTTAGGAACAACAGCAACTCAGCTGTGAAGCATAAGACCATGTAAGATCACAGGGTCAATGACTGCTAAGTTGCATTGTGTGTAAAGGTCACTAACACTGCTGATTTCACAGCTAAAGAGTTATGAATTTCCCTGGCATTGATGTATACATGAATACCGTGTGGCAGGAGCATCATGACATGGGTTTTCATGGCCGAGCCAGTGCATAAAAGCCTCACATTACCAAGTCCAATGCCAAGCAACAGATGGAGTGGTGTAAAACACACTGGACTGGGGAGCAGTGGAAACATTCCTTGACTGACTGCATTGTGCCAAATGTGAAGTTTGGTGGAGGAGGGATAATGTGATGAGGGTGTTTTTCAGGGTCTGGGATGGCTCTCTTATCTCTAGTGAAGGCCAGTCTTAATGCTTCAGCATACCAAGACACTTTGGACAGTGCTCTGCTTTCATCTTGTGGCAACAGTTCAGGGGAGACCCTTTTCTATGCTAACACGACTGTGCCCCAGTGCACAAAGCATGGACTATAAAGACATGGTTTAATGAGTTTGATGTGGGAGAACTTGACTGGCCTACGGAGAGCCCTGACCTCACACCCAGTGAGCACTTTTGGGATGAACTGGAAAAGAAATTGCAAGCCAAGCCTCCTCGTCCAACATCAGTGACTAATCTCATAAATGCGCTGCAGAACGAATGGGCACAAACTCCCACAGAAACACTCAAAATCTTCTGGAAAGCTTTCCAAGAAGAGTGAAGGCTGTCATAGCTGCAAAAGGGGGGGGGGGGGGGCAACTCCATTTTAAAGTATTTTGCATGTATTTAAATAGATTGTCATTACAATCCCGTTGGTGTAATGGTCAAGTGAGCAAATACTTTTGTCCATATAGTGAATGTGAGGCTTTCAAGGTTTGTTTATGGTTTCCATTTTAAAAATGTAATCTACAATCTATGAACCTCTTGGCAAGCCACTGTAAACCCAGCTATGTACAATGTGTAGCTAGCAAGCAACTATTTGAAGACCCTGCCTTTCAACAAAGTCACTGGCTAACATGAAACAGTTACAGTGAACCATACGTCTCATAATGTATGTAAGGCATGTGATTACTGTCACAATGTATAACTTTTCCAAGCCTGTCACAGACAATAAATAGTAAAGTCTGACAAGAAAGTACTTAAAAACTGTAAAAGTAGAGCATTAAATTTGACATGTGCAGCAATTTTGTTAGATTTATGTAAACCTGAATAATTTATTTGGTATCAGCCAGACTAAACATTTAAAAATAGAAATGGTGGAGGCTCAGTGCTTCACTGAAGTGTCGGATCACAAGAAAATATAGGCTGGTAAAATGTCTCCTCTCGTTTTGTCTTTCCCTCTTCGTTTTTCTCTCTGTCCATCCCTCTTTACTTCAAATGTAGTGACCACAGTGTTAAGCAGTGTGGTGACCCGGCCCACTAAATCACCACCCACTTACAGACAGAGGGCGAGAGACATGAAAAAAGAGGAGAGAGAGAGAGAGAGAGAGCTGCAAGGCAAGAAAAGTGGGCCGTTTTCTGGGGTCATCCATTACATCCCATCACATTAGCCCTCATCACTGGCTGGCTCGGACAGCCATCATCCATTCCCATTCTCCACAGGCCAACACGCACACTCACAGAAGGAGAGACAGCTAAGGATAACTGGGCTGTGTGAGTGTTTGTGTTCACAGCTCATCTCTCCATGGCTGATAGAAGTCCAGCAGTTGGAGCTGATCTATTGTACCTTGCATAACTCACTCTCAAGTTACACAGCCTACATAAGTTCAAACAGAATCGAGAAGCGTGTGTGTGCTCCACATGGTTTCATAAGGTTCCAACAATTACCCAGAATTTTAAACACATATATATAAATATTGTGCTGGTACTGGCCTAAACCATATACAGACAGTTTTGGTAGTAAAAGTAAAACATAAGGTTGTATTTCTCTGATTTTTTTTAAGGTTAATAGCTAGTAGTGCAAAGACTCATAAGAACTGTTAATAAAAAGAAACAGATGACATCCTTAAACCTCCCCTAAGAGCAGTGTTAATTTCTTCGTGTAAAATGTGTCAAAAAATGTTTAGCAAAACCTTTTTGAGGAAGACGAGACGGTTCCCAGACAATAATTGATCACTGTCAATGAAAACTCTGTGATATAATTAATTTGTACTTTTTCTTTACAAGATTAGACAGTAGTAAAATGCAGGGGTACAGTTGGGTGTTAGCAAACCTGTGCAGTGTGCTGCAGCATGGCACAGAGACCATGTAGATCCTCCCAGGAGTGTCATTCAGGAAAATAACATGAGCTAAGTGTACGTCATGTATATGAGGTAGTACATCGTGTTAACAGTAGATGGCAGCATGACAAAGGAAGACTGATATGTAGAAGTGATCAGGGCAGGACTATTTATCATGTAAGACTTAAAGAAGATAGGACACATATTAAAAGAGGTGCTACTGGTGTCTTACAGAAGGTGGCGCTACAGTAAAACCATGAAATTAGCATTTAAATGCGTGGAGGGTCAGGCCCTGACCATACATATGAAATTTGAAGCAAATCAGATGTTTCATTTTAGCATGAGGCTAACTTCCTGAACAAAATGGCGAGATATCAAATTGTTGCCATTGGCAGTAAGGCATCCTTTAAGATCACATGTCAGAGTGATGGACAACTATTGAGGCTGTGGTATCAAAATCTAGACTTGATTGGTTTAAGTTAGTGATGCAATTAAAGAAAATGCCCAAATTGTGTCACTTCCTGTTGCCAGTTGGGAGTGCTACAGCAAAACAATTAAAGTAAACTCTGAATGTGTAGAAGGGCAGACCAAGATTTATGGTGATTTCGTGCCAAATGGCATGACTAGGAATCTTCACTATCGCCACTGAGGTGGCCTTTGATTAAACATGTGATTATTGTGGAGAGATATTCAGGATAGGGAGGCCTTTCCTTCTAAATCTGTGCTTGACATGCTCACCAGAGAGAGAGGGGTGAAGAAATGACTGAATTTATTGACTTCTTGTGGTCATTAGGGGGCGCTGTGGTAACATATTCACATGTTGTCATGGTCAGCTTAAGACTGTGGTCTTGCGTGATAATTTTTATAATAATAGTTCAGATTCTGACGATCTTGATCTGTCAAACTGAGCAGTTTTGAAAAATTGAAATAAAAATTATGAACTTCCCGTTAAGATTTTGGCATTGGTCCAAGAGACTTTTTTTGTAGGTCTAGACCAAATGTATATGCCCGGCAATTGTCAGAGCCCAATGTTAAACTTGCTTTGGGGGCTGAATTTAAAAGATATTTTAGGAGATGCACTGAGCATTTAGGCCATGCCTACTCATCAAAATCATATAGTCTGTGAGAGTGAGTAACAAGGGTAATGTGCTTGAAATTTGGTGATTGTATGATGCTGTTTAGGTCATGAAAGAACTACTTCCTGTTTAATTGTGTTCAAGGCATTGCCATGGCGCCAGTGTTAGAGTCAGGTCTTTGCGCCCTGTATTCGCACAGTACCCAAGGTGTTAGGATTGTTCCACAACAACTTTGAGGAAGATCAGACCAACCATTAAAAATGAGGAAACACAATTAAAAAAAAACCCCGCTTCCAATAGGGGGCGCTGTGATGAAATCAGAAGTATTGAATATGGACATGTTTAGGGCAGGGGCCTTATCAACCCTGTGAAGTTTCACAGTAATTTACAGCAGCACTGCTGAGTTATAATAAAAACTTGGCACGTCATTCAAGTTTGGCAGCTAATAATTGCCACGCCCTGTGGTAAAAACCCCTGCAGAGCACAAGCAGAGATGTCAAACTTGTCTAGTTTGAGGAAAAAACACTATTGAGCCAATCGGATTAGTACTTTTGAAGCCTATGATTCAGATGTGACACCTGTAAATTGAAACAAAAACGGCTAAAATTGGACACTTTGTGATCTCACTTCCTGTGCATTTTAGACTATGGTCTCTAGATGATTTTTTTTGTTCATCCAGGCATGATACATATGTGTGCCAACTTCCATGCGTGTCTCTCAAAACCGTGGGTGGGATTCCCGATTTCAAGATCTAGGGGCCCTTATAGGGCCGTGTTTTTTTTTTTTTTTATGTAGATGTATGGAACCACCGGAATACAAAGTTTTTCACAAGGAACAAACAAGCTGCCAAATTTGGTGAGTTTTGGAGCATAAGGCCTCCAGAATTGCAATTATTTTGAGAGTAAAATAATAATAACACCTACAATTTCTTTAGGGTCCTTGCACCCTCAGGTGCTGAGGCCCTAATAATAGACAGACTCTGAACATAATACTAATCTGAGTTGAACAGACTGAAACAAATAAAGTTGCATTTTAATTTAAGTATGTCTCATTGTCTTATCTCTCTCATCGTCTGATTTTCCAATGTTGAGAGATCTCAATCTCAAGGCATGACATCTTGCCACATCCCTACTTAAAAGCATAACATAATTTTTCCTGTCAATGTACATATTTTTGAAAAGCATGACATTTTTACATTTCAGCATCCACCTTTGTGCAAACACAATAAAAACAGGTTAAATAAAATGTTAATTTCACAGCAGGAGATGGAGGGATCTGATTTAAATGCAGCTAACCACAATGAAGAGGAAAATGTCACCATTTAAAATATCAGCAAATATCAGATGCCTTCTAACTACTGATGATTGAGTTTTCAAACAGCTTTTGTTATAAAACAGATGTAACAAATGTGTGAAAATGATCCATATAGATTTTAACAATCTTAAAACATGCATACATGTAGAATGCTGATAAAGGTAGAGAAAAGTTTGTACAGAAAACAATGCATGTCATGCACATCACAACATACGAAACCAACATGACAAATACAGTTCAACACAAACAATTTTTATGGTGCACTAAAAACTTATGATCAGTTTTGTTTTTTAAGGAAAGCTTGCATAAGATGTACTATATCTATTTGATGTTAAAGTAAAACTGTCTGGAGAAGAGCTGCCTGTCGTAAAGATACACAATGATGCTCTGATCTAAAAGTAAAACCGTTGAAAGTAAGTTTGAGGTTTCTCAATGGCATGTTGTTTAAAGTTGGAACTTTCCATGAATTCAGGCTCTCTGTGGGTCTTTAAATGTTTATGGGGTTTCCTGCCAGTGAAGAAAAATATAGGGGCTTAATTTTAAAGTCTTGACTGTCTGATTTATAAGACTTAAATGACCTTACATCCCTTTGACCAGAGTTTCATATGTTGCTGCATCCACTTGTGCAATAAGCACACAAGTCTGAAACCCTGCCAGGCCAGAATCACAGAGACTATGCTAACACGCTCTGTCTTCTCTCTTGTTCTCTGTCTCTCCGTCTCCATTTCTCTATCTCTGTCACACACTTTGTAACACACATCCAGTCCTTTGGTTTCCTTGGGAGCAGCGTTTATCTCGTCCATTTAGTCCATTTAGCTGTGTGTCCCATTAGCATCAACCTCCCATCTGTCTGCCCGGCCCCTAGAGGGACACTCCTGTGTGTGCATCTATGTATGAGAGATTATAATCGCTCTAGTGTTTATGTGTGGGTTACTGTATTTAGGTTTGTTACCTTCTGATCACTCCCCCTACCCAACACAAACTAATCAAATATCAGATTAATGTTGATCAGTTCCCACCTGCCCCGGCAATGCCGCTCATAATCATCATCTCTGACCTCTCTGGTTGTCTGGCTGGCACCCATCCTATCCACCAATTATACTCCACAGCTGACAGGCCAGCTGACTGCCACTTCCTACCTCATGTCCAATTAGATTGCCTTGAAGAAGCAGCCAGAGCAAGGATAGGTCCGCTTAGGGTTGTCGACCCTGAGGTTAAGGAGAGCTTCTCTGATTGGATGTTCATGGGCTGACTGGGAAACCTTTAGTTAATGAGATCACTACATCTGTATAATGCTGTAATGTGAGGAGATGTTTAATCATCCTGGGTCCAACTCACTGTCAAATATCATTTTACTCACTTTAAAACTACTTTATGTCTCAGGGAACGGATGGGGCAGTACAATAAACTCAGAGGAGACATCACATCAAATGGAGGTAATTAATGGGATATCAAGGTGGTAATAGAGAGTGGGTATGGACAAATGTGATTTGTATTCTCCTTTGTATAAATTCACTTTAGAGGCAGAATGAGTCTGAATTTTCAATTTAGTTGTCTTGATTTCAACATTGGCTGGGGGCTATATGTCCACTTCCCAGTGGGTGACAACAGGAAACATCACGAGCAGAGCAAAATAAGAAGTAACAGCAGAAAAATACACTGACAGACTTCTAATGGGCAAACCTGCACACAGCATTGGCTGGATCCTGACAAACCAGTTAACGGGCCCTCTCCAGTTGGAATTAATAAATCTGAATCACTGGTGCCTGCATGCATGCAATTTATAAACCATACTTGCCACTTTTTGTGCATTTTTTGCTACTTTTAACCCCTTTTTACCACTCTTAATGCCCATTTTTCCCACATTTTAACCAATTTTCAATATGTTTAACCCACCTCTTATTTGCCACTTCAAACACATTTTTGCCACTTTAAACCTATTCTGACAATTTTAAAATCTAATTTCAACAACGGTTCTGCCCATTTCCGCCACTTTTAAACTATATTGCCATTTTTTCTGTCCTTTTTGCCACTTAAACTCTTATCACCACTGTTTAAGCCCATTTTGCCACTCTAAACCCACATTTTAACTAACTTTCATCAGCCACTCTTCTTCCCATTTTTGCTTTTGACTTTTTTTTTAATTTATTTTCTGTCATCCTGACATTTATGCACATCATGAGTATGCTGTGAAGTCTGACTTTACTTTTTTAGACAGTTGGAAAGGCCTATTCACATTGTTAACATTACCAAAGAAAGGTTATCCTGTTTTAAGCACAGGGCTTTACATTTTGAAAAAAGCTAACACTACAGCATAAAAACACTTATTATATATGTTGCTTTGACAGACATTGTCCTTATTAAGGTAAGAAATAAAACATTATCACAGCTTATCTTCACAGTGGACCATGATTTTGCTGACCTCAAAGGACCAGAATGTTGTGATGAGATCTGTTTGAATTCAAGATGACTCAACGTTATGGAGATGGAAATTACTTGCCAATGCTAAGCTAGCAGTTTCTCCTTTTTGACCTGAAGAAGTCCACATGAGGTTTATGGAACATAATTTAGCCTAAAATCTGTTCTTTGTGGTTTAATGGTTATTCATGCATCTTGATCTCTCTTCATACCATTCCTTATCATCTGCCTTTTTCTTTTTATTTCTTTATCCCATCATCCCTCTCTCTCAGTGCCAGTGAAACCTGGGTGTAAAGCTGCAGAGCCCAACACTATTCAACACAGCATGGCCCCATCTCATTAACAATGGCCTCAGCTCGCCAATATATACACAACTCATCAACTGAGCGTGTGCGTTTGTGTGAGTGCACATCAACCAACACCAGGTTTGTGTGAGAGAGGAGTCAGCAACTTTACTGGGCAGCCTGCAGGCCTCATCTTGAGATCTTTTTAACAAGGAGCCGGTCAATCAATCTTTGATCGATAACTATCCAGCGTGTGTGTATGTGCATGTGTGTGTCAGGCTGACTAATTCAGACATCTAGGTATAGGGCTGATCCTGTTGGGCCTCCTTGCGGTGCAGTGTGCCAGCTGTGGAAATGAAAAACCAGTGGCGTCTTTGGCTGAGCTATCTGCGTCCAAGAGGGAAGGCTGGCAGAGAGGGAGAAGTCAATAGTGTTGGGGTAAACAAATATTCTGGGAGAGAGAGAGCAGTAAAAAGACAGTGTGAGTGGACGAGAGAGAGGGGGTGGGGAGAAGGGAATTCAAGAGCAGAGTGAGAGAAGCCAACAGTTTTGCCAATAAACAAGCCAGCACAGCACTATTGCAGATTGCCATAGAGCTTAAGTTTACAGGATAGAAGCATTAGAGAGTCGGCCCCATCAGAGCAAAGCAACAAGAGCTGATCGAGCATCTCTGCAGGTGTGAGCACAACAAAGTATGCCGGGGATTCACTTTAAGAAACCTGCCTACTAGTATTGTGAGGCATTTGTCTTTTATTTCAATAAAACCAGAAATACATACACTGTACTGTCTAAAGGGGACATTCCAGGTGATTCCACTGGTGCTGGATGGATCTTAGGTGTAATTTGTTTAAAACACCCCAACATAGTCAGATTTCTTCTCTTTATTTACCCTTCAAACCCTATGCTATTTTTTAATCATTTCTCTCACGTGGACTTGTTGTGTTAGAAAGCCTGTAAAACATCAACCCTGTGGTGCACAGTCAAGCTCTAGACATCCTTTTTTTAGAATAACCCTGGCTTTGAGCATGTGTGTGCTGCAGTAATGTCACGTGAATTTTTTAAAAAGTTATGGGACTATAAAGACAAAAGAAAAAACTAAACAGAAATTTAAACTCAAAGATTTTCATGTGTGACGCAATAAAAAATCCTTGCACTTCTTTGTATTGGCTCTCTTTTTGTCATTTTTCAAAGCAGTTCCTGTCCTGTGACACAGAGGGTAACATCACAGGCTCTCTGTCTCTTTCTCTCCATTATGAGCTATTTAGGCTGTCTCCACCAGGAGTGAAGTTGCACAGTTTGAAAAAGCATTACGTGTTGATGGAACAGTCTGCCAATGGTTGCCTTGGCCAACTGCAAATCATTCTAAGGTACAAAAGGTGGCTAGCAATAGCTGCTAGGGACTAAAACAACTGAAAAAGGATAATACCCCAGAAAGTCACAAAAGTTACAGGCTTGCTAGGAAAGCTTTTGTGAGGGCTGCTTAGGCACGGCGTCATTGAAACCACACGCTAAGTACATTTTTACCTGACACATCATAAATGGTGTCTCCTGTCCGTTCAAAACACACAGCTCTAGCTGTTGCACTCATCATATTAATACCATCATCATGTTTTCTTCTCTGCTTTCTTTTACGGATTTATACTCTTGATGCTGTTAGAGCATCAGTTTTATCAGAACTTGATGACATTTCTTCATTAAAAGAAAAACAAAGAACAGCAGTGAGTTGTTTTCTTTTCAAAGACAAAAAAAGGTTGTGTTCTGACATGTCTATAGTTGCTATAGTTCGCTTTAGGGATGCACCGATCCACTTTTTTTCAGTTCTGATCCGATTCCGATAAATATGTGCCAATACCGATACTGATTCCGATACATATATATTTTTAACAATTATTATTGTTGTTGGTATAATGTGTAAGGTTACATGAAGCTGTAGTAAACCACCCAGCTCCTCTTATTAAAAAGCAAAAAAAATACAAAAATGAATTGAATTTAAATGCATTCCAAACTAATTTATTTGAACTACTAAACATTGATTTACTAGTTGGTTAAACTAATTACCTATCATTTTTTATGAACATGTGCTTGAAATCCCTGTCTACAATGCTCTTTTAAACTGTAACGGACCTCCAGCCACTAGAGACCGCTGTAGCTTCAGTTAATGGCCGCAGTCTTCCTCTCTGACCCTTCACCCCATGTCAACAATCAGTAGCTTGTTGGTGGCTAACAGCTAACGGCAGTTAGCGACAGTTTTCCAAATGAGTAAATGGAAATAAAGTGGTATGTGGGCTGTTGAGGGTTAAGCCCTCGTATGACTACTCATCCGAAAGAGGCCAAATATCAAAGCACAATATTAATCTGCAAAGAGGAACGAAGGTACTAGCGGCGCTATCAGGCTAACGTCACAGCCACTCTTCTTCGTGTTCTCTCATCTTTAGACTAGTTTTGACTATTCTAAATATAGATTTGCGTTTAATCTACTAGGTAATTATACCGCTAAGAACATCCTAACTAATACTAGCTCAGTTACACACAGACTGTCTCGTGTTAGACTGTGGTGCGTTCATGGTCTACTGCAAACTGTAGGATGGATTTGGATCGGTCACTTGGATCAGCGACAGTTTTTCAGGTATCCGATCTATTAATTACGTCCATATCGGAACCGATACTGATATTGGATCGGATCGGTCCCATCCCTAGTTCGCGTTATTCAGTTCTCTACGGAGTTTATTCCTCTGTAGCGGTGACCGGTGCACCTCAGTATCTGTGACAGCATCACATGTTTTGTTGCTCTGATTGGCCCGTAAAGATGTGACAGACAGAACGTTCATCCAATCACCCTCTGAGTTTTTTTTCAAAGGCTCTGCCCTTTCCCAAACACTGGCTATGGGAGGTTGTCCAGATGGATGTGTGAAACAAATCCATCTGCTTTGATTGCTATTGATTTCTGCTTTGTACTGCAAAACTTACTTGTACTTTCTGCCACTATGTACATTTGTTACATTGGCTGAAAATATATGCAGCAATTTTGATATCTGATGATATTGTGCATCCCTAAAAATGGAACATTTCTTAAAAGGACTGCAATGAGATGAAATTAGCTTCAGATAGCAACTTTGAGCAGCCTATGTGAGAGAAAAAAAATGATGGTAACAGCGGTGTGAATACAGTCTGAATCAAAATAACACTTTTTGGAGAGTTTAAGATATGTGTATAATAAAGTGTGAGCTTAAGAAGTAATGCTGTATCAAATTTATAGTTTTATACCAGATTCCAGCTATGTACCAAACACAAGTCTGCAAGTTGAGGTTAGATTGTTCATTATTTAATGCACTTTAAACAAGTTAAAAGACATCGTACATTCATTATTTGTACATTTACATGATGGCTCCATCCTCAATATACACCCTGAAATCTGTTTTACAGTCATATTTGAAGTTGACTTGTTTTTTCCCTTGTCTTGTTAACACATTTCATAGGAATTCTTCTAAAATGGCCTTTCCAGGGGAAATATAGGTTGATGATGAAAGATGAAATCATATGGATTAATGTTTGCAAATCAGGTGTCCTCATACACACCTTCGTATTCAGTTCAGTGTTGTGGATGCGTGGAAGTATGTGCAGCAGTGTGTGATGTGTGTACCGTTGTAATTTGTTGCCCTGCAGCGTTGAGTAGCGGCTCATTATCTGAGCTGATTCCTATCTTCCATCCCTCAGGACTGTTACAATCACAGAATCATTGATTCGCTCCGCTTCCCGAAACAATGGATGGCGAGTAAAACCTTGATTGAATAGATTTTCAACCGGCCTGCTTCCGCTGCTCATAAAACTTGTTTGATGTTTTTGTAAAACCAGGGACGTTTGCTCAATGTTTTCTTTTGTATTCTTACTTTGAAAAATCTTCTATATCTCTTACATAAAATGCTAAATTACAACCGCAAGATTTTGTGCTCCTTATAAAAATGGTCTCACACATTATTATACTATTCTAAATCTCATTTTGAAGGGGTTAAAGCAAAAATACTCTTGTATTTGGGGTTATTAAAATGTAAGATGATTCTTTAAGAAAAAATACATTTCATGCAACAAAACTATCAACTTGGAAACAGCTATCTACGAGTAAATACCTCTATATGTGGTTATGGTCTAGTATAGTAGAAACTGTGATGGGATAAAAAAGTAGAGGTCAGGTTATATGGAGTTTTCATGGACACTGCAAGATCATGCAATTACAACCACGTCTAATGTGATAGTACAACATACATAGTATACAGTATATGTATAGGTATGTTAGTGCATCCTCTTTATACAACTCAGTTGTTGTTGTACACCTTGTTTGTCCTGGATCTGTTGTACCATGCTCCTCAATGTGTCTTGTTTAACAGCTGAGAGCTGAGGAAGGGATGGGGGGCTGGGGGGGTCAAGACAGTCTGGCTGCAAACCATACATCTCTGACAGCCGCGCTCACAGACTGTTCATCTAAGATGTCGTCTCTGTCAGAACGGAAGTGCCATAATTTGCTGGTACAACACGCATCCAGTTTGTTTTTTTCTTTTTTAGTTAAACTTTATTCATAAGCAAAGTCTGGCAGTTATGCTACATTCATGAAATAACTACCATTACAGACTAAGCAACATCTCATAAATAAAACAGATCAAAAGTCAGAGGTCTAATCCTAAATTAAATTATGGATAGACCAGTTCTAGAAGCAGTGGCACAAACTATGGCTCACTTTAGCTTTAGCTTCTTTAGCTATAGCTAAAACTAACCTAGCTACATAATTTATGCTACTACATAAGCCAATGTAACTTCATTAACTTTAGCAATGTGAGTTTTAGCAAACACAGCTAAAACTCACACAGCTACCTAGAGAACGTAGCTGCATACCTGCTATGTGAGCATTGTCTATTTCAGAGTAACTACCTACCTACTTCAGAAGTGAGATTTTTAACTTTCAACTTATGGTATCTTAACCCTTACCTTAACTCTTACTCTAACCCAAAACGGAACTTTAATCAAATTTTATTTTGAATATTTTAGTGTGTTTTTCTGTTCTGACATAGACCATGTCTCACATAAATGGTCTGCAAGAGGGCCTGTTAGTGATGAGTGGTCTGCAGCCAGTCCCTTCTTGGGGAAGTTGGAGTGCTGTCTGTATTGTCTGTATCTTTGTTATTATGTCTGTTAGGTATTGTACTGTTTTCTGTGTAGTTGAGTTAGGGCCCCTTTAAAAATGAGATCCTGCTTCTCAAGGGGCTCCTTCATTTACTTTAAATTCAAATGGACCGGATGCCCTGTGTGCTCTTGTTCCTGCTGGGTTGATCTGCTCTACATGGACTGATGGGTTATGGCAGCAGCTCCACTGAAAATAGATTTATCTAAAGTGGTGCAGAGAGGAGTGGCACTTCTGGCATGCTGGAAACAGACCAGAGCCCATGCTGTGAAACTGCAAATACAATCTGGAAAGATATAGATTTGCTGTGGAGTGTGCTTCACAATGTATAGGAATTTGAGAACTTGATGGTTGTAGAACATCTCACATTATATTCGAGGTTCTATGTGTAACCTCATATTTCATAATAACATTTCCTCTTTAGGATACTCCAATAGTCCAAATTCATTTTTTCAGTATAATTCCAATAATCTCTCATTACTTAACATACATTTACATATGCTAATATCACATATAATACATAACTAAATGTAGAATTTGACTAATCAGTGTGCCAAACACCCAACGGCTGTACGTGATTTCCATTTAAATACATCTATTTATACATGAAGGAGTATTTTCTCCTAACTGGAAGGTCATTCGATTTATTTTAGGTACAGATCTGTTTCAGTGAATTTGGTCCTCAGAGCTGCAGTTACTTTAAAACTGTGGATGTCAAATCTGCAAGAAAACACAGAAAATATCTTGTCTTGAGTGACAGGGGATGGATAAGATTCAGAGCAGTGTCTAAAGGTAAAGTTACACAGTGAAAGCTACTGGAACAAAGCTTTACTTCTTCCAGAGTGTGTTTGTGTGACTGCTTAATATTCCACAAGTCAAAAAGCAGTAAGAGCTCTCAGGCTGGATGTTGCGAGTCAAAGAAGCTGGCAAGGCAGAGTACAGAAAAACAGAGAGGGAGAAGATGATAGATTCCTGCTGTGATAGGGCAACGTTTCTCCACGTCACACAGAGTTCAAACAGCAAAAAAAAAAACTTCTATACTTGTCTTAAAAGAGGTCAGAAAAGAGGAACGGGAGGAGGAGAAAGGAATCAAGCCAAAAGTTCTATATTTACTGGGGTAGAAGCGGGTTGAAGAAAAGTGTTTGAAGGAGGGAGAGGCAGCAGGGAGATGTTGATGGAGATATGTGTATAAACAGAGACATATAGGCGACAGAGTGATTTGTGAAGACAAAATATGGAGCCTAGAAAGCAGAAAGAGAAAGTGAAGAAGAAGCAGAGTGGAGATGAGGAGAAGGAGAATTATAGTGGAAAGTTGTTTAAGCTATGACAAAAAGATTAATAAACTGAGTTAGCTTGGTTAGATTTCTTGATAAAGCACCGTTTGAATGTACATGAGCTTTATTCTTAGGGGTAGTAAAGTTCAAATCTTTTAATCTCAATCGTTCCATAAAGTTTTCTTCTTTTTTTGCACAAAACTTGATGATAACTGTGACAGCTTTATAATGGGTCAGCTGAAATGAATCTTAGAGTTCATATAGAAAATTCCATGGTTCATTCCCTTAATAAATTATTAATTGAACATCATTGAATCTGTTTTGTCTGACAGAAATGAACGTAAAGGTTTAATTATGCAACATTTTAGACATGAATATAGCAGATACCAGATGTATTTTACATATTAACTAAATACAGTCATGCATATGTTTTAGGCATGTAGGGCACTAAGGATTCATCACAGGGCCATATATGCCACAACTTGGGTTTGGAGACAGGGGAGACTGTGGCCCAACAGGATTTCTTGTGTGGCCCTTTTCACCCCTGGTGATACATCTAGAGACCACTGGTATTTTAGGAGCCTCTTGAACATCCACAGCATGACCAGAGGCTCATGACAACCCTACTCCCCACCTGGACAGTACCCTGAAGATGTAGACTGATATTTTTTAGCAGACTATTTTCCCTTGCCACCCGTGATATGCAAGAGCATCCAAAGCATCACCAGGGTTGTGTCAATCCTCCTCCCCAGGAAGTTTACTTGCCATATCCTACTTTAAATGCACAGTATTGAATGTCACTGGGAAATCGTTTTCTGAAAAAGAATGAGGTCAAACTCCCTCTGGGTTTGTTGTTCTCAGCTCTGAGTTCACAATGTGCTTTTTTTCAGCTTGTTAATGTGTCACTGAGAGGCTCAAACATGTTTTTTAGCCATGAAACTTCCCTTTCGACCATGAGCCATGCCAACATGTGAGGGAAGCAAGATAGTCCGGCCTACTCAGGAATGCAGTTTGGTGGGAGTGAATAATTCATGGACCAATCAGACTCATGATGACCAAAGAGAAACATTGTTGGTCGAAAACAATTTAAAAAAAATAAAAATAAAAATAAAATTTGGGTTCATATCTGAATAGAGATTAGTCTTACAAATGGCTTGACTTGGTGTGAATGCTGGGGGAGGAAATAAATCACTGTGGCTGGGTTTGGTCTGGAAGACTGAAATAAAGGGACATTTAAACCCTGAAGCTATTTAAACTTAGAACAAAGTAAGGAAATTTGTGTTTGGAAGATTATTTCTTTGTTGTAACAATACTTCTTAAGCGTTTAAGTTACCAAGTCTGCATCTGCTGCAAGTGCCAGAGGGGATTCATATTGTTTTTTAATATTTTATCAAAAATATTTCCTTGAATAAAAGAAAATATAACAAAAGAGTCTCATGGATTTAAAAGAGTAAAGCAGGAGTCAATTGTTGTAATTTAGCAACAGTAAGCGCTGATGAAAAGCACTCTGAAATTTGTGGCAATGCCACAGCACCAAAAAGCACTGTCTATAAAAACAGGCTCTAAATCTTCCACTTTGTCAGTTCTATGGTTCAGTATAAAAAGCTACAGCACCCTTACATTTAATCCTGAGAATATAAACCTAGCACACAGAGTAAGGAAACTATGTTTGCTAGATTATTTCTTTGTTGTAACAATGCTTCTCTGCAATAAATCTTATACCAATGGAAAACCCATTTATTTTTTCTTTTAAATGGTGCCACATGTGTAAGAAGCAATTACAACAATTGACTCCTGCTTTCCTCTTTTAAATCCATGAGACTCTTTTAAAATAGCCCTTATATTTTCTTTTATTCAAGGAAATATTTTTGATAAGACATTAAAAAACAATATGAATCCCCTCTGGCACTTGCAGCAGATGCAGACTTGGTAACTTATTGATTAATGTCCGGTCTCTTATTGATTGTGGTTGGTCAGCGAGGAGGAAGTGACACTGATGAGTGTGGTGCTGTTTCAAGAGCTGAAGTGTTTTTAACTGAGAGCACTGCGGTGACTAAAACAGCATTAAGGGCAAATCTGCACTCAGGCAGACTGACTTTATCGTAGGACAACATTAAGAGCTGGTTTGGTCTTGTGTCCATCTCAATCTGTTATTGAAGCTGGTTTTGTACACGACTTGATCACGGTTGGTGGTGTTGACTACAACATTAGATCTTCAGCCTCAGCAAGTTAGCTACAACTTTTTCTACAGGCCCTAAGCTTCTGACAAAACATCCACATAACTAGAAAAGACAAATATTTTTACAGCAGTATTTAAAATGCCAGAATAAGATGGTGAATGCCTAATTTGTGATGTTAATCTAAAAAAAGGTTTGTTTAAATAGCTTGTTTATTTGCCAACAATAAATGGGAATTCACCAAAGATGAGTCATCATCTTATCTTACATCTAGTTTCAAAAGAAATTAAATTGTACACAGCACATAATTTAAGCAATACATGTTGTATGATGAACTTTAAATATCTGCCACTCTCCTCTCTGCACACTAAAAAAAGGAAATCTACTTTACATTTTAGTCATCAGTTGATTATGAATACAAAATGAGCTTCATTATTTACTTGTTTTTTAAAGATGTATAATATAAAAACTCAATGTGATAAGATCACAGTAGACACTGTACCCCTTTTAAAGATGATGATAAATGAGAGAATATCTTGCTGCAGAGTAATAAAAGCTTTAATTTTATGCTGCACAGCAACTTTTCATCCCTTTGTTCCCAACCATTAATAAACACAACACTAATGCACTTCTTATTCATCTTACTCAAAGCCTGACATTCACTATCAAACCCATTGTTGTAACTCCTTCTTCTACACCTCAGCATTCAGGCATGGAAATAACCTATTTTCCCACAGTACACTATTTTCTGGTTTTATCACAGACTTTTATTTGGACACATCAGAAGTATTTATGAAATTTGATCAAATGTGGCCAACCATGAAATCCATCAGAGAACCTGTTTAAGCAGTTAAATAATCAGACTCTTACATGTGACCAATAGTCTTATTATGTTTTATTAACAAATAAAGTGTTGTGTATTCAAATGACGTGTTGTGTATGACCCCGAGAGATAACAGTACAAGTGCTGTAATACCAGGAGCGCCCCTGGCCAAAGTGAGGCCCTAAGCAGACTCTGATATGAGCCCCCCCAACCATCGCCCCAACATTCTTATTTAACAACTCTCATACAAAATGATCTTAAAGGGGAGTCACCGTCATTTCTGCTTCATCTGGAAAACCCCGTCCATCAAAAAAAAAAAAAAAAAAAAAAGTCTTTTCCCCTCCCTCCTCTCAGTATGAAACTGCTCACTTTCTGTGCATTTTTTTTTTTAATATTGAAGTGGGCAGAGTTAGCTATGAGCTTGGGGTTAACTTACATTTTAATAAAGTTGGGTTAATGCAGCCAGCAATGCTTACATAGCTACATTAGTTGTGTAAGCTATGTAGATAACAGCGCTAACGTAGAAGTGTTAATTATGTTGACATAAACTATGACTAAAAATGTCTGTCAACAGCTTTTTTTCCACAAGAAAGACAAGACTAAAATTAGAAAAAAATAGATCTTTGATGACTAAAACGGACAAAGAGTAAGTTTAGATTTTGTCAAGATGACTAAATCTGGACTAAAGTATAATTTACTTTTTGTCAGACATACAAAATCTGTGATATTTCTCCACTGTGGGGAAATCTATCAAAACTCAATGCATCCGTAGCTATACTTCCTCTGCTGTAGAAAGCAGGGACCCCAGGTTTGACAGTGGTTGGTACCAGATTTAGGCAAGAAAATAAAAAAGTAAAGACTAAATTGTGAGGACTTTTTATGGACTAAAATGCAAAATTGAGTTTTCATCAACTAAAACTAGACTAAAACTTTGAAGAGTAGAAATGACTAAAATGTGACTATAACTAAAATAAGTTAATCTAAAGACTAAGACTGAGACTGAAATTAAAAACGGCCATCAAAATTAACACTAGCAGTAGCAACATAGCTAACATGGCTAAAGCTAAAGTCACAAAGTCGCTGCGTAATGTGCCTAGCTATATGATCGATGTTGGCTTTAACTACGTTTGCTAAAGCTAACTTAGTGACACTGGCTTATGCTGTACCGCTACTTATGTAGCTATATTAGCTTTAGCTAAAGTAAACGAAGCTAAAACAAGCCACCATTTATGTAGCTCCTTCTAAAATGGGTCTATACATACCATAATCCCAGATTAGACCTCTGAGCTTTGTCTTTATTTTATCTATGAAATGTTGCTTAGTCTGTAACATTTGTAAAGTGATTATTTCATGAACATAACTGCCAGACTTTGTTTATGAATAAAGTTGAGAATAAAAAAATCTTTTACATTGTAGTGGTAAATTTTGGCACTTGAGTATACTGCTAGTCAGTCATTATTTTATATGTCGCTTTATTTGACCCTTTATTGATAAATGATGTTCAGAAATGTCCTAACTTCCATATTAATCAAAACTGAAAACACAAGTTCTAAATTGATAAGTCAATATCCCTAAATAAGGCCATTTTGATATCCTGTATCCACAACAAAATAGTGACAGAGCCAGCCGTTTTCATAGTCCTCTCAGATATCACAGCTGTAAAAACTGCTCCAGTTGTTATTTGCAAAACCATCAGACAGAAAGGAAATACTTGAAAGTTTCTACATCTGCTTTCTAATTACTTAGGCCTCACTGGTTTGCTAAAGATAAACATCTCCTGGTCAAACCAGCCAATGGCCTCAATCTGTACTCATTGGCTGCTTAATTAGCAGTGAGTAGAAGACACAATCTCGTGTCTTCAGGTCTCATCGGCATTCTGTCTCCAGAAGCACAGTCACACCTGCCTTTCAGTGAGATATTGACCCAAGAAAGAGCAGCTGTCCCTCTTCATGATAGGAAGAAATTAACATAGGAAGAATAAGTATTCTCTGTGATTTGGTGATTGACCTATGAGGAGCTGTTATCCTTCTGCCTGATTGGGCAATTGACTCAGGAAGGGGTTTCCTCTTGGCTTTGATTGGCCCAGGATGGATGAGTGCTCTTGAGAAGCAGCAGAGTCTCTTCAGATGGATAAGAGCAGATGTCTGCTCTCCACTCAACTGCAATCACCTTCTTTACTCAATGCTTCCCTCTCTGTCACAGTGGAAACTTACACTTACAGTACTATGTCTTTACAGTGCAGCTGCCTGATGCAGTGCCTGACAGCAACAATAAACAGATGATTGTTAGTTGGTTAAGAGATAGACATAGCGTTGCAATTAAGATCTTTTCTATTTTTTATGTCCACACAAAAAGCACTTGTTCAACCCATGCCTGGGTGAACAAGTGCCTCCTTTGTGCATATTTTTCATCCCTTTGGACCCAAAACTGTAAACATTTTCATATTATGCAGCTGCCAACATTTGCTTTTCAGACATAGGCAGGGTTTGCTTTGCAAGATTACAGAATTTTCATATTATGACTAAGCAAGATTACATCCATGGTCTTAAAGCATGCTATGTGAGGTAGCAACAGTGACCACATCAGGTCCATTGCATTGTTTCCTATTACAGTTCCAAGCCTGCAAGCAATGAAGTGCAACGCCGCACTGCAGTATGTGCTGGTGCCCTGCTATTAGTTCCCTGTCTTTCCATGTAGAGATGGATGAGGAACAATGATAAAGGGAGACTGGCCAGGGGCTGGAGAATCTTCTACTGCCTCAGCATCCATGACAAAAGTTCAACCATAACTCTTTTTTAACAATATTTGTTACTCACAAACAATTTACACATGCTAATTCATTTTAGTGCATACATTGATTTCTTGTAAAAGAGTCAGCTGTTTAAATTAGACCAGGATCAGTCCTGTGAAGCTATTAAGTTTTGATAGATGAACTCCAAAATCACAGTTAAAGGTATATTGCTAGTAAGATATGTGCTTTATCCATCAATTACTTTCTGAACTGGTCATCCTGTTGTTGAATTTGCATTTCTCACTTTTAAGAAAAAAATCTGTTTCAAAAACTGTGAATTTTCATATCATTATAGTCTGATAATGCACTGTAATAAGGAGTAAATCATTCAGGAATGCAGTGGATATTATAGAAAGTTTATTTTTACAAAATCTCAAACAAGGATGTTTTTCCTAGCATCTTGGAGACACATTTATTGGACTTGCACAGCGTCCTTTGTTTAACAGTGTAAACTCTTGCCTTCCTCTCCTCAACTCCTTCTCTCCGACAAAACAAACACACGTCTCCCCTTCGTTCTCTCTCCTTCAAACCTCTGGCTAAGCATCTAACTTGTGGTAAACTCTGAGAACTCCCACATTTCTACCTGAGGGGCTGAGCATAAGTAATCCCAAATTTTCTTCCAGAACACCAAAAACATCCTGACCAAACGAGATAGGAGCAAGTCATTCCCCTCGGACTCCAGCGTGCCTGTTTACGACCTGTCTGCTCTGTCTGGGTGCCAGCGGGAGGAGGAGATTGACCCTGCTGGTTGTCCGTCACGCCTCACCACCCACTGTGACCCGTTACAAGACACATAATGAAGCATGGGTCACAAACCACGCCTCCTCAGTCTCGCTTCGCCGCACCTACTCAGACATTTCACAAAGAAACAGAAGAATGGGACCATGCTGACACACATGTACACTCACACCTGGCTTTCATGGACACACAGAACCGTAAAATGACACATATTACTCAGAGCTTTAAGCTCCTTCAGCTAATAGCTGCTGGCATGGAGTGGTCACCATGGCAGAGTCAGTGAGCTCAGAGGATGTGATGTGGTGAGCTCACAGAGATTATCTTTAGAGACCTGGGTGGTCCTGTATTATACTGGTTGATCTGGGACTGAAGGGAATGTAAGGCCTATTTCAGAAAACAGCTTAAAAATGAAAAGAAAAAGAAATTGTCTGGACTTGAGTCTAGATTTTATGGTCAAAAATAGAAAAATTACACCATTGTCATGACTTTTTACAGGACAATTAAAATATATATAAATATAGTTTTCCAGGATTGATTATTGAGACATCATCAAGCATCAAGCAGAAAGCACATGTTCCTGCTCTTCCTGTGCACAGAAAGTCTGAGACAGGGAGAGAAGCAGCAAAAAACCCAGAACAGAGCAAGCATCAATGACAACAGAACGCGTTTGACTAAGTCAGATGCAGAATAAAGCAGAAGCTGGGGTGGAGGAGAGTTGTAAACAGCAGCTAGCAGAGAAAGCTGCAAAGAAAAGCAGGCTCAGCAGTTTAAAAAAGGCAGCATAGATACCATTAGCCGATTGCGTGCTTCAAAGCGAATCACCTAGCTGTTAGCTGATGAGGGCTTGCGAAAGATCAGCTGATCTGAGTTATACCGTATGGCAACACTGACAGATCTTATCCTGTGTAGTACAGCATGGTGCAGATTAGTGCTACAACCAATCTTGTAGCTTGGGTGTTACTTGTTGCCTAAGTAATAAAGAAAACAGGTGCTTGTTGGATGACAACAGAACACAGAATTTCAATTTGTGAGAAGAGATCACCTGGATGTTGCAGCTGATGGATATAAACACAAAAAGGAGATATAAAAGCATTGATTAACAGACTGCTGTGTGATGTACATGTTAAAATATTACCAATGACATTATTTACCCATGTGGGATCGAACTATTCTTTCGGTTTACTAAATTAAATCTAATTGCATTTATCAATGCTATTGAATGGTGGTACTTGAAATATTAATAAAATCTGCATCCAAGAATCACGCAAAAATCATATTGTGACAAAAGTGTATTATATCATGCATCCCAATTTGTGGGATGTCATTTAAGCATTCATCCATCCATCCATCTTCTAAACCACAGGGAGGGATGGAGCACAGCTGTCATTAGGCGAGAGGCGAGGTACACCCTGGACTGGTCGCCAGTCAATCGCAGGTCTGACACACAGACACAAACAACCAGGTACATTCAGAATCACACCTATTTAGAGTCACCATTTAACCTAACGGGCATGTCTTTTGCGATGGGAGGAAGCAGGAGTACCTGGAGAAAACCCACAAATGATCCAGATCCCCAATAGCTTTACATAACATAACAGTGGCTGTTCGTCCTGGGACTGACCCAATTCCAATGTGACTACATAAACCATATTATTAAAACATATATTTTCAACTACATCCAAAGGACACTTGGAACTATAATATAGTGGATAATGATTTAGTCAACTGAGCAAACTCCAACTCACTGTTTATGTATTACAACTTCAAGTGTGACACACACTTGAAGTTGTAATACCCTATTGAAACAATGAGTGTTTCTTTTTGAGTATCTCCCTCATCTTCTGTCTTCCTCTTTCTAATCACCTCTTTCCTTCCCTTGTGTTTGATTCTCTTCTGTTTTCCATCATCATTTTTTATTTTTGTTTGGCTGAGTGGAGATTTGTGTTTTTTAAAGCAGCCCTTCTATTCACATGCTATCTTACAATAAAGTAGCTACAAGGATGTGGTGGTATATGGTGGTGGATACACAGTGGAAGATGGCAGGGTTGTGGTCTTCTTGCACTACAAAAAACACACATATATTAGAGACTGTAAAAGTGAAGGTGTTATTAGTCTTACTCCATTATCTTCCATCAGTCAAAACAGAAATTACTTTGCCAAAGTCCATGTCAAACTTTTAAAAGCTTGATATCTCATTTCCCTATCAAAGTCTTCATATTCATTTTGTGATCATAATAACAATGTCAAACTTACTTAGAATAATCTTTGGGATATTAAATTTCATCATTTCTGCGTGGCAGCTACGAGCTTGAAAGCCCTGATGGCTAAAATGTTAATCAGCTAGCTAATAAAAGAAAAGGAACAGTATTTAGGCTGTCATGGCTGGCTTCTCAGCTGCAGGGGCTCTGTTGTTTGTTTTGAAGCGCTAATAATGACTGCGCAGACTTATAATTATGAACTTAGTGAGGTGAGGAAATTACTAGAGATGAATAGACAGCAGGGGAGCAGATTGTTGGAAGGCACATATCAGAGTCTGTTCCTGACTCACTCACGATGACTGGAGATGAAAATGAATGTTCCGAAAACATGATTTTCATCATTCACCAAATACTCCATCTCCTACAGAATATATGATCATTTAGAAGAAAAGCTCACAGAGGGATTCATCTGTCTCAAGAGGACTGACAACAGATTCTCTTTAAAATTTCTTCTGTATTATTCGAATGCAGTTTGCAGGTGTTTAAAGTGATGCACAAAACAAAGAAGAGTAAAAGACACATCCACATACATGTTGAACACCATTCAACTTATAAAATTGCTTCCAACTTTTACATCTAATACGTCAAAAGATCTCTGGCTTAACCTTCCACACAACTTGGCAAAATGTCAAACCATGGTTAGAGATTTTTTTATGTCTTATATGCACATAATCAGATTGACATTTATATGTTACTATCATTTTAAAATAATTTATTACTACTGTCTTTCTAAGCCACCAGAGAAACTTTGCATTTATGTCAGGACAGGCAGACAGTTTAAAGCTGAAAAGTCTCAGTTTAATTTTCTCACCCTGATTTTAACCCTGCAGGTATTCCTTATGTCTCATTTTCTGAGTTATGGGAAGTTATATCTCTCTCCTGTTGATGAGACGTCTTTGGTTTTAAGTTTCTTCTGAGAACACTCCATTTGCTGAAGTCGCCCTTCAAAATAAAAGTCTTCAATGATGATTAGCGTTGGATGATTTTATTTTCACAGACTTAGCAGGACTAGACAGTGTCTATAATCAGATACTTTACTAAACTTTAGCACTGTAATGCTAACACACAGAAGGGATTGCACTGGCTGCTTTGCGAGAGACAAAGCCACAGTCAGCTTCTTTTAATCATCCAGGACTAAAGACAAGTGAGATATGCATTAAAACGCAGCTCCAGCAGGTAAGATGTCTGTTCCTGCTGATTCTGATTCAAGTGAAAATTAGACATGCACTCACCAGAAATTAAAGGTTAAATTTACTATTTTCTGGCACAAAACGCTCCATTATGATACTTTTGATGACCCACTTTTGAAACACTTTTAAATTGTTAAAGTTCAAAATCCAGTCACACATAAATCCCAGTATTTTTTTTTTTTTTTTTACATTTCAAATGCAACCTCATTCTAATACATCTATTATGTTAAGTCACAAACTTTGGATTTCTCTTTAAAGGGACTTAAACTTTCAAATTTACATAATTTTCTCCAAAGGGTTCATGCCCTTGGACCCCTAGAAAGTTTGGAGTCTGCATTACCAGAATGGTACCAGGGCCAGGAAAGATCCTGTCCTTCAATGTGCACGTGACAAAAGAAAGGAAATCACTCTGCCATCAGGACCCAGAAAATTGTCACATTCTTTCATTTTTAAAGATGTAATGATTTGTTTTTAACTAACCAAGGAATTCAAAACTGTGTTAACAATAAATGCTAATGCTTGCAAGTTTTTGAAGATTTTGTAATAACAATATTTCATTTTTTGCAACTAAAGCATGCACAGCTTAAGAAAAATTATCTTAAGAGTAGTTTTCCAAACTTGACTGGGGCTGCTAACAAAAGTTTGTTTTTTTTTAGTTGCTAGCAATTGAAACAACTCAAGTGCAGCCATCACAAAACAGAGCTCACTCTGCTTTGGAAAAAACTGATGAGGCTTCTCTGGCTTGAAAAGTTTTCACCAGACCAACCAAGAATGTTATTTAAAGAGGGGGTATTATACTTTTACGATTTTTAAAACATAAATATAAAGTCACAATGTTGGGTGTCCATACTTTTCGCGTATGCAAATTTTCAAACAGCAAGATAAAGGTATGTGGCAGTTTTCTTGGAATTAGAGAGTGGCTGAGAGGTGTCACACGAATGCAAATTCAAAACGCTTTGCAAAAAGAAAAAACCCGACGACGTTTGAGAAAAACACAAAAACAAAAGTTCACAACACAAATACAAAAACTTGCTGCAGCACATGAATACAAACACTCAGCGCCGCACATGGATACATAAACTCGGCACAGCCTGGAGGCAAACAGATTCCACAACAGCACAAAAATACAACAACTTGGCAAAGCAGATGCAAATAAAAAGTCACAACACAACGGAAGTGGGCCCTTATTAGGAACAGACCTGCTAGCCTGCTAACGGCTCCGTTAGTGATAAAGTTACGTACAACACCGCTTCTCCAAATAATTTCTGTACTCACAGTATGTAATTTGTTGTGTGTTTTTCGTGATTTTTAATAACCGTAACCTCCTGTACAGTTTAATATCTATGTAAACAACTATCTAAATCAAATTGATCAAGTCCATTCATTCGTCTGACAGCTTACATCATGCATATCGGACCCCAAACGTAGCTGTCCACACTGTTTGCCAGATAAAATTACTTCTAAAACTTATCGATTACAAAATGAAATGTGCCAGAAGGGGTTAAAGAGAAAGCAGCGAAACCGAAGCATTTCAGACGGAGTTAAAATAAAGGTTTTTCAGGACGCCAGTGTGAGAAACATGAGGAATTTTTTTGAGCTGTAAACTATGTGAAGCTACTACGTGGGTATCACAGAGATGGTGTAAAGCTTTGAAAAAAGGCAACATACCCCCACTTTAACAGATTTTGATCCATGTATTAATCTAAACAAGCACTAAGCTGACCTTGACATTTAAAATGTTTGAAGTGCTTCTTCAAGCCTTTGAATGTCCTTCAGTAACACTTAATTAAAGAGGCTTTTGAATTACAAAACAGTGACTTCATGTTAAATTCTTAGGATCGAAACCATTTCTGTTCCTGTACTTAAATTGAATCTTTCTCTCATTTCATAAGAAAAACTGTTTTTGCAAGGTACACTGACTTTAAACATGATCTGTGTCTTATTTTTCTCACCTGTTTTTCTCTTGTTATTTTCCTTCTCTCTGACTAACCTACCACCTGTGCTGAATGGGCTTCCTTCCCACCTGTTTCCCTCCCCTCTCTCTCCGTTCTCCATCCTTCGTGTACACTAACAGATGGCAGACAAGTGCGGAAGAATTTCCCAAGGTGCCGTGGGAGGTGTTTCTCTATGAGCGTGTTTGTGTATAAGCTGTGGATGTGCGCTTGTGATGTTGGGCCGTTATTTACATCTGCAGTGTGGAGCAGACAGCTGCTGCTGCCCAAGCCTCCTGTCTGTCAGCCAACCACGACTCAGCGCTGCCATAACCCAGAGAAACAGAGGGGTCGGCAGTTTACACGCATCCGTGCTTCAGTCAGAGTGATCTTTCACCTCTTGCTGGATAATCAGTGTAGGCAGGTGTTTGAGTGGAATGAAAAAGTGAAACTGTTTGCAAATAAAATGCCTTCTGCATCATATGAGAGAAAAAAAAATTCCACCTATGAAGATGTTTTAAATGCATTCAAGCATTTGACATAGCCATAACAAATTTTGTTATATTAGCCATCAATTTACATTATTTTAATATCAATGCAAAGAAGTTTTTAGTGAGTACCAAAGTCACTTGTGGAAAGTGATGCAGCTTTTTTCATTTCTGGTTGGCATTTCTTTTGTTGATTTGGACTGGCTACACAATTGAAGCCCAATTCAAGGCACTTTTTTCTTCCCCAAACCACTAGGGGTTGTTGCCCAACCTCAAGGCTTGCTACATGTTAATTTGTCCAAATATTCCTCA
Organism: Cheilinus undulatus; assembly: GCF_018320785.1. Taxonomy (NCBI): domain Eukaryota; kingdom Metazoa; phylum Chordata; class Actinopteri; order Labriformes; family Labridae; genus Cheilinus; species Cheilinus undulatus. The sequence goes on along the minus strand of NC_054870.1, from coordinate 19,318,305 downwards.
GGTGTGTGGTGTCTGAATATGAATATTTTACTGCTTCTGATCAAGTTGGAGTCTGTCCAATCCAGACATATTTATATCAAACATGTTTGTGCATGTGCTTTCAGGGATGGAAGTCAACAGAAATTCAGTCCAGGACTTTTAGATGTAGAAGCACACACTTTTTATGATACCAGTAATGGGTCATTCCCACTGAAAGAGAAAGCTGCTCTTTTTTTTGTTTGTGTGTTTGCCATGAAACAGGAAATAGAACTAAAATGTGGCAATTTCATGAAATTACAGTGCGAGAACTGGGACCTGCTTCTTGATCCTGTAGAGCAGAATAATGGGCACTACCTGGGCTGGAACCAGGGATCTGATGATTGCCTGACTCTCTCTCACTACACACATGAAACATGCATGTAGGTTCACAAGTAGGTTGTCATCATATTGTCTTATAATATTGTACATAGATTTACTGCCTCAGTCAATGTTAGCTGTAGTCTATAATTTTCTAAATCATTCAGTAAATATTTCCTTATGCAGAGTTATACAAGTGTGACAGAGCAGAATAGCAGCCACGTCATAGTTGTCTAATGTGTAGTGCTGTCCATGGTGCTGAGCATGTAACTGTCATGATTCCATGGAGTAATAGTCTTAATCATGCAGAGTTCTGACTCAGGCCTCACACTGTGTATGAACTATTAAGTTTAAAAGTGTTAAAGGTCAAACTGGGAATATTGGTGACATCTAACAGTCGGATTATAGATCACAATGAAGAAGACTATGGTGGGAGGGACTCTAAACCTTTTGGGGGTCCAGGGGCATGCTGTTTTGACATTTCAAAGGTAAATATACCAATCATGTGCATTTTTTGAGTCGAAAAAAGGTCAATTATTTTTCCCTAGTCTGACATGATGAAAAAGATTGTGGATGATACAGATTTCCTTTTCTTCAAAAAATCAGTCTGTTCATAATAAAACATCCACTGTCCATAGATGTTAAATTTACAAAATTCTCTGATTTGAACCTAAACTAATCTTCACTAGAAAAGTTGGCCTGGTCTTCCTTGGAAAAAAGATCTTTGACTAAGTAAAACCTTAGCCTCAGTAAATCAAATTATATTCAAGGAGTTTGGTCATGCCCCACGTTCAGGGCTGCCAGGTCCAAATCCAGCAGGGTTTTTCCTTTGTGAAAAACAAAAAAAAAAAAAAACAAACAACAAAAAAAAAAAAAGACAAAATAATAGCTATCCTCCCCACAAGGCTTCCCTTTGGTATGTTTAATACATTAATCTTGTTTGAGGGTAGGTTTAAAACGTAGAAAAAATATTGGCCTCAAACACCTTAGACATGGTATTTTTACTGATCTTTATTTTGTTAATTTGATTGTTGACAAAAAAGACATAAATCTTTTCCATGAGAGGAATTAGCACCCAACATCTAAAATGTTCCATAGGACAAAAAAATGGTATATCAACACCTTTAATTTTTACTACCAATGAAATACTTTTCCACATTATGCTTGGGTTTATTCAGGAGAGGCTAGACACAGAAAAAAAAAAAAAAAAAAAAAAAAAAAAAAAACAGACCAAACATCTGCCATGTGAAACTTTGCTTTTAAGTAAAACTAAGAACCACAACACTTAATGCTATCAGACTGTGTCCACAGTAACAACATGGACAGTAACCACAACAATAATGAGACTGTAGTGAAACTGTTTTCCATCTAAAGTTTGTCTCTGGGAGGATGTGGCAACAAATGTGTTAGTGAGCAGTAAGTCCTTCTAACAGCTTCATTAAAAGTTAGGTAAGTGCTGTTTAATGAGAAGCGGCTGCTTGTTAACAAACAGGTCATACAATGGAGGATGAGAAACAAAAGAAGAGAGAGATGAAAGACTGGGTCTACCTGTTTACATGGCGGTCTTATCTTCTACCTGGTAAAGTAAGTTTAGGACTACTGACAGTTTGTCTGATACAGGGGAGTCTGAGAAAAAAAACACCTTGTAAAAGTCAGTAAAGTCCTCCTGGTTTCCTTACATTTACAACTCTGACTGCAGCAGAAGGAGTGGCAGTTCAACTTCAGGCTCCACCTGGATGTACAAGTACCTCACCCTATCTCAAAGGCTGAGTCCAGACACCCTCCTGAAGAATGTTATTTGACCACTTGAACTCACAATCTCTTTTCTTCCTTCATTACCCAGATCTCATGACCAAAGGTGAGAGTTAGAACGAAGATTTACTGGTAAACTGAGAGCTTGCCTTCTGTCACTGTTCCCTCCTCACCGCAACAATCCAGTACAACGCCTGCAGTGCTGCTGACGCCACACCATTCTCAATCTTATGGTCCATTCTTCCTACTTGTGGATAAGACCCTAAGATACTTGAAGTCCTTTACTTGGGGCAAGGACTCACTCCCCACACAGAGAGAGAAAGCCACTGTTTTCCGGGAGTGAACCATGACCTCAGACACAGAGGTGCTGACCCTCAATTGGACTGCTTTGCACTGAGCTACAAACCGCTCCAATGCCTGCTGGAGGTCCCTGGCAGAAGAAGCCAACAGAACCACATCATCTCCAAAAGTAAAAGAAATTCTAAGGTCCCACATGTGAAACCCTCCTCCCTCGATGAGGCCTCGAGATTATGTCACAACACAAACAGAATCAGAGACAAGGGGCAGCCCCGGCGAAGGCCAACACACAATCATAAGCCTTTTCCAAGTCTATAAGACTGAATAAGGAAATCCCCATGCTCCCTCAAAAAGCCTGGCAAGGGTGAAGAGCTGGTCTACTGTCCCATGGAGAGAATGGAATCTGTACTGTTCCTCCTGAATCCGGGGTTCGATAATCTGGAATCTCCTTTCCAGCCCCCTGGAGTAGATTTTCCCTGGAGGCTGAATAGTATATCTTAACTACTGGTAGTTAATGTTTTTGACCGTTAACTTAGTTCAATATTTAAATTATTAACAATGAATGCGAACTAGTTCATTATAAACAGGATGAGCTGATCTTTAAGCTAAGTTTCAACTTTAAAATTGATTTAATGATGTGCATTTTAACCAGATAGGGAGATGTAAAGGAAAGACACTAAATTGCAGGATGGGAAATAAAGTACACAATGGTCAACATAACAAATTTGAATTCATGTTCAATTGCACTAAAGGACAGACTTTTTTGATGTAGTTAGTATTTCACAGGTCCTACTTCTAAAAGCTAGTAGGTGTTTGAAAGAATCCATGGTATGTATAGAAAGACCCAATACAGTAAGTGTAATCCTTAAGAGCAGGATGACTGCACCGGTCTAAAGTGTTTCCTCTGTCAAAACATTAAAACAAAACAAAAAAAAAAAAAAAACATGTATTTGATTTGGGATGAATATTGCTTTGATATAAAAACTTTAATATATTTTAAAGCATGTTTAATACACCTAGCTGGGTGATAAATGTGCATATTACATAGCAGAGGCTGCATATTGCAGCAGGGTGAAGAACCATGTGAACCCAGCTACTTTATTTAAACCGAGCAATGAATCACTTTTACCAGTACAAACAGGCGAAACAACAACAGACCACAACAGAAGAGGGAGAGCGTTTCTCACTGTAAACTGATTAAAAAGTACCTGGGCACTATTGATACTTAATACAAACTTTCTCTCTGAGATTTTAAGTCCTCTTTCAGAAGCTCAAGTATTTCACCTTCTCATTAAATCAGAGAGACAGGTCATTCTTACTCTCTATCACAAAGTTTTTCTTTACACATTTCTGTCCTCTATTCTGTCAACATGTCAGCTTTTCAAATTTAGTTTTCAACATTTTCTGTCCACTCAATTTTTCATGAAAAATAAATTGCCCGCTGACACAGACATGGATGAAAGATAGATGTGTGTGGCTGAGGTGGCTTGAGAACACATATGCACAAAATGTAATGACAAATGCATCATTTTACACATGCCGTATGTAGTATTTATCTATAAATAATAAGGTGATGTCATCCTCTGCCTCTCTAGGTAAAGTTAGCTATGACTTTTTTAAACATTAGCATCCTGCACAATATTGATCAAGTGAGATCAGAGCTGTGTAAATCTTAGGACTAATTAGAGAGTGAGAAGGGTTAGGGTTAGAGTTAGAAAAAAGGAGCGCTCTCAAACTATGTGAAGGGCTGGGATCTTTCACAACCACTCCTGTTATATATACATGCCACACAAACCCCACCCCCAAGGCCCTGGGCCCCTCCCCTAAGGATTATGGTTAGGGTTAGGGTTAGCTAGGGTTAGGGTTAGGGTTAGAAAAACAGAGCACTCTAAAACTATGTAAGGCCCTGGGATCTTTTGAAATCAGTCCCCTGATAGATCCTGGCCACTCAAACCCAACCCCCAAGGCCGTAGGGCCCCTCCCCCGAGTCTTACATTTTTGGGCTCATTTAGGGTTACTGTTAGGGTTAGGGTATGCTAGAGTTATAGTTTGCTATGGTTAGGGTTGTTAGCCAAACAGAGCGCCCTCAAACTATATGAAGGCCTGGGATCTTTCAAGACCAGTCCCCTCAAATTATCAGTATAGGGACATATCATGTCTTATTCTATAAATAATCCTTTCAAGCTAAAGTTAGTGAGCTTTATTACCGACTGTACACTGATGATGATGATGGTTCATGAGTACAGTGCCTGTAAAAAGTGATAGAACACTTTTTGATGTGAAAACAGAAAATACATTTCTATAAGGTAGAATCAATTAAATAAAAATATGTAATGTAAAATAAGTGACTGTATAAAAATTCACCCCCTTTGAGTCAGTGTTTGGTAGATGCACTTTTGGCTGCAATCTCAGCATTGAGTCTGTGTAGGTAGCTCTGTCAGGGTTGCACATCCGGACTTTGCAATTTTACTCCATTCTTCTCTGCAATACTACTCAGGCTCTGTCAGGTTGCAGGGGTATCATAGTCAAATATTCAGAGTCAACAGCCCTTTTTCAAGTCAAGCCACAAGTTTTCTATTTGACTAAGGTCTGGGCTTTGACTTGGCCACTCCTAAAAAAGTTTATGATAATGATAAAAATTGAAAATAGCTTTAAAGTAGTTCAGCTACTTTTGTGGTGTTGCTGAAGCTTAGTTTGCTATGTTTCTGCAGGGTGTAGTTTAGGTTTAGTGAAGCTGATTTTCTGTAGCGTTACTATTAGCTTAGCTCATGACATTTTCATGTAGCTTGCCCAACACTGGGGCTGAATGACTAAACAAACACCAACATTCCTCAGCAGCATCCCAGTCATCAAATTTGTCATATTCACCAAATAATTTGCATGAAATGATGAAATTGTCATTGTTGTATCTAATTTCATATTTGCGTCCTCGGACGATGTCCTGTTGCTATGGTTACACCTTTCATCTAACGACTGCAGCACATTGATTTGAAACAGCATCAAGATTTTTTGACTAGAATGACTTAAGATGTTCCATAGGTGTCAAAATATTAAAAGTTAATTGACTCAGATCGGACTTCCAGAGCCAATCAGAATTGAGAATTCACAATACCATGGTTTAAATGACAGCAACATGATCCAATAATATTCCATATTTAAAAGTGGTCTCCATGAGGTAAAACATGTTTTCATAGGACAATTACATCTTCCAATGCAGTTTTAGAGAAAATAAAATGTAATAAGGTAATGTCATGTTCCTCTAAGACAATATCTTGTCCCCACATGTTATTAGAGACAACACACTGTTCCTACAAGATTGCATTTTATCATTCTATTTTATATTTTAAAGGGGAAAATATATAATGACACTTGTGATATAAGAAAATGGCTAAAAGGAAGTACACCTGACAACCCAAAACTCACTGACACTTTTTTTTAAAAGATTAACAAGGGTAGGGTAAGGTAAAAAAAAAAAAAAAAAAAAAAAAAAAAAGTCAGTTTTTTGCTCTTGTTCTTTGGCACAAATGATTTCAAGAATAAAGATAATCCTTTTGCATTTTATTGAATTCTTTGCCTCCTCTTTTCTTTCATTAAACAGTCAATATTTTATTCTATTTTACGGTTTTTTAATCTTTTTTGTTGTTGTGAATGCCTTTCCTCCTGTGCTTTCTGTAACTGATTTACATGCATAAAAACTTTCCAGAGGTTTGTAGTCCTCCCTCTTATTAGTTTAACACCACACCTTGTTATTAAATATCCGATAAAAAAGTTTAAGGACTTTAACTTCATAGAGAGAGACAAAGAGAGAGAGGACCGAAGAGAGAGAGGGAGTTAGGGAGGGGGAGTTTGTTTTAATGAAGACAACAAAGCTTTGTGCATCATTAAGTCCCACATAATTAAAGAAAGAGGAAACTCAAGTGTTTGATTAAAAGGGCATTTGTCTGTAAAAACACTATCAAATACATCAGCACACACACACAAAATAAAACAGATACACAAACATACAGATGAATGAGTGTATAGAAAAGCACGGTCCTCTATTTTTAAGCTAATGATGCAAAAAGCAACAGATGAGGTGCTTTAACTTGATCAGAAAAAGCCCAGCCCCCTCTCTCTGTCTCACTCACACATACACACACCAACACAGACACACACAAGCCTCTATGGGGGGTTAATGTCATCTCCGTTTGGTTGATTGGAGTGGCTTTTTCGCCCCTGGAGACTTTTCCACTAGTCTGCACAGTCACACTCTTTATCTGCTCTTCATCTCCACATGCAGACCAATGCCACTAACACACATACACATGCGTGCACACACAAACACACACTGTAACAACAATCCAGACACAGAGAGAGATGAAAACACTCAAAGCATCTCTGATTTTCAAATGCCCTTCAGGGAAAAGAGCCAAAAACAAAAGTCAGCAAAGTTAAAAAAAAATGTGCAGAATTACATCACAAACAAGCATAAATTACACACTTCAGGTTTCACTTGAATCTATTTAAAGATTCTCGCTAAATACTTTTATGTTAGGCTTTTCCCCAAAATATTAACCAACACTTCCAGAGAGTGTGGTTTAATTTCTCAAGGCTCTCAACACAAAAGTAAACACAGCATTCAAAACCACGATCCAAACTGATTCCTTCCATCAAAACAATGCAACAGCTTTACCCAATAATTATTATAGTAATTGATTAATCAATTAAATATGTTTTTTAATGAATGCATGAATGGGATTTTTAAAAATGAGTCATTCTATTCAGTAACAGAACACTTAAGTTCTAGTATCGAATGCCCCTGAGCTGCTAAGATGATACGAAATTATAAAACTCTTTTCTCTATCAAATACCTTTAACATCAGACCATCCAACACAAACATACAAATATATTTTAGAGAATTTTAGATGTGTGAGTTCTTTTTCCTCTAATTTAAAATAAGTTTAATCAAAACAATTACTATAAGGATTTCAATCATGTTTATACGTATCATGGATTACTTTCATGGTGTGGTCAGACAATTTTAACAACTATCCATTATCAACTCATCAGAGTGACAGCTTTAACCTACTGAACAGCTTTTTATAGGAAGGAAACTCTTGAGAAAGCTACTAATGTTACTATGTCACAGAACTTATTCATTGGTGTTGGTTCCCCTGTCATTAGCTCTAATTGCTTGTTATTATAACGGTTGGTGCCCTCTTCCTTTGCTTCCTTAGTACACACGCTCCTCCTGCTCTCAGCTACTCTACAGCTTGTATTTTGATGGAAATATCAGAGGCACAGTGGAGGTAATCATAGATTTTGACTATCAGACAGCACATTAATAACATTTTAGCCCTGTCTTATCCCATTAACATGATAAAACCTTAATTCTGCGTGATTTTCATGATGAAATTTATATTTCTTGTCTAGAAAGGTCATCTCTCTATAATGGGAACAATTGTTGGTACAGTGAAAATGCAGGTTTTTAAAAACTATTAAAAGTTCATAAATCAATGTAGCAAAATGAAGGCATTCTGACACCAGTCCACGCTTACTTATGTTCTGGCCCACTGAGATATCAGTGTGTCCTTAAAGCTCCACTGCATCCCTAGCTAGAAAATTAACTATGTGATCAACTGGTGTGTACATGCAAGTGAAAGCTGAATGCAAGTTTTCTGAGAAGTGGTTAGAGGAGAAGGTGTTGGAGCTGAGGCTGGGGCTGTAACTTGTAAACATTTTACAAGATTTTGCAAATAAAAAGCAGTTTTGCAGTGAAGCTTTTGCCTGGTGTAATACTAGCGTAGAGTGTGTAATGTTACCACCGCATCTCAAAGAAATCTTTATTTGTATACTACAATAATAAATACTATATGCATTTTCTCAAAAATTTTGTCATATTCTTATCTTACAATCTTCACAAAACATTCACGTAACTGTACCACTGATGTAACAGGGTCTTAATGTATATCGAAAAAGGTTTTGCGTATATACCCCATGGTAAACATTTAGCATTCAGCACAGATAGAGCTATCAGATTGCTATAAAACATATCACATGACCTTTATTACAATGGTCTAGACCTGCCCTCTTTGTAAAGCATCTTGAAATAACTTTGATTATGAAGTGGCTCTATACAAGATTGATTGAGTGATTGATATAATGTGAAGCAATGAATCAATCAAACAGTTGGAAAGAAATGCAAAATACACTGAAATGACTTTACTGTGACTTTCAAAGAAAGACTGATTTGATAAATATAAAACACTAACATCAAAAGTGTATGTTTTCACCCTGTTATTTAAATGTATAAATACGTAGTACACATGTGCTCCAAACCCCCTTTTTTTGTGTGCGTTTGGCTCTCTTTTGATGGATTTTCCAGTAAGCATACAAAGACAGACATAGTCGAGAAGTGTGTGTATTTCTGTCTGTGAGAAAGCGTTAATTCTACTGATCATTAAGTCCGTCCTGCTCCTGTCTCGGTTATTCTAATTTCCTTGTGTGATCCCTCGAGCAGAACAGAGAGACGATGAAGAGAGGACCTGAGTCAAGGTGCTTCAGTCTCACCTGTTTCTCTCTCCACTGCACTCTCATAATTACCTTCTCACATGATCACAGAGGAAAACGTATAGACTTTATGAGGTACTCTGGTCCAGAGGCTTTAAAAAAGTGTTTCTAGGATGGATTATTTTATGGGGATCATTCAAACTGGTACTAAAAAAGACTGCATGCTTTACATCAGTTTGCACTTAGATTTCAATCTGTTAAAATATTTGTAACATAACATTACTGTTGATTAATAACTGATTAACTGAGGATCATCAGAGGGCTGTCAGAGTGCCAATCTTGTCCATAAAAGCATATTTCAACAAAATCACAATGCTAAAGGCTATATCTTACAACATTTGTTCCAAAAAAGTTGGGATGTTGTGTAAAATCAATAACGTTTACATCTGAAATTAGCATGAATGCCACATTTTAAACTTTTAAAATGAAAAGTTTATTAGTTTTGGACAGTTATGTGCACATTTTGGCAGGACACTTTATCTTCAGGATTTGTTTTACTGCAGAACTTTGTTGTTGTGGTTTGGCATTGACTTCTGAAATAAAAAATACACAAGCCCTTCCATGAAAAAAAAAAAAAATGTTGTGTAATTGACAGCACATGTTTTCCCTAACTAAAAACAGCTTACTTTTTCTGTCTTTTCTGTCACACTGTCCCAAACTAAAGCCTGCCAAAACTGCTGAGAACATCATCATTAACATCATTCTAGACTTGAATAATCATCTATGCTGTGATTAGACTTGATCCATTCTTTTTCTATCTCATTAAGTCTTCTTTGTAGTGACCTTAAAACCGGTGTCATTTTCTCAGAGAAGTCAGGAAAAGCCAGGCTACCCCAGTTTTATTCAGACTGTGAATGTCTGTTAATTAAAATCTTTGACAGTGCAAATGACATTTCCCTTGTTGTTGCTTCTGTCTCATATCTTCAATGTTTTTGCTACCTCTGAGTGAAACAGCATCCCTCTAATTCAGGAGTCATCAACTACATTTGTACAATGGCCCATTTCTTATCTTAACAGATGCTCTGGGGGTCAGAGTTTAAAATAAATGTTAAAAAAGTAGTTTTTAGGCATTGGCAGTGAGATCAGTGCCTATTGTATATACTGCAGCCAGCTATAAAGGGTCATTTGAAATATTTTGCTACATATTTCTAAGGCTCCATAGCCTGAAGTGGAGAGTTCATCATATTTATTCCTAAGGACTAACAGGTGGATTTCCTTAAAAAAAATTTTTTTTTCCTCCTCACATTTTCTGAATTCATTCATCTTTTGGGGGCCAGATTGGCAGCTTTGGGGGACACAATTGGGTGACTTTTTAAATATGTTAAAGGCCCCCAAAACAGGCTGAAAAGAGGTGGTAAAAAAATAATCCCTACAGTTTAAAAGGGTCTGACAATCAAAGTAAAAAACAGATGCCTCTGATTTTAATCTTTCAGTTATTACAAATCCCTTAATGATATACACTGAATGTAAAGTGGAACAAACATTATTAAAGGATTCCTTCACATTAACATGAAATAAGCTCTATTTTTACTGGAAGTACAGAGAAATGGCAGAGCTAAGTAGAATTAGAATCTGCAGTGACATTTGGGATTCTATAAAAACAAATACACTAAACTACTTAAAAATAACTACAGGGAGACAGAATGGGAATAATTAGTTTAATATAGGGCTGCAATGATTCGTCGACATAATCATTTGTGTCGACTATAAAAATTTGTCGACGTGGGAATTCAAGTGTCGACGCGTCGTATTATTGTTTTTTTATATTGGTAAAATCTAGTACCGGCTGGTAAGGACTCATCTGTACTTGCAGTTCACTACAGGAAGTGGTGGGGGCAGTATCGGTCCCTCTGTTTACATTATTCACAGAAACTGAGAAGAAGAAGTTAAGCATGGCGGAAAGCACGGAGAACACACCAAAAAGCCGACCCAGAGCTTCTAAAGTTTGGGAACATTTTACAGAAAACAAATTGGCGAAACAAGTCAACTGCAAACTGTGTCAAGTCAAACTCTTGTACCATGGCAGCACTACGGCAAGGCACGAACACCTGAAAATGTAAACACACTGTAGCTGCCGCGTCTTCAAATACCGCGAGTGGGCAAGCTTGCTAGTTGCATGAATATCTTTTAGATCTTTTGCATTTAGTTACTGAGCTCTTTTTGCTTCAGGCACGAGGATTAATTCCAGTAGCCTACTTATAATGTTGGTGCCGTACGTTAATCAGTCGGAAAACCATCTTTGATATTTGTTAGGGTAACGGTTGTTTCAGTAACGCTATGTAGAGTGCAGTTTACTTCAGTTATCAGTTCAATACTTTTATATTAGAGGAAAAACAAACCTTGACGATGTAGAAACTTGACATGTCATGTCAATTTGCTAAACCATCAAGTTTTCACAGGTGTGCATGCATAAGAAGGCAAGGTAAAACGGGGATCCAAAATAGTATGCCAAATAGCCACGATTAGTCGACCAATCGCAAAAATAATCGCCAGATTAGTCTACATGAAAAATAATCATTTGTTGCAGCCCTAGTTTAATAATTTAATCATGTTGTTTATATCTTATGTTGCAAAGTGGATTGATCAAAAGTACATGTGTTATTTTCAGATTTGCATTCAAAAGTATTCATAAGTTGATACTTATTCCAAGATAAGCTATTAGTCATGATTTTTTGGAGAAAATATCTGAAATAATCTATGTTTCCTACACCGCTCTTCAGCTATGAGACTGACAGTGGAATGGGGCTCTTTCTAGCAAGTAATTAAATGTTCAACTATTTGGGGTCACTCTGGCTCTGATCATATTCAAAGATGATTAAAAAAACAGTTAACATACAAAGCTGAAAAAATGCATCATATTTAATGATAAAGTTGTAACTGTGTATATTACCTCCACACCAGCTGAGGCTGCACATGTTTTTATGCTTTTTGGTTGACAGACTTCTCTGGAAGTTGAATCTAACAGAGGAATAAAACATAGTACACGTCTTTGTCACAGCTATCAGTCATTTTGTTTTTAAAAGACTTAAAACTATCTCTGTCTCTGTTAAAGCCCACAGTGGAGTCTTTTTCCGCCATATTAAACAATTCACACATGTTAGATTAGGAAGCATTAATTTGCCAAACTGCATTCCCACTTAAACCATCAGAGGGTTTTTAAATCACGGCCAATTAGCCCGCCACCACAGCACTCTGCCTACATTACTGAACTGATCAGTCAGGCAGAGAGGCCTCATCCCATTACAGCCAGGGCAGGAGAATAAAAAAACCTTTCAGAAAATAGACAAGTTTGGGTAAGATAATAAGCAGGCAACAGTTGAAGTCAGTAAGCAGCATAATCTGTTTTACCATTCATTTAAATGCCTCTGTGCAAAAAACGAAATTTCATTGAATGAACAGTGCAATGACAATGTCTAAAGCCCCCTACAGTCTGATCTCTTAGCACCTTTTTTTTCCTGTGAAGCCTTACTGTAGGTGTTTGTGCCTTTCTCTTTTGAATAATTTTATGCATACATACTAGTAGTATTACTTTGAATTTGCAACACAGTCCCATCCTGAGGTCATAATCATTCTGAGCAACAAAAAAAATCTTCAAAATATTGATATATTTACAAAAAGTCCTTGTGATTTTTCCTACTGGCTCTGTTTGAGCTACTATTCAAAGCAGCTCCTGTCTGCAGTGACAGAGAGGGACGCATCACAGGCTCTCTGTCTCTCTTTCACTCCATTATGAGCCATTCGGACCGTCTCCACTGGGTCCTGTGCAACATGGAGTTGTGCAGTTTGACAAAGCATAACACGATGACAGAACAGCCTGCCGTTAGTTATCACAGCCCATTACAAAGCATTCTGGGATACAAAATGGCATTTAGCATTAGCCGCTAGAAGCAGAAACAACCAAAAGTGGATTGAAAAATTGACAAACGATGTGCAATACTAGATTTACTTGCATAGCAATCCTTAAAGACCCTGGAAAATAACACAAGTTTCAGGATCACTAGAAAAATTCTGGTAAGGAATCAGAAGGCATGGAGAGTGTCAGTGTAATGGAAAAATGGCTCACTTCAAGAGGGAAAAAGTAAATGGCTGCAATATATTTTTCAAAATCTGTTTAACTTTTGATAACCCATGTCTCTTCTTGTCATGTATGACACCGAGATGGTTGAAGATACAATGTGTAGAACTTTTGCTCTGAAATATCTTTATTAATTTCAAAAGTGACGATTTCTAGTATCTGAAAAATCTCCAAAATTTTCAAAGATTTTCATAACTGTGAGTGGACATCTTGTCATGGTGACACCAATGGTTGCAAGTTCACTGCCCAAACTCACCTCCATAACATGGAAACCCCAAACACTCAGCATGTCCAGCAAGTTAAGACCAGCGCTGCTCACAGCCTCCCTCTCAATATGCATTCTGGGAACACTTCCAGCACAGATCAGGAAGTGCCTTTTTCAGTGCATTTCTCCCTTGTTATAAGAAATTTTTGAATTAAATAAAAACACTGGTTTTGTCTTTAATTAAAAAAAAAAAAAGTCTTATTAGGTGCCATTTTTAATTAACCAAGTCCAAACAAGTAAACAGCCTGGATGGGTGGAGCTGGGCTCTGGTGCTATGTACTTGTCATGTCTTGTGTTATTATTTTTGGTTGACAGCCCCCTGGTGGAGGAACTTTCCAGACTGTGAGTTCAACATAAAATACAGGTAACCTGAGTGCCAATGCAAACAATTATGTGTTGAAATTGAAGTTATATGCACAGGTTTTTTTTATCAGCACAATAATGGTGCCTAGATATGTGCATCCATTCAACTAAAAAAACAGGACAACAGTGAAATGTACAGCTCCCTAAAGTATATCATTAATGCAACATTGCATCTCATCTTGTGGCACATCCTCCAGGTCACTGCCCAGTCAGTGAGTCACAGAGATACTATGATGCCAATGACAAAGAAAATTTAGCTTTGGAGTTGTAAATTCACATAATTTTACATTAAAACCAACCATCATTTTTAGAAAACAGATCTTTTAACTTCCTAATGTACCCTACCATGACGGCAGCAAAAAACTCCTGGAATAAATCCAAAATTCATGGCAATCCACCCACACAGGGGCAAAATAATCTGCTGTTAATTTACTCCCCCTATAGTTTTCCAGTGACCTCAAGTCTCCTGCTGCTTAGAGCTGCACTGTGCTCCTTGTTCCATTGGCTCGCAGCACACAAGTTTGAACAAAAATATGAACAAATTCATGCAAAAGAAAACTTAACAGTTTTAACAAGTTCAGCAAAGCAACCATGGGTTAAGTTGTGGCTCCTGAATGAGGATTTACAGGACTTTAATTTTGGTTTCTCATGTTTTCCAGCCTAATGGAAGCTCAGCTTTCTGTCTCATTAAGTCTTAAAATATGAAAATTTAAAGGAAAGAAAAAGCCATGGCTGAATTCATGTCTGAAAACTGTAACACAGACCAAGAAGATGCAGTCTCATTAACAGCAAGTTTCTAATTAAACATAAACAATCTTGAAAATGTTTACTTTGATTTTCTGCTTCCGTAAATGTGCTGTATTTTGATGAATTAAACTAAATAACTCTCTTCATATAAAAAAGTGAAATAGAAAAGCTCTTTTTGTCACATTCATCTGTAAATTTGAGCACTTGTCTAGTCTTTTCTGTGTTCATGCATGCAGACTAAATGACAGAGGAAATGATGAGTACGATGGAAAAGTGCGAAGAGGGGTCACAGAGTTGAAGTCAGAGACAGAGGAAGAAGAAATGATGCTCTCTAATCAGAGATAATGAGAGAGATAAGGACATCTTTGAAGAAGTTTCTGCATAGCGTTGTCTTCATCCACAACCAGATTACTGGCTGGGTTTGATAGTTGATAGAATATTCTTGAGTATTGATCCTCATTGATCTCTTTCCCATAAACATGGACTGTGAATTACTGGATCTTTAAAGAGATAATTAAGCATATCCTTCTCTACCTTTAAGGGGTAAGAAGTAAAGTTATTTTTAGATTAGATTCATGTATCTGGCTTTTTGCCTTTATTTGTAGGGAGCAGGACAGTGGACAGTGAAGGTGACAGGGGAGAGAGAGAGAGGGCAATGACATGCCAGAAAAGAGCCACAGGTTGGATTCAAACCTGCACTAAAACTGCTAAAGCTAGACATGTAAACATTATGTAAAATCCACTTTTTCAGGCTTTTCTAACAAAAATTTGTACCCCTGGCCTGTCCACAATCCCCCCAAGAATCGGACACCCCCTCTTTCTCTACATTTCAAAATACGTGTACTGAAACAAGCCGTTCTCAGGTTTTCCCCTCGTGATGTCATGTGAGGAGTCAGCACTGCTCCCAGGTTTAGTTGGCCTTCCATCTTGGAAGAAAGTTCCGCCCTCTTCTCCTGACCTGCCTCTCAGCAGGAAAGCCGCATCCATTAAGCCACATCAACTTCCTGAGAGGGGCGTGGTCAGGGGTGGAGTTACACAGATCATTAATATTTAAAGCCATAGAAAGAGCTTGTTTTGAGCTGGGCTGAAACAGAGGGTTTTTCAAGACATGCAAAAATCCAGTACTGGAGAGTTTTTTTATTTATTTATTTATTTTTTGGGGTAACAAACTTCATAGGCATGTTTTGGGGACCTCTGAGACCAATATAAACATGTCTGAAAGGGGTAAAATATGTGACCTTTAAGAAAGTAGCACCACTGCCCTGTTCTGAGGCAACAAAACCGTTGTAGTAGAAAGTTGCAGAAATGTTTTTTTTTTTAATATATATTTTCAATTAAAACAAAAGACTTATAGGCCGAGTTTTACTTACAGATGTGTGTAACTGAAAGACCATGCAGATCTAATCATTGAAAAAAAGGCCTGAAAGGTCATTTAAACATTTTTTCACCTTTCAGAGATATTCTTGCTTTTGTGCTTCTCCTTTTTTAATTATAAATCTACATTAATTGATTCTTCTTCTGTACAAATGAGTAACATCCAGAAGCAACATCAGACAGTCTACCTAAGTTGCACAGTTGTCAAGCATCCCTGTCTTATTCGACATACTGCATGGTATACTTAAATTTTACTACTTGTCTGTACTTTTAATCAAATGGTACTGGAACTTCTTGACATTAGGTACTATTTGTAGGAGTAAGTTAGCTCTAGAGCAGTAGTTCTCTACTGCTCTGGCATAAGGACCCACCACCATTTCCTTATGAGAAATCATGACCCAAATTCTTCGAAATGTTCAACATCTCAAATTTTATTTCATGGAAAATGTTAACGCTTTACCTACTGAATCTAAAAATGGCGATTTGGACATATTTTGTTATTATCGCTGTAAAATAGTCAGGAAATTGTGAGGGTTCTCACTCTCACTGCTCACAGAGGCAGGTGAGGGAATCAACTCAGTGCAGAGTCAGGTGTGTGTGGCTGATTGGCCTTGATTGTGACCAGATGTGGGAAGCTTACTTATACTCTTACTGAAGCTTACTAATACTTTTCAGCTCCTTCGACATTACCTGAATATATATACCACACATCATATATTGCCGGAAAGCACAGATTCTCAGCTCTCTGTCAGTGTTGGAATTTTTTAGATTGAGCAAACTTTCGAGGAGTTACAGTGCTGAGAATCTGTGTAGCGGTCTCGCAATATTTCTGGTGTTTTGCTATGGTGTTTTGCTATTAATGCCCATGTCTTATGGTTGCGAGTACCATCATAAACCATATATGTGCGCATGCCCACAATTCTCAGCTTTCCAAAACTGTTGGAGTTTTTCTGATCGGACAAACTTTGACAGAGTTACAGTAATAATACTCCAGACATATAAAACACAGTGCCAGTGCTGGGTCAGTAGGTAAAGGGTTAAAGTTTGGACCCAAAAAAAAAAAAAAAAAAAAAATTTGATTGAACATAGACAGGACAAAAGAAATATGTTCATAAATTTTATTTTACTCCAGATTTCCCAAGATAGCATGAAAATTTGGCAGTTTCTCAAGGAATTTTTTAATTATCAAGGGAAATCTAGTTTTATTATCCTGGAATAAACCAGTTGAAATCTTGAGGAAAAGACCCAAATTTACTTTTTATTACCGAAAAACCAAAAAAAAAAAAAAAAAAAAAAAAATAGACTTATTGACTTTCTACCATATATCTTTCCTGGCCCACAGTCGCAACCAACTTGAAACAACCTTGCAACCCACCTTTAGGTCTCGACCCACCTCCTGCGAACCACTGCTCCAGAGTAAGTGGCCAATGTGTGAACTGGTTGCTGGAGCAAAATCTTTTTTGTAAACCGGCCTGTTTATACATTTATGGAATCTGCGGTTGGGAAGTGAGTCTTTGCCTTGAGTGAAGGACTTCAAATATCTCAGGGTCGTTGTACTGGACCACTGTGGTGAAGAGGAAGCTGAGCCAGAAGGGAAGAGTCTTAATTTAGCAGTTGATCTTCAATCCAACCCTCACCCATGGTCATGAACTCTGGGTTCATGACCATGGGTGATGTCCTCATAGAGGACAAAGAGTATAGATGATGGAAGATGTCCCATCTTTCACTAGTATGTGATAAAGTCATAACTTTGAGTGACTGTAGAAGTGATGCAATAAAGTGTCGGTCTAAAATGATTTTCTTAATGTAACAAACAATCCAAACTCATTCAGTTAAATAATTTACACACAAACTCACTGTGTGTTTGTTATGCAAACTGCTGTCTCCACGGACGTACCTCATTATTGGTTTGTGTGTACACTCTCTCATCTAATCCCCACAAGCAATTTGGCTTGCGCTCCCTCTAAAACAACAAAGTTCCCAATATTCAGCCTGATATTTGTTCAGGTATGTGAAATCAAGTTTGGCTCAGCTGAGATTCACTTTAATCTGCTTCCTAAGCAAATCAACATTGCTGTAACAGCATTACCTCCACTCTTGCACGGTTTTGTTGTGCAAGCACCTGATTGGAGTGAAACTGTTCGGCACTCAAGGACTTAGCTGCATGTTTGGCGTGTTACATTAGATGTCTGTTAAAAGATTCATTAAGATATTAAATTTAAAGTAAAGCAGGAACCTGACTTGTCTGTTTAACTGGGATCTGTGTAAAAATGAGGTAAAAGTAGTCTGACCTATACTTCAAGATTTTTTAAGTAAAGATTTTTTTTTTTTTTGCTGTTCAATTTGACAGGGAGAAACCTTCATAGTGTACTTTGGGAGTTTGCTCTGGATAAACAAAAAATGAGAACCTCAAGAAAATGTAGGAAAAACCTTCTTTACAGTGTTGTAATAACGATTTTCCTCCCTCATTTTGTTGAATAACTATTTTGTTGACTCATCCTGCATCATGACTATAACTTCAAACCAATGTCATTACGGACAGATAAACTGTCCAAGTCTTGGATGAAAGCCCATGGGAAACAGCTGTAATGTAGCTGAAAGTGTGGGAATTTAAAAAAAATATTATACTCAGTTAACTTCCAAGAAGGCTGAACTTCAAAAGCACTTTGCAGGAAGAGGATTTCATGACTTCTCTAAGAATTTTCTCAGCATAAATCATCTCCAGAAAGTGACATTTCTTGTAGTAAATGCTGATTTAATTATTATGGATAGTTGTGCCTCTATAGGAGGGAGCAGGTTTTTTATTGATCAAAAGATTGGCAGTTCAGTCCCTCAGCTTGCAAGTTTAAGTGTCCTTGGGCAAGATATTTACAAATTTCTTCTCAAGACTTTGCGCTTGGTTTCAGTGACTCCTATAAGAAGTCCTGATGAGCAGGCAACACTTTGCATGGCCGCAAATGTCTTTAAGAGCCTACTTCAATGCATTTTGGTAAAAGTAGATTAAAGCGTTGGGATCATTATGCCTTTGTACGCTCAAGTTGATTCAGCGTGCCAGTTTAGTGATGTTCTTGTGCTAGGAATTTTAAGTCTTTAAGAACTGCAGCTCTGGATCTCTAGCTTTGGCAACATCCGATTTAAAATCAGAAATCAAAGTGCTATAACTATATCTGGGGACACATTATATTTGCAACATCTTTCTAGTAAACATACTTACACTTGTGCTTAGATGTTAAAACCACCTGCAGCAAATCAACAATCATTTGTAAAATCCTGATCCACCATCTAAGTATGTGTCAGAGCTCTCATTCATTCATTCAAAGTGGCTGTGCAGAAGCTCCCCAATGTGTATGAGCCTGTCTGTGTACTTCCAGTTTATAAAAAGCTTCTTAGAGCAGGATTAGGATCATCATTGTCCACTGGCTTATGATAGGACAAGGATTATATGAGTACAAAGATATGTTTAGCAACACATCGCAGGACTCACACCCACAGCGGCCCTGCATGCAGGAAAGAGCTTTAAGAATCTTTACTGCATCAGAGACTTTTCCACATATAGAGCACAATGTCAGCTATGTTCGCACACTAGGCTATATAATTAATATTCAAGTGTGTGAAAACAAATTGTTAGAGCATACAGATTATATTTGAGTTACTTAATCAGCTCAAATGACTAACATAATAAGGACCAGCACTGTCAAATAAACAGATCCAAGTGTTTCCCTAAAGCTATTTACTTCTTGTCTTTAACTGAAGAGCAACTGGATATGATTAAAATTCTTAAATATGTTTCACCTGTCCTGGGAAATAATTCCTCAGAGTATATGCACAGTATATGACAGTATACACTGCCAATGAAACATATTTACACACGTTTTATCCCTTTAATGTCAAAGTGAAAACAGATTTCTACAAAGTAATATCACTTCAATAAAAATATGTAATGTAAAATAAGTAACTTAGTAAATATTCCAATATGTCAAATAATGCACCGTTGGCTTCAATCACAGCACTGAGTCTGTGTGGATAGCTCCCTGCACATCTGGACACTACAGTTTTACTCCATTCTTCTTTTCAAAACTGCTCAAGATCTGTCAAGTTGCACAGGGATCAGGTGTGAACAGCCTTTTTCAAGTCCAGCCACAAATTCTCTGTTGGACTGAGGTTTGGGCTTTGACTCCTCCACTCCAGAACATTCACCTTGTTGTCTTTAAACTATTGCTGTATAGCTTTCGCTGTATGCCTCAGGTTCTTGTTTTGCTGTAAAATAAATCCTCTCCTAAGCCATAGTTCTCTTGCAGACTGGACAAGACTATCCTTTAAGATTTTCCTACATTTTGATGCATTCATTTTTACCCTCTAAGTTTACAAGCCCTCCAGGGCTGGCTTCGAGGAAGCATCCCCACAGCATGATGCTGCCATCACTGTGCTTCACAGTGGGGATGGGGGATGGGGATTTGGAGTGATGTCCTAGGTCCTTGGTGTCTGATGGCCAAAAAGCAGCATTTTGGTCTCATTAGACCAAAGAACTTTCTTCTACTTGACCATGGAGTCTCCCACATGCCTTTTAGCGACCTCTAGTCAAAATTTGATACGAGTTTTCTTCAAGTGTCTTCCTCTTTGCCACTTGTAGCCCCTTCAGAGCATTCATATGTGTCTTGATGGCCTCCCTCATTAGTCTGCTTCTTGCACGGTCACTTAGTTTGTGAGGACAGCCTGATCTGGGCAGATTTACACATGTGCCATATTCCCTCCATTTCTTGATGATGGATTTAACTGAACTTGGGGGGATGTTCAGTGCTTTGGATTTTTTTTTGCATCCATCCCATGACTTGTACTTTTCAATAACCTTTTCTCTGAGTTGCTTGGAGTGTTCCTTTTTCTTCATGGTGTAATAGAGGCCAGGAATACTGATAAACCAGTGATTAAACCTTCCAGCCACAGGTGTCCTTATACTACAACCACTTAAGACACATTCACTGTACTCAGGTGATCCCCATCTGACTAATGTGCAAGACTACTAGAACGAAGTACCAGAACAGTATGTCAGCATTGTGCATGTGTAAATACAAAATTAACTCATTTCTGAACTACACTCTGGTATTGTAGACACAATGTAACAGAACTACCACTGATTAAAAATTCACCTATGTGGTTAATATCAGTCAAAAATATAAAACTGGGAACAAAAAAGTTTAATAAATTTCAAGAACCAAAGAAAACCAGCATTTTTCATAGAAATCCTTTCTCCATGGACATGTAAGTACACACAAGGGCAAATATCAGCCAGTGAGGTGAAGGTCTAAAAGTCAAATGACTGGTTCAGGCATGGGGCCGTTATTAATAAAAGCTAGACTATACATTCCCACCTTGAGTCAACATCAGCCATCAGTCACAGTGACAGCCGCAAGCAGATTTGTAGGATAGCAGCCGAAACAAAGAGATAGAGAAGCAGAGAGAGAAAGATTGTTGAGGAGAGTGAAGAGAAATGGGAGGGAGGGAGATATATTGTTACGGACGTCTGGCCCGCGGCAGTTCCCGGTAAAAATCCTAAACTGAACAGACAGACAAACACAACCGTATAAAACCATCTCTACCACCATATGGCTCTGGGGAGATGTCCTTGTTGTGTCCCTCACAAAAACACCCCCCTCCTTTTTTCTCTGACTCTGTGTGTGTCTTTATTTCTCTCTCCACATTCAGACCCTTGCCTGTCTCATTTCGCTGCTTTTGAAGTTGACTGAGTGGCTGAATTCCTCTCTGAATGACGACACCTTCAAGGAAATCAGGGTCTGTGATGGTGACAGCGGTCACCTGGGCCACGCTGATAGCAGCAAACGTCATTAACATTTAACAAATCTCATGTTTTTAAATGTTGGATTCTCAACAAGAGGGTAAACACAAGTTAAAATCCTGCTTAGGAAACAGTTTACATATCTGTGAGCCTGTATGTCATTCAAAATACTGAATGTCTGTTTTCATTATCTATTTATAATATATATGTTCATGAAGGATGGTTGGAGATAGCCAGAATAAAAGTTGAGTTTTTTCAAAAGACCAAACCTTGCAGAGCTTTCAGTTCTTCAAAGCTGTATCGCTATGTAAGTGTGTGTTTGTGGTTTGTTTGTGTGTTTTGGGGGCTGCTCTTATAATAATGTGGGTTAGTTTCTATAAAAACATTTATTTTTCCTTAGGAAATTCCTCGTCCTTGAAACCAAAAACATATCATTGTATTTTTCTACTTACCAAAAGTTTTCCACTCTTTTAAAGTAAAGCTATTCTTTTTCATTCTACCAAAAATGAATGAGCTTTCTGCTACAGAGGAGGAAAAAAAACAAACAAACTACTTTACTCCCATAGTCAAACTGTACATTTAAGTCAGTGTAAATCTTGTCAACAGATCAAACACATATTTTTTTCAATAAGTATTATGTTTTCTTTTTTGTCAATATTCAACATGCTGATATTTCAGAATCAATGACAGCTGATAGCATTATCAATACCAATGTTTTACTGTAGTTCAGGCCAAAAAAAATGTTCTAAAGACATACTTTAAAGTTAAACAAACTTCCGTCTTCAGAACAATATTTTTTATTTTAAGGAATGAGAATGAACAAAGGAATTGACTCAGTCTGACATAGGGCTAAAACTTAACTAAAACATATTCGTGTATGGTTGATATTCACAGCTGGTCAGGAGTGGACTTGCAAACTGGGATACCAGGGATTTGGATTCTCCCAGTTGGCGGATGCACTTTAGGGCTGGTATGACTGATCTAATGTCTAAGCACTGGCCCATAGAGCAGGGGCCCATTGGTTTCTTCCTTTATAATGACAGTTTACTGGCCCAATCACATCTCCTGAAGCCCTGTTCATCCCCCTCCCCACCCCACTCTGCCCAAGCTTGAAAGTAAAAGTGTTTGGAGGAAAAGAAACTTAAACATGAAAGCAGTCCAGGGTTGGCTCCAGGATTTTTTTTAACTTAACTTAAAACTCAGTGTTTTATAAACAAATTATTTATTTAAACCAAACATAACGTGGCCTATTGCATTATTAATAGGGTTGAGACGAGACTCTTATCTCACAAGACAAGACGAGATGGGATTTGAGGGTCGGAGCGGTGATCTCAGTGGGTCACGGATCATCTCTGTTTCTTCATTAGCTCTCTCACCAACAGTTTTAAAGTGTCCAGGGCATCTTTGTGATCTTTTATAACTTGTTTGGTATTGTTTTCTGTCAGGAGAGCTGCAATATTGATCTCGCAAGATGGATTTCTCCTTGACGAGAAATCTCATGACGTTTTGATCTCACCTCTAATTATTAACATTGACGTTAACATTAGGGTCATTTTCACAGGCTTCAGCAAAATATTTATTAAACTTATCCTTGCATAGGTACCTTTCTCTCACCCTTTTCTCTCCCTTTACTCCGCTCTGTTGTCTCTTTGCTGCCACTATTGAGCAAGCCACAGTAGAGCAAGACAGGAAGTTG
The DNA here is from genome assembly GCF_018320785.1 of Cheilinus undulatus. Lineage (NCBI taxonomy): Eukaryota > Metazoa > Chordata > Actinopteri > Labriformes > Labridae > Cheilinus > Cheilinus undulatus. The sequence goes on along the minus strand of NC_054870.1, from coordinate 19,295,059 downwards.
AGACACGGGTGTTTGTTTTCCAAAATTAAGTTACTTGCAGAGCAGTGTCATATTTCATGATTACAATTTCAAACTCTTACCATGGTACGTAAATGTGCACAAATATAGACTATATGTTTATATGGATCCATTCATACAACATAACTTTAACATCTGAAAAAAAAGGTTGTAATTCTGAGGGCATGGTGGCTTTTATTTTGGCGTGGCAGTGCGCCACGATCAATTGCATATAGCAGAAACCCTGCAGTCAATGGGATATAAAACCAATCGCCAAATCTAACAACTTTCTATCTAGATGCTGCAAAAGTTGTAAAGACTCTGCAGCAAATAATGCTGTATGTAGTTTTAGATAGAGAAGGAGAGAAACAGAGCACAAGAGGCATGAATGCGTGGCCAAAAAAAACCCAAAAACAAAACAAAACAAAAACTGGAAACAGTCTCCTGTTGCCTACTTGTGTTAAGCAAGTTGTGAAGTTGTACAGATTCAGTTGGAAATACAGCCAAAAAGACTGCAGCAAGATGTCTCATCCTGGTGAAATAATAATAATGCACAACAGTTGGTTTGGAAACATTCTCACTTTTCTTCCAGTTGAACAGCTGTCTGAAATGTTTTTTAACACACAGAGACAGCCGCTGTTCATGGTGTTAAAACAACACCAAACTTCTACTAAAGACCAGTTTATTAGTGGATGTTTGCAAAAAAATATGAACAAAATATAGTCTGATCCACTTTTCTGCATACCTTATTAGATCCCAGTTAAAGGACAGCTTTTTTGATGAGGACGTTAGAGCGCATGAGTGCAGCACGAATGACAAAGCAACTGATTGGCATGCCCACCACCTGTGCTGGAGACGGCACTACATCACATCCTGGATGACAGGAGAAACAGGCTGGGCTGCAGCAAGGCAGAGACGAAACTTTTGCATCTAACCAAGAAGTAAACCATGAGGTAGGGCTGGGCATTATATTCACATCTAACGAAGAATCTGGCTATGATGTAATGGTGCAATACAAAATTAGTTAAAATATCACTGTATTTTAAACAAGATTTAAGGTTAACCAGGGCTGTTTATAATAATTTCGTTTATGCTGAGGTTGACTTAAATACATGAAGTGGTGATTTAATTCAGGCAAAAGAGGATATGCTCCAGTTATCTTCAAAAATACATATTTAATTGTGAAATGACTTTTAATAAAAAAGTTGCATTGTTCAATTATGTGGTTTGATTTGGCTCCTCTAAAGTAACAAAGCATAGAATTACACTGTTTCTTAGCAATAAAAAAAAAAATTAGTCCATGGTCTGGATAAAAGAATTGACAATCACAAAAATCAAACCAGTAACAACACTTCATTCAGAAACACTCTTGCATACATTTAACCATTTTATTGCAAAATGGATATACAGTTTTATTTGGCCGAGAAGCCTGTTCAAAAGGCTCCCTGGGTTAGTCAAGCAGCATGCTTTGACTTTCTAGGGAGCACATGGGGAGAAACCCCCAGATATATTTATGATAATGCCTACTGAATAATATTAATTCAAAAGCAATAAAAATTTATAGTAGCATGAATCTCAACATGTGGGTGCAACAAGCTTTATGCTATAAAGGAGGAGGCTGGGGTGGAGGAAGTTAAGCTTTGCCAGCAACAGCAGTGTGATGCAGTAGCATTAATGCAAGCAGGGGTTAGGCGTATGACTACCGTGTCCTGTATGAACTAACACCAGGCTTCATTTAACCAGTATCAGCCAAATATTTCTTTTAAAAATAAAAAAACAGTGTTCTAAATCCTGCCGACAACGCCAATTTGATAAAAAAAATCTGCCATAAATCGCCCAAAACTTAGATGAGAAGAAGACACAGGAGACTCAGGTGGCTTCAGTTGGGCTGTTTACTAGTCTCAGCTGAGGAGAAACAGTGGTATCAACAGTGTGAGGTTGAAGCCAGATTTCTAATGAAGCCCAAAGTAGTTCACCCTCTCAGCAACTTTTACCTTGATCATAACTCTAAAGATGATTCTAAAGACTACACTGAGTGACCTCAGGAACTAAGACGTACAGGAGCCAGACTGGCTCACAAGCAATGAGGAACCCACTAACAGCATTTTGTCTACCTCAAGCTGGTGAGTTTAGACTATCAACCCAGGAGAAGAAGAGAGACACCTAGACTCTCCACTTCTGACAGTTCATCTTGACCTTGGCCATGAAGTAGAATATCTGAAGTATTACAAATGCCAGGAATACTGGAAATACAGCATTGGACCTGATTTTCACAATCAGTGCATCACTACCAGAAACACTTTTCATTTCCCCCCAGTGTCGACAGAATCTCTGTTTTTGAAACACAGTGTCAATTTCCTAACATTTTGGTCCAAACAATAAATGCGTGTGGCGTTGAATGTAGTTTTGCTGCTGTTTTAGTCATCTTAGTAGCTCTTATTTTTGCTGATGTGTTTTTATTTCAGCAGTCTAGACCTCATACTTCATGTTAAACTTATTGACGAGTAAAAAATCTCTTGTATATATAATTCGCTGCAGTTATTTACTGTCTGCTTGCTCAGTAGAAAGTTGGCCAGCTTGTTAATGTGAGCGTAGAAAGGATGAGTCTCTGTGGTCTGAGGTCAAATCACACAGAAGGCATGGTGGCTTTTTGTGTTGAGTGTGGCTGTGTATGTGTGGCTCTGTGCTTCCTTGTCCTCCCTTTGATTTGTTTACTCAGCGGCTGTCCGCAGACACCCGGCCAGCCATGCTTGGCCACATTAAACCTCTTCCACTAATCTGCCACCTCGATTAACGCCAGCTAAATGAGAGACACACAACACACATATACAAACTGTACAACATCAACACAAGAGAGAGAAACACACATAAACACAAAGCGCTTTGGCATTCACTGGTCTAGACATGCTAATCTGTCCAACTGGAGACTGGAGTGGGTGATGGCCAAGGACTGAGCAATCTGAGCACAACATCGCCCCGCAGAACTGCACAAATCTACCAGCAACAGTTGTGTTTAAGGAAAGGAACATCTTTATTTTAAGAAACAAAAGCTACTGAAGTACCGCAAACATACTGTATGCGTTTTAATTTGAAATCTAGTCTGCTTTTTGTATGTCTAATATTGCTTTCTCACTATCTTAATAAATAGCTTTGGGTTCAATAACTCCTCAATTTTAATATGATCCTTCATTAAATTTAATTTAAGCACCTTACTCATCATCTCGCAGTTGAAATTAGACTGTAAAAGACCTGAGGAAACCATTTACAGCAGCATAATTAGCACCACAAGCCAGCTTATTGGTTTTAACACAACGCTGACAAGTCCTAAACAAACAAAACAGCCTTAAAACTTAAATTTTAATCAAGCTCTTTTCATTATGCTGCAGATCCTCACCCTCCTGTAATTCAGAGCAGAGCGTCTTGGAGAGTAATTCCTTAATGAGTGTGGGGGAGAAATGACACAATATGTTAATTGCCTCATGCAAGAGGAGTGCAAACATCTAATTTAAGGAAATTAATGTGAGAGAGGGAGCCTCTGTAATAACGCTGAAGACAGCAGAGGGTCAGGAGGCACTGACAGCTAACAGCAATCTTCACACAAATCAGTGTAATCTGCTCAGAAAGAGCCTCCGCTGAAAAGTACTGAGAAGTCTCCAGGACAACTTTTTGAGAAGGAAGTGTAGCAACATCTGCCTGTGATGTGAATTTAAAGAATAAATGCTTAAGCAAGCAGATAAATAAACAAACTGAGAAAAGCAAAGTTTTATAGTGAGACAGATGGATGGGAAGTGCAGGAAGGTTTTAGTGTTGATCATCTGAGAGGCAGTCAAACAGAAGAACATGGGAGCCATGGAGAAATACCCCTTGATTCAGTGGAGATATTAGCAAATATTGCTCATATCCTGTCCTCCCAAATCTCTTACTGTATTTACAACAAAACATTTACCCAGAGACTTTCTCAATGACAAAAACTGAAATTTGTTCTTAATGTAACAGTGGAGTCCACTGTCCTGTCTAGAGTTTGACAAAGGTGAACCAGGCTGTAAATTTTAAAAAAGAATGGAACATTTTGTTTCCAGTTAATGTGGCTTAAGTCTTAATAGACCTAAATTTAATAGCATCATTAAATATTAGGGAGAAATTGGCTCACAAGGTCAAATACAACAGACAAGGCAGAACCACTAAGACAATATGATGAGCAAGAATAGAAACAGGATTATATTAGGGGACATTTTTCTCATAAGATGAGACCAGACAAGATTTTACACTTTTTTTTTTTTCTTTGATGACAGTATAGTACAGTCCCCACCACCATAAGTTTTGGAACAGTAATGCCAGTTTCTTTAACTGTAGACTGAAAACATTTGGTTTAACATCAAAAGGTGAATATGAAACAAGACATCATATTTCCAGGTATTTACATCTGGATTTGATACACAGCTTAGTAGACAGAACCTTTTTGTTGAAATGTACATTTTTCATGTGAGCAGAAGTATTGGAACATATGACTGACAGGTGTGTTTTGTTGCCCAGGTGTGTCCTATTATATTAATTAGTTACATATTAAATAGTGCTGAATGTCTACAATCAGTTTCAGATTTGGGTTTTGCCTGTGCAGACTGCATTTATATTTAGAGATGTAACCAACATGAAAAACAGAAAGCTGTCTATGGGTGAAAATTGAGAAATTGTGAAGCTGAGAGAAGATGGAAAATCAATCAGCACAAACATTGGCTATAGCCAGTACAACCCCTTGGGATGTCCTGAAGAGGAAAGAAACTACTGGTTTAGATGTGTCGATGGGTAGACCAAGGAAAACAGCAGCAGCTGACGACAGAAAGAAAATCTGTAAAGAAAATCCCTAAAACAACTGTTAGCGACATCAGCAACAACCTCCAGAGGGCAGGAGTGAAGGTATCAACATCGATTGTTCGCAGAAGAGATGAACAAAAGGAAAGAGGCCACACCGGAAGAGGCAAACTACTCACTGGCAAGCAGACTAGGAAGGCCAGACTGGAAATTGCCAAAAAAATACAGACTGATGAGACAAAGATGAGCCTTTACCAAAGTGATGGAAAGGCTAAAGTTTGCAAAAAGAAAGGATCTGCTCATGATCCAAAACATACAAGCTCTGTGAAACACAGTGGAGGTAATGTCATGGCTTGGGCTTGCTTGGCGTCTTTTGGGTGGGCTCATTAATCTTCAGTGATGATGTAACACATGATGGCAGCAGAAATGAACTCAGAAGTCTACAGAAACATTTTTTTTCTGCTGATTTTAAATAAAGATGCAACAAAACTGATTGGGAGATCCTTCATCAAACGCACTGCCAAAACAACGAAGGAGTTCATCAGGGGCAAGAAGTGGAAGGTTTTAGACTGGCCAAGTCAATCTCAAGACTTTAACCCTGTAGAGCTTTTCACCTGCTAAAAAGGAGACTGAAGGAAGTAATCCCCAAACAAACAACAACAGCCTGAAAAACATAATAAAAGAAGAATGCAAAAGTTAGATGTCAGTGTGTCACAGACTTGATGCAGTTACTGCAAGCAAATGATTTGCAAAAAAAATATTAAGTCTTATTCACTTTAATCTGTTTGAAGTCTATCTGTTCCAATACTTTTGCTCACCTAAAATTGGGTGTTCTTTTAAAATATGCCAACCTCTCGATTGTGTATAAAATCCAGTGTAAATAGCTGGAAATAAAAGCTGGGATGTTGATCTCTTGTCTCATATTGATGTTTTGATGTCAAACCCTGTCTACAGAAAAATAAAGGAACTGGCCCAACTGTTCCAACAATTTTGAGGGGATGATATAAGGTATGATAAGAAAATTCTTCATTAATTCAAGTTAAAGACATTAAATTCAATGACTGTAAGTCTATTTTGAAATGCACATCGAGTCATTTAACAGCACTTCATATCAAATATCCATGCGTGTTAGTAACATGTAACATCCCCATTTCCCCAAACATGACAAAACTGTACTGAACCAAACTGGACTGCTTGGTGGAAATGGACCATACAGAAGCTAACCTTGCAAAGCTGATGAACTGGCCCAACTCCATGTCTGCCAGCAGAGATCCTGTCACACTCCTAAATCATATTGGGAATGTTCTTTATACTGCTGTATGACAAACCTGTGGTTTTAATCTAGCAACTATCTTTTAGTTCTGGACTGCAGACTTTGTGCGTTTGTAATATAAATATGTCAACACAGTTATAAAACAAGGCCCTGAGGGTTGTAATCTAATTAGTTATTTGATACAACAGATTCAAGGTAGAAGAATGGAGAATGATAAAAAATGCATTCAAGTCAGAGTCGACGGGGAGGAGAGGACCTCAATCTTGTCCTTCTGGCTGGCTGTCTTTCTAGCTTTTCATTTGTCTTTTGACTTATTTATCCAGCTGAGAGGCAATAAATATCAGCTGTGGTGGGTTTGAAAATACACACAAACATAACCACAAATACACAACCACAGTCTTTAGAGGGGCAACCCTATTAGGGAAAACCAGAGACATCATGCGCAGCCTGTCTCTGCGCATCAGAATTAGAATTTCAAAGTAGCTTTTGATTGTTTGATCTCATATCCAAAACTGATTGTTGGTTATAAAAAAGAATATGAGGGGAAAAAAGCAATTAACATAGAGCTGTGCTTCTATTAATACTCAGTGGTCTCTGTAGTCCTGTGGCTGGTTGTGATCCATAATTAACGGTGAAGAGATCCCATTTTCACCTTCTGCTGTGGTTCCCCACTAGACCAGCTCTCTGGAGACAGGAGAGCAGCCAACAGATGATACTTTCCTCAAATGCTGCATGGAAAATAAAAAGAGATACACTTTGTTCTTCTGTTTAACTGTATCTGAACTCACCTTTAAATAGATGGGTTTCTAATTTTAAAGCTAATTTTTATGCTAGCAGATGTAATTGTAAATAATGCCCTGTTGGTTAGAACAGGTGGATCGCATTGTGACACCAGACTGCAAATTTGTCTTCTTATTCAAAAAGCGACAGAGCCTTTGTGTCAAGAGACTCTGCCACTAAAGTGTGAAATACAGCACCTACTGTTTTAAATCCTTTTAACAAATGTTCAAGGTAATTATTTTATCACTGTTTTCAAACTAGTTGCAGATGCATCTCAGCATAAAAGTCTCAGTCTAGCCCTAAAATTGCCCACCTACATTATATACAGAGGACTTACACTATCCTAAATTCACATTAGACTGGAAAAAGCTTGTAAAATCACATTTACTGCCCTTTACTTTCTATAACCACACAGCTATTAGGATATAGGGGTAAATCTTTCTTTTTTTAATTTTCATGTTGAAAAAATTGGACAAATAACTTTGCCAAAGTTTTAGTTTTGCAGTTTCTATGTGAAAAAAAATACTTTAATTGGTTGACTGCAATACTTGCAAATGACAAGAGAAGAACACTCCAACTAGGGCATAATGCAATAAGTTTCCACAAGAAGCAATGTCAGACAAGGACCAAATAACCCTCCCACCTAGGGCATGTGGGGGTGTGTGGGAATATTTGGTGTTAGCAACCTGTGCAGTGTGCTGCAGCAAGGCAGGGAGACCATGTGGGTCCTCACAGGCCTCTCATTAATTCAAAATAATAGGCACACTGCACTTTGTATATGAGGTAGTGCTGCCGGTCAACAGTAGGACAATGCTGATATGTAGAGGGGACTGTTACATTTTGTTTGTTTGTTTGGATCCCCATCAGCTTAAGCATCAGCTGTAAACTGTTCTTCCTGGGGTCCACAGTTTACATTGTGACAACACAATTTATGCAATCAGTAATCACAGTACACAAACAAGTACTTTGTGTACCTTTTAATAACAAAGTATTTCCCATCTTAGCTACTAGTTTTTGTACCTACTTGTCCCAGGACAGTCTGTGGTCTATAATAACACCTAGAAGTCTGATATCATCTACCTGATTTAATAAAGTCTGATTTATCCTGAGCTCAAGCTTCGGTTTTGAACATAAACAATAAGCAGTTCCACCTACTATAGGCTTGTTGTTTTGGGTACATTTAATACAAGTTTATTGTTGCTGATCCAGTCTACCACTGACTGTAACTCTCTCCCTAAATTAACATCTACGTTATCAATATTTATATCTGTTAGGTATATGGTTGAATCATCAGCATACATTGAGATACTTGCCTTATCTAAAACAGGGGGAAGGTCATTAGTAAAAATTTTGTACAGGAGCGGTCCAAGACAACTTCCCTGAGGCACTCCATGTTTTACAATCTTTACATCAGAGAAACTTTCATTATAATATACTGTCTCCTGTCACTTACATAACTATTAGTCCACTGTAATGCAGCTTCAGAAAAATCACAAGATTTTATTTTTTGTTACAATAACTCATGATCTATTTTGTCAAATGCTGCAGAAAAATCAAACAGTACTCACTGGTCAACTATTTTAACCGGAGAAAGACTTTTTTATCTTTAGGTATCGGCACCACTTTAGAGATTTTCCACGCTTTCTATTTTCATTAAAACATTGGTTTATTATGTGTGCTAGCACATAAGATATAGAGTCCAAAATATGTGACCCCTGGAATCCCAGAGTCATAGTTCTACACTATGATTTGAAAAAATGTGAGGTTTTGGTCCTTTCTGTTTTGCTTTGCAGCAGCAATGCTGCAGCTCAAAATGCTAATGCTTAAAAGTTATAAAATATTTAACAACACACAGAGCTGTCATCACAGCATAATTCAAAGGTGTTTAATGAGGGAAGTCTTTCATACCAGGAATAAAACTACAGTCCATTTCGCAGCTCTATCTGGAGAAGAAGAAACAATCTCCACACGCAAGTCTCCCACACAAGCTGATCAGTAACAACAACTCCTGTTTATTGCAATAACAATAACAATATATTAGGTAAATATGCCTGTATTGACCATCTCTCCCCCTGAGCCATGGAGGCACCTGACAGCTGCAGTTTATCTCCATAACAATCAGGCCAACACTAAATACATACACACAAGGAGATGATAAAAACACAGCTTCAGCTCCATTGATTAGAATTGTTAATTTCTCGCTCGGTGGTGCAGGGTAAGTGAGGCTGCGGCCTGAAGAAATGTCTGTAGAGCTCATTGTTATAAGGCAGCAATAAAGAAAATCAAATGGAAATGAAAGGCCCACTATCAGTGGATGTGTGTCTGATTCTCTTTCTTTGTATACCTAGTTTTATAAATGAAATCGTGGTAAAATGAGGTATGCACTGAGGGTGCTTTATGTGGAAAAAAATATTAAAATGACTTTTTAAGGTAATGATTTTTCTCATTTCAAACAAACAAAAACCCAGTTGTTTCCAGTTATCAATTTGGATCTGCCAATGTAATGGTGTTATGTTTCAAACACAGCCTCTGATCAATATCAAAGTTTCTAACTTTACACATTTAACATGACAACATTTTCATTTATCATATATCAGGAGGGAAATAGCTTTAAACCTGCAAGTCTCATCCTTGAGGATCTAGCTGCTGTTAACAGGAAGTGTCCCTCACAAAATAAGGTGTGACACAGCATGCATATAGTGCCTATAAAAACTATTCACCCCTGAATGTTTTACCCATTTATTGATTTTATAAATCAATCATTGCCAAAATTATTTGACTTTCTAGACAACAAAAAACTAAAAACTAGGGCTGACAGCTTCCATTCAATTGACTGAGTGTTTGATCGAAAAGCTTTTGTCCGACGAACATCACCCTGGTGCGCCACAGAGTGGGATATTTTCTCATATTTTTACAGCAGTACTGCTCAGAAACAAGGCATCTTCAACTCATCACAAAATTGCAGGCTGTTTGTATTGAAGTGGCGCTGCTGAATCTCTCTCCTCTGCCCTCCTTCACTCAGTTAAATTCACCTGTCAGCAAATAGGCTACATAGTATCATCTCCTTTAATAATCTCCTCAAAGAGTTCACATTAGCGTTAGCTTCTCCTACAGACGGACAGAAAGCAGAGGAGATAAAAGATGGTGTCTGCTGGTCATTAAGTCCTGACTGGCAAACTTTTTCCCTCTTAACTCCGTAAATAAACGCTGCATGCTGTCTGCTTTATGCTCGTTAATGACATGGCGCGGGCTAGATCAAGTGATCCTGTTATTATTTGCTGTTATAAATGAATGAAAAACAATGATCTGAAGATATTTTGTAGACTGTATGAGTTTAAAGACTTACCCCGCTGGGATCATGGAGATCTTATAATCAAAGGCAGGTGCACGCTGATCGTTTCTCAATTAATTATTTTCTTTAGTATGACAAGATGAGCCTAAAAAATGTATTAATGCATCAAAAGGCTTGTTGTGTTCATTTTAGGATCATTTAGAGTACCAAACAGGTGCAGTAAGGAACCTGTATGGGTTAAACTGAGCCCAAATGAGGTGTTTTTTTTTTTTTTTTTTTTTTTTTTTTTTTTTTTTACCTGAATGACCAATTGATTTGTTGGTGCCGGGGTTCAATTATGGTTGACCAAGTTTTTTTTGGTTGACTACAGGCCTACTAAAAACCTCTTTAATGTCAAAGTGAAAAAATGATTTCTACAAAGTAATTTCAATTGAATGAAAGATATAATGTAAAATGAGTGACTGCATAAATATTTACCCTCTCCAAGTCAGAATTTAATACATGCAACTTTGGTTGCAATCACAGCACTGAGTCTGTGTGGATAGGTCTCAAACAGGCTTGCACAGGTTCAGCCACAAATTCTCTATTGGATTGAAGTCTGAGCTTTGACTCTGCCACTCCAGAACATTCACCTTGTTGTCTTTAACCCATTTCTGTGTAGCTTTCACTGGATGCTTCGGCTCATTGTCTTGCTGTAAAAATAAATCTTCTCCCAAAACGTAGTTCTCTTGCTGACAGAATAAGTTTGTCCTCAAGGATTTTTCTATATTTTGCCACATTCATTGTACCCTCTACCTTTTCAAGACTTCCAGAGCCGGCTGCTGAGAAGCATCCCCACAGCATGATGCTGCCACCACTGCTTCACAGTGGGGATGTTGTGTTTGTGGTGATGTGCAGTCTTCGTGTGTGCCAAAAAGCACCGTTTTGGTCTCATCAGACCATAGAACTTTCTCCTACTTGACCAAGGAGTCTTCCTCATGCGAGTTTTCTTCAACAGTGGTTTCCTCTTTTCCACTCTCCTGTAAAGCTTTTCCTGGTGAAGAACCAAGGCAACAGTTGTTGCATGTAGAGTCTCTCTCATCTCAGGTGCTTGAGCTTGTAACTCCTTCAGAGTAGTCATAGGCATCTTGGTGGCCTTTATCTGACCTGTTTAAGGAAGTTTTGCCTTGCTAAATGTTGCTTTCTGCTTTGCTCATAGTGGATTAATGTTGGGTATTAACAAGTGATATAAAAGGCTATGCTCTAGATCTGCTCTCTTTGTAAAGTATCTTGAGATAACATTGGTAACTAGAAAAGCGCTCAGAGAGCGCAGACCTCTGCCATCAGCCCTATCTCACAATAGTGAAGAATCCTTTAAAAACATTGATGGATTCAGACGGTGATCTGGATGACTCCCAAAATCTAATTCACTGATTACTCCCTCCCCGGTGGGGTGGAGACACGATGAGGCAAAGCATTGGCTTTACTACATGTGGACTGTCATGGCAGAAGCACCCATGGTCTCACCAGACGACTAAGTCATGGCAGAGGGTGAATATTCCTGTATTCCTCCCAGCGTTGTCAGTATTCTCGCTAAATTCGCTGCCTTTCTCTCTGTAACGCTCCGACTCGTCTCGACCGGGTGTGCGCCTTTCAAACTCTATAAACTCCAAAACTTTGGATAAGTTACTCATGTCCGCCATCTCCTGGTGTAAAGTAGTAACAGCGCAGACCTCTGCCATTAGCCCTATCTCCTAATAGTACAGAATCCTTTTAAAAATTCCTGGATCCAGACAGTGATCCAGAGCACTCCCAAAATCTAATCAGTTCTTCCTCATGCCATTTCTGACATTTCCTGAAAATTTCATCAAAATTCGTCCATGATTTTTTGAGTTCTGTTGCTAACAAACAAACATACAAACTAACTAACAAACAAACAAACAAACAAATAAACGAACAAATAAACAAACAAACAAACAAACCCACTAGATCACATAACCTCCTTGGCGGAGGTAACTAGAAAAGCACTCAAAGAGTGCAGACCTCCGCCATTAACCCTATCTCCTAATAGTAATGACTCCTTAAAAAATTCCTGGATCCAGACGGTGATCCGGATCACTCCCAAAATCTAATCAGTTCTTCCTTATGCCATTTCTGACATTCCCTGAAAATTTCATCAAAATCCATCCATAACTTTTTGAGTTATGTTGCTAACAAACTAACAAACCCTGCCGATCACATAACCTCCTTGGCGGAGGTAATGAATTGGCACCATACAAATTAAGATTAATGACTGGCAGATATTCTTTCATATCTTCAACCATTTTCTAGTCTGAGTATTAGAAACAAAATTCCCAGCCTCTCTTTTCCCTTCTTTTGCTGAGGTTGTCTGAATGCAAACATCACTTAAAGACAGAATTATTGACGACTCTGTTAATAGAAAATCCTGACATTTTGAACATTTTTCTGCTCTTTTCCTGCATCAGGCAGAGCTCCTGTTCCAGTAAAAGCCTCTTTACGTGCTGGCATAGTTTGTTTTGTGGCTCACTTGATAAGAGCAGTTTTAATCAGTGATGACATTTTATAGCTAGCTAAAGGACAAATCCAAAAAGAGATTCCTGTAATGTAACAACTGCGTAGTGAAAAAAAATGAACTTAGTACAATTTCTGAAATGTCATGGTCTGTCTCCATGTCTGGCTGAGTTTGTTACTCAGGAAAATCTATCAAATGCTTTTCCCCATGTTTGTCTTTATTCAGTCCCTGCTTGAGCTGCCCTGCAGTAAAAGAACGCACTCTGAGGGCACTCCATTAGCTTCTTTTGTGCCATTCTGGATCAATTAATTGTGATGAAAAAAGTGGCTGATTTCATTTCAAATAGCACATTAACTGTGGATGATGATGGGAAGAGAGTGAAGTTTAATCGGCAGCGTTCCTACAGAGATGATTTCTCCCTCAGAGGCAGAGCGTTCCATTTATTAGATTCTCTGTTATCAAAAGGAAGAGATGGTGAAATAAAATAGAAAAGCAAGCCCTGAGGAGGCAGAGACTGGCAGAGAGCAGGAGAAATAGCGGGATGTCTGGGTAAATAAACCAACAGCGCAGTAAATGCAGCATTGCGGTTCTGCTGTGATATGAGACCGGCTCTCATAAATAATGTAGCTGAGTGTCGGCCGGCCTGCCAGCAGCCGCTACACTGATCCTCACACTGTGGAAACAAAGCTGAACAAACAGCTGCTGGCTAGGTCACAGGTGGCTCCACACACTCCATGGTGCAGGTATCAAGCAACCCAGAGCACAAATAATAATACATGAATTAAACCTGTGAAGAAGTTAAAGGATAGTGCTAACAAAGTTTAGTCAAATCAAATGAATTTGGCTTTCCATGAGAGCTACTGTATTATTTCAGTTTTTATGTTTCTGTCTACAGCGGTGGTTCTCAACTGTTTCAGTCTTCAGGACCCACCACTAAATGCTTAAATAGATATGCAACTCAAATTTTTGAAACATTTTCAACAACTGAAATCTTTTATTGAAGATGTGCAGTCTTAGCCGTATATAGAAGAAAACATATGAGTGAACAAAAGAGAGGGAAAAGTAAATGTGTGAAAAAAGCTCATGGTTTTAAGCCATGGGAGGACAATGTTGCATCCATATCCATCCAGTTTTGACAGTTTCTTGAGGAATTACCTCTTTATTTTAGGAAAAAGAGATAAGTAAGTTGAAATCTTGACTTTGGCCTGAGATTTCTTTATTTCAGACACACATTCGCGGCCCACTGAAATCAACTTTTCAACCCAATTTTGGGTCCCACCCCACCAGTTGAGAACCACTTGTCTACAGTGTATTGAAATATTTTTCAACAATTTAGGCCCAGTATGGAAATACAAGGTTTTGATGGCATGCCCCAAACCAGCAGTCCCCAAAGTGGGGGTCAGGGGGCTATTTTTACAATGCCCATTCATATAAAATGTATAAATAACATAGGTGTCATTTAAAATAAAGCCAAAATTAGAGTGTTAATTCTGACAGCCATTCCTAATTTCAGTCTTAAACTCTATTTGCATGGGATTAGTATTACCTAGAGGCCTCTGGTAATTTGTAATAATCACGCAGGAAATCTGGGCTTTTAATCTCACGTGAATCAACCATGTCTGTAATTTGTAGAGAAAAAAAATGTTTGCTTTCTTAGCACAGCGCTTCTGCTCTTCCTCCTACAGCTTCTCTTTATAAATGCTTGATCTTCCATCAGGATTATTTAGCTGTACATTTTATATATAACACAGTTTACGTTGGTAATGTATCAACATTCAGTGTCAGGCTACAAAAGCTGACCTTCACTGTAGTGCAGACATAATTTTTCTTTTGTGTTTAATTGCTATTAAATGCAGGCTAGTAGTCATCTATATGGCTATCAAAGCATGTCTGTTAGTTGTTCTCAGGTTTCACAAGCATATTTTGACATTTTAACTAAACACTAAACTCGGAGGTATACATGTGAACAGTTATGTAATCATTAAGGCTTTTAATCATATTTTTATTATTTAACCTTTATTTAACCAGATAAAACCCATTGAGATCAAGATCTCTTTTACAAGGGCGACCTGACCAAGAGGTCAGCAACACACGACACAATAAAAAATACATTTCTTAGATTACAACAATAAGATAAAACAAAAAGTATTTTTGAAAGTGCCTAGGTATTTGCAGATAAAGTGCTGGAAAATGACTCACAGAAACAAATTTATAAACACAGGCACTGTTCTGTGGTCTCACGATGTCTGTCATTTAAGACAGAACGAAACGCTCCAAGGGAAATGAATTCAGACAATTTCAAGTCATTTTGGAGAGTATTCCATGCAGAGGTGGAAACAAAACTGAACGCTTGTTTCCCCAATTCAGTCCTGACATGAGGAACAATCAGATGAACAATGTTGCTAGAGTGCAAGGCATAGTGACTTTCAGTTCTTCGAAGAAGAGTAGATAATTAAGAAGGAGCTAAGCCAAGAAGAGCCTTGTAAATTAGAGTCATCCAGTGAGTGTACCTGTGAATGCTCAAGAAAGGCCAACCAGTTTTGGCATAGAGTTCACAGTGACGCGTGAGGCGACTACAACCAGTGACAAACCTCAGAGCACAGTGGTAGACAGTATTCAAAGACTTTAGATATTTAGCTGAAGCAGAACATCACCATAATCGAGCAACGGTAGAAAGGTTGCAGATACAACGTATTTTCAAGCTTTCTTATCACTGCCTGTGTACAGAGAAATGTCTCTTCTAGTCCCATCTTCATATGTGATGCTACTTTGTCACTTTGTGTAACTTTAATTGCTCCAAAATACACATCCAATGTAATTCTCAACCAAGCATTGTAGCCTCATGTAAACACCTGTTTAACATCACTACTTCTGCCGACCACTGGAGGGAGTGACGTAATAGAAGTGAGGTGTGTGCCAAAGTTTTATATTTTGCACATACTTTATTCTAAATTATTTGAAAATGATTACTTAAGCAGTACATAGAGTGTTTGTACTAATTTAGTTGGTACGCATTTACATAGATAATGTCAGCTTCTATTTTCCCATGATTTAAAGAGGAAAGTAGAAGCTTTACTTCAGTATTATTTTTCATATTTGTTTTTAATCAAGAACTTGTATTTTATTTATTATAGTTCATGAAAGTAACTTTTTTTTTTTGGTGTTAATAAAAACCTTTGATAACAACCGTATAGATTTCCAAATGGAGCATACAATCCAGATTAAAGCCAGTGTAAATTGATCCTTATGTCTGGATCTAATTCAGATAATTGAATTACAAATGAAAATCTAGACTCATCTTTCAGTTTTTTATGTTTTGTTTTGTTTGGTTTTGTATTTTAACACGGAAGCCACCAAAGACAAGTGAAACCATCACAGACTTCTATCTCCAACAGTGAACTTAGTTCATACCCAGATTATAAATGCTTCCTATTTGAAGTTGTTTCTTCTTGAAGGACTGTTAATCTATCAAAATGCCACTGGTTCCACAGCAACATTTGCACAAGAAAGCAGCTGCATTTTTCTGCATAACAGCAATGCAACAATGGCAGGATGGGGACCACAAGTGTATTTAAACACAATAGATCCCTATGGCTTATTTGGATTACACCGATAAAAACAGACTATTATCACTGCTGCTCATAAGCAACACTGATTCCTCCCTGATGACTCAAACACAAAACACTGTAAAAAAACAGATAAAAACATTAAACAAGTGAGAAAAAAAACACAGAACAAAAACAGTGGAGCTTAAGGATTGATTTTTGTGTAAGTAGTGTTGGTGCGGGAGGAATCGGGAGGAGATGTGAGATGATGCTGCAGCTGTTGAGGCTTTAAGTGATATATCACTCCATTCCACTTCGTTTAGCATCACTTCGTCTGAGTTAATTGGTTCATGAGGAGCACTAATTAAGGGGGATGGCCTTGTTTATCGTCACAGCGATGCTCGTTAAGCAGAGAGGGACTTTTTTTTTTTTCCCTTTCAGGATGGGTGACATGAACCCACCCTCCACAACTAAGGGTGGGGGAGGTGTCTGTGTATGTTTACTTTGGATGTGATAGCTGCATTAAAAGCTCGTGTGTAACTGACTGAAGCGCAAACACAGCTCGTCAATGCTGTGCTTGTGTTGTAGAAGAATCTGTTTGTTTTGTAAACACTTTTAATGACATACTGTCACCACATAAGAAACAACAACACACAATGATGTGTCCTACCTCTCTGCGCCGTGAGGCCCAGCAGGTCTGTTTGATTTTCCAAACCACAGCAGCCACCAGTAACAGAGACAGGAAACAGCTGCAGGGGAGAGAGTGACACAGAGGTAAGGACATTAATAAATACTGAGTGAATACTTTAGTGGTCACGTGTTAAAAATTTAGCCAACAGGAAGACGAGAACAACAATCAGAAAATGTCTAAACTTCATAAATAGAGCCACACAGATCTAATCTTACCCTCACTATAGGAATGTGTTACTTTTGCTTTTACAGAAATATCATATACAGTATTTAGTTTCAGTTCTCAGAGCAAAAACACTTCAAAATTGAACCCAAAATATTAGTGCCCATTCTTAACCTATATGCCAGGTATCACAATTTCAGTCATACTTTTTACCATTTTGCAGCTAAACGAATACACAGTTTTACTTGGCAGAGAAGGCTCTGCTCAGAAGATGCTCCCCGGGTTAATCAAGCTGCATGCTTTGACTTTCCATGGAGGGAATAGATAGAAACCCCCATATGGATAAATACATTAATGACAATGCAAATTAAATACAATAAAATGTGTTTAAAAGCAATTAAACCGTAGCATCATGAATCTCAATATGTGGGTGCAACAAGCTTTATGCTATGAAGGAGGAGGCTGGGGTGGAGGAGGTTAAGCTTTGCCAGCAACAGCGTGGTGCATCAGCATTAGTGCAAGCAGGGATTCGTGAGAAGTACCTAAATATTAAAATGGACAGATGTGTTGCGAGAAAGATGTGTGATTGGCTGTGGGAGCTGGGCTGCAATAATTGGGATCAGCTTGCTGTCAGCTGAGCACAGCAGGGTGCATGACTATTGTGTCCTGCACTAATTAATGCTGAGCTTTTATCTCATGCTTTTGATGCCCTGGTCCTCATATCATTTTACTTACTAATTTACTTACATGTTTTAATATCTCTTAAATATTTTTTTGTCTTATCTTTTTCATTTTCACTGGTGTAATGTCGTCTCATATATATATATATATATATATATATATATATATATATATATATATATATATATAATGTCATTTATTACATTATTTTGCCATATTATCATTCATTATTTATTATCGTGAAGACATTTGCAATTTTTAAGTTTTTAACCTTTTATACTTAAAAACTTTAAATGACTCAAGGTATCAGCCTGTTTTATTTTCATTCCTTTCCTTTGTTTTTTTCAATAAAATCTTTTGTTGACATTCTTAAAATTCTTGCCTACTTGTTTGACTTTTCAAGGCTTTCCCTGTTTGACCTAAATGTTGATGTCTATTTAATTATTCATTTGTCCACAAATGTAGACATGTGTAGCAGATCAGTAGATGATGGATCAGTATAGAGATCTGTCTACAAATTCATTAATCAACTCCTGCACTTGTGGTTCTATTTTAAACAGTTCTATGCCAAGGATTTCTTTGCTGATATCCATATCATCAATAAGATAAAACAGCCAATTTGCCTGGTGATGCATCGTGGCCTTTTTCTTTTTAAGTTGCTTAATGCTCTTCTTTTTAAAAACAAGTTTTATGGGACCAACAGAGACACTTTTAAAGCGTTGATATAACTATTTGATTTCAATTAACACTGTTAATTTTTCTATGTATTTGACTATATTATAGAGATGTGGCTTTACCTGAACAACCTGGCTGGAGATCTGTTCTTTTGTTCTTGCCAATAAGGAAAGATCATATTATACTGTAAAACCTTACTTGTAGACCAGTACTTGTGCTTGCACTTGAGTAGATTTAATTAGAGTGACTGTACTTTCACTTCAAAACAGTAGTATAATCCCCCCCTCAGGTTAAGAACAGACAGTGATAAAAGAATGATGTAATCTTGAAAAAGATTAGTAAAAGAATGACATTCAATCACTCTAAACAAAACTAACTCCAACTTACATCCTCCCTTCCTCACTTTGCTTTTCTACAGGTTGCCAGCAACTGTGTCAATTATTGTTTTTTATTCTAGAGTTTAAAGAAATCTGTTATCAGGTATCTGATGAGGAAGTTAAGAGTTGCAGGCAACCATGAAGTCAGTCAATAAGAAGTATTTTAAGCTGCATACAGCTGGTTTCATGGACCAATGGATTCCAACAAGTTTGTTTTTTGAAAATTAATGGTTAAACAATACCATAACAAAAGTTAAATGGCATTTTCATAAACTAATCTACTAACAAATAATGCAGGAGGTGCAAAAATAGCATGACAAAATCCAAGTTATGGCCAGCACTGATGAACCAGTCAGTAGAACAGGGGTTAATTCTTTTATGTTATTAACAGGTTATTGTGTTTATATTACTTAATAGTTAAATGAAGTGGAAAAACAAGACTGAAATTGACGTAAAGTTGTCTAGTTTTGAGCGGAGACTGCA
Source organism: Cheilinus undulatus (assembly GCF_018320785.1). NCBI lineage: Eukaryota > Metazoa > Chordata > Actinopteri > Labriformes > Labridae > Cheilinus > Cheilinus undulatus. Next base: position 19,275,782 of record NC_054870.1, on the reverse strand, counting down.
GCAGATAGTTTCTTTGACTAGTTGTGGAGTGATGGTAAAGAGCTTCTTAGCTCATGAAAAAACCTTTAGCAAAGTGTAAACAACAGCTGCAGTAAGATATTTACTAAGAAAACATACAAGTTTCTTAGGCTGTGCCATTCAGTTATCCCAGGAATGTACATTCATAGTGAAGGCTAATGTGAACTGCTGCTTGCAGAGTTTATAAAAGTGTCAGAGCAACTGCTTAAAAGCGTAATATTGGTTACAACAGAAGATGGAATAAGTGATGTGGAATAAACACAAAAAAAATATGTACAGTACTCAAGTTCAGGCATGTTTCTTGGACAACTTCTGTCTGAACTCAAACTCAGCCATATTGTCTCCGCCAAGTATTTTTACTGATTTCGACACGGTCGATCACAAGCTGCTAATTGATAGACTTGAAGGCTTGGTTGGGATACAGGAGATGGCTCTTAACTTTTTTTAATCTTACCTGAACAACATAAGTTTTAATGTGACCTGGAAAAACAACTCTTCCTCCACGGCCCCCCTTACTTGTGGCATCCCTCAGGGCTCAGTTTTAGCTCCTCTTTTATTTTCCCTTTACATGTTGTCCCTGGGTAGCATTTTCAGGAAACATAACATCTCATTCCACTGTTTTGCCAATGATACACAAATACATCTCCCCCTGAAACCTCACAGCCCTCAGTCCCTGCAACCACTACTCAACTGTTTTCCAGGAAATCAATGATTGGATGGCTCAACATTTTTTTTAAACTTAATCAACAAAAAACAGAACTACTTCTCTTTGGCCCCCCTGCCCTCACCACCCAAATTCAAAATCACCTTGGCCCTATGTTAGCCTGTGTAAAACCCTCTGCTAGAAACCTGGGTGTGATTTTTTGATTCTTATTTTACCTTCAAAAAACAAATAAACTCGGTGGTGAGAGGCTGTTTCCTTCAAGAACCTGGCCAAAGTAAAGCCATTTTTAAGTTTTAATGACACTGAGAAAGTAATTCATGCTTTTATATCATCACAATTAGATAACTGCAACTCACTTTACATGGGAGTCAGCCAATCATCTCTACAACGTTTACACTATGTCAAGAACGCTGCTGCCAGATTTCTATTAAAAAACGTGAACACATCTCCGCCCGTGCTCTCTTCCCTCCACTGGCTCCCTGTCCATTTTAGAATCAATTTTACAATTTCATTACTTGTTTTTAAATCACTCCATGGTTCAGCTCCTTCTTATTCATCTGACCTTTTAACCCCCTATGCTCCAACATGACCACTCCGGTCCTCTGATCAGTCTCTCCTGGTCATCCCCCAGACTTTAAGAAAACTCAGAGGTGACCGTTCCTTTTCAGTTGCAGGCCCTCGTCTGTGGAATCAACTGCCCCCTCACATTAAATCTGCCAACTCGCCATGTTCCTTCAAAGCACAGCTAAAAACATATCTTTTTTCCTTGGCCTTTGATTCAAATTAGACCGCTCTCTCAATTCCCTTTTCTGTTAAACCTGCACTACCAGTATAAATGTCTCTTCGTGTTTGTGTTTACTGTTCTTGTATATATTGTTATTTGTATCTTGCCTCTCTCTGTAAAGCACTTTGGCCGGCCTGTGCTGTTCTAAAATGTGCTGTATAAATAAATTTGACTTGACTTGACTTGACTGACTTAGCACTGTGCTCCTTGGAAAATCAAAGTATGCTGCTTTGCTAACCTAAAGAACATCTTTAAGCAGAGCCTGCATTGCCAAGCAAAACTTCATATCCATTTTTCAATAAATGGATAAATCTATGAAAACAGTGCTCCTAACTGAGTACAGAAAAGAGACAATCAGACTTTAACTGCCATTATTTAAATGATTCTGGTTAATTAATACAGACTCAAACAGGCCCCCTTTTGATTCGCTATGACTCAGCTCGTATTGAGACAGCCAGTCAAAGCATGAAGCAAAAACTTTTGTTCTTTCAAAACTTAATCCAAGTAAACTGTTAGGAAGTTTGAGTATGATGCCCTGCCAAATTCACTCCTGGTCATTTTTTGTCTCATCACTCTTGGAGCTTCAGATCAATAGTCTGCTGAAAACCAACCAAGAGCCTGAAGGAAGATTATGAAAAAAAAAAAAAGAAGACTGAATGTCTACACTATTTTTGTCTACTCAGTTTTAGTCTGTGAAGCGTTGCACAGATACCTCAGAAACCACACAATAATTTCAATCTTAACAGGTAACATTTTTTCTTCTGTGCGTGAAGTCTCTGTGGAGAAGCTGCAGAGAGACAGGGGTTGGCATACAACAGGGAATGGGCTCTCAACAAACTGTAAAGATACCTGTTCTACATGTGTTGGCTCATGGCAAGGTGTTCAACTTTATTTACATGTTATAAACACCATAGTGCCTATAATACTTACTACCTTGGACGTTTTACTCTTTTATTGATTTTATAAATCAATCATGGTCAATATAATTTAGCTGTTTCTGTTTAAAACTGTTTAATATCAAAGTGATATAACTAAACAAAAATATAGTTGTCTTTCAGACTAAATAAGATTGTCCTTTGGGATTTTCCTATATATTGCTGCAATCAGTTTACCCTCTACCTTTACAAGCATTCCAGAGCTGGCTGCCTAGAAGCATCCCCACAGCATAATGTTGCCTCCACCATGCTTTTCCTACAGCATGGTTTTGCTGTAGCTGGTGCTACAGCAACACCGTAAAATTAACATTCAAATGTGTAGTGGGGCAGACCCTGGTCATACATGTGAAATTCGAAACGAGTCAGATGTTTCATTTTAACATGAGGTTAGCATCCTATGCCAGGTGGCAAGATATCAAAATGGTCGCCATTGGCTGTAGGGTGACCTTTAATAGGATTTGTCAGAGTGGTGGACAACTTTTGAGGCTGTTGTATCAAAGCCTGAGCTTGACTGATTCAACAGTGATGGGAATTTAAAAAAACATCATACTGTGTCACTTCCTGTTGCCAGTAGGAGGTACAACAGCAAAACAATACGAGTAAACTTTGAATGTGTAGAGGGGCAGACCTTGATCATGCATGTGAAATTGAAGCAAATCAGAAGTTTTAGCTAAGAGTTATGGTGACTTCCTGCCAAATGGCATGATTAGGAGTCTTCATCATGAGCTTGACATGCTCAACAGAGTGGGAGAAGTGAAGAAATGACTGAATTGATTGACTCCCTGCTGTCATTAGGGGTTGCTATGGTAGAATGAGCATAAAAAATCTGGAGTCAATCAGATCAAGCCCCTAGGAGGTCATAGTTCAGATACAGACCATCTGAATCCATCAAACTGAGCATTTTTGAAACAAAGGAAATGAAAATGTGGACATCCTGTTCGGATTTTGGCATTGGTCCAAGAGGCATTCTGTTGGTCTACACCGTATGTATGCCGGCCAATTTTCAAAACCTGCATTTTTGTTAAACCTGCATTGGGGGCTGAATCTTTGAAATATTTTAGGGGGAATAATGGAGCCATTAGGCCACGCCCACTCATCAAAACCATATGGTTCATAAGAGTGAGCAACAAGGGTCATGTGTGTGCAATTTAGTGATTGTACGATGGAGTTTAGGTCAAGAAAAGCCTACTTCCTGTCTTATGACATTCAAGGCATTGCTATGGCCTCAGTGTTAGCATCAGATCTCTGAGCCCTGGATTTGCACAATGACCAAGGTGTTAGAATTGTTCCACAACAACTTCGAGGAAGATTTGGCTAACCATGTAGGAATGAAGACTAACAATTTTTAAAAAAGTCATATCCCGCTGCCAACAGGGGGTGCTTTGATGAAATGAGAAATATTGAACATGGACGTGGCCTCACCATGCCAAGTTTCGAAATGACTGACGTTTGCACTGCTGAGTTATAATGAAACACATTTTTGCATGGTGCCAAGAATCATCGTTTAAGTTTGGCAGCTAATGACTGCAACACCCTGAGGTGAAAACTCCGGCAGAGCATGAGCTGAGATGTCCAACTTTTCTAATAAAAACATTCTTGAGTCAATCAGATTAGTACTTTGGGTGCCTTTGGTGTGACACCTAAAATGACCCCAAAACAGCCAAAATTTGACACGTTTCCTTTGTGATTTCACTTCCTGTGCATTTTTGACTATGGTCCCAAGATGATTTTTGTTTGTCTTGTCATGATACATATGTGTACCAATTTTTATGCATGTTGCTGAAACCTGTGGGAGGGGCTCCTGATTTCCAGTTCTAAGGGCCCCTATGGGGCCATTTTTGACGTAGACGGCACCACCAGAATACAAAATTTTTCACCAGGATCTAACAAGGTGCCAAATTTGGTGAGTTTTGAAGTATGATGTGTTCTCCAAAATGGCAGCAGTTTTGAGCATGAAGTAATAAGAAGAACACCTATAATTTTGAAAGGGTCCTCGCACCCTCAGGGGCTCCGGCCTAATAAAACCCTCTAAATATGCTTGAATAACTTTGTTGCAGAACTGTTCTTACTTTTAGACATATTCAACCTTTTAAGGGAGTAAAAAGGAAAAATAGAGAAGTAAAAAAGGTTAAAAAGCCATTGCTTCAAGCTCCATTTAGTGGGAAATCTACATTTAATAACACATTTTTGGCACTAATAACAGCACAGTCCATTAATGCTGCATTAAAACTAATGGAGGGAGTTGAGAAAAATAAAACCTAAAAAAGTTAACAAGAAAAATAATTGGGAACCCAGAGAAAAAGTAGGCATGTTAAAAGCATGTTTTATGCAAATAGTGTCCTTTGTAGTTGCCCTTTTGAACATGCATTTCTGTACATTTTTGACATACTATGCAATACCACTGCAATTCCTCCACATTATGTAACACCACATGGGGTATTTGTGGATTAAATTATTTAAAATCACAATGTACTTCATTCTTGTTGAAGTTGTCATAGTTGGTCTAAAAACACAATTTAAAATGCATAAAAAGAAGAAAATTTTGGACAGCTACAATACAATGGTAGCTCAGACTCTTCACACGCATTTACTGCCCTGAAGCGCTACTTCTTGTCAGCAAAGACAAAAAAAGACACTGAGATTTTTGGGAAATTTGCGGCAAGATATTAAACAACAGTGACCACAGGCAGCTGGGGATTTTAGGACAGCAAAAGCCAGCAAGAGGTCAACGAGAGACATGATGCTCTCTAACAAAGAACAGGGTCTCATGCCCACGCAGAAGCACACAAAAACACACACACTCAGCTTTAAAGTTCAATGTCCAGAGGGCAAAGTTATCAGGCCAAACACAAAGCTTCTCTCTCAAGCAGAACTTCTGACAAGAACTCAAAACAAGCGCACCCAAAAGACTTAACAACAGGAAGTCCCTGAGAAAGTGCTGAGGACAGCAGCCACAAACAATCCTCCTCTTCATCCATCTTTGTGTGTGCGTGAGCGTCTTCCTCTTGTGTTTTTGTGCGAGGATGACAGAGTTGTAAAGGGTATTAGTGTTGTAATGAGCGTGACATTTCAGAGCCAGGCTGCTGAAGTGGCTCCAGTCGTGGCCTCTGCAGTCCATGGCCGACCTCTCAGTTGCACTCAGACATGATGAACAGGAAATCCCCTCCGGTGATGAAGACAAGTTGCTCATTGCTTGACTGGAGGAAAATCATCCGGTGTAAAGCCTCTAATTGCTGATTTTTCAAGAAGATAGGAAAAGTTTAATTAAATAGAGTCAAAGTTGCCCTGGATGTGTTCACTTTACAAAGCTGACTCATGCCTGTATGGACTTCTGCTCAGTTCATGTCTCCATGTAGAAGTAAAACAGCACATACAGTGGTAGCCTGTTAGTGGTATCGGGTTGAATTTAGTGGCTGCATCCTTCAATGGGCGCATAAGGTGTCACAGCAGCGCATTGAAGACTGTCTCATTTCTAAGGCTCCTTTGAAAAGGTATCCTACTTTCAACAGGCAACAAAGGTTCAACAGGTGTATCATTTGTGGTCTAACTACCCCAAGATTCTTCATTTTGAGCCACTTCAAATATCAGCACTGTGCTTATAATCAACACAGTTTTAGCTATAGTCTGTTGTCACAGTCTTTTGATATATGAATACACTCGGACTGTCAAGATTAATTGCATTAATAGAGTTTAATTAGTGCACTAACTTAAATGCAGACAGCTCAGAAGACAAGCCCAAAGTCATCTGGACTTTGCGTTATCAAACATCTAAAGTAAAGTCATTTACATTAAAATACGAAACGTAAATAAGTGACTGCATCAAAAGTCAACCCCTTCAAGTCAGTCTCTGGACACTGTAATTTTACTCCATTCTTCTCTGCAAAACTGCTCAAGCTCTGCCAGTTTGCAGTGGGATCGGGTGTGAACGTCCCTTTTCAAGTTCAGCCATAAATTCTCTACTGGATTGAGGTCTGGGTTTTGACTTGGCCCCTCCAGAAGATTATTGTCAACCATTTCTGTGCAGAATTTTCGTACATATATATATATATATATGTATATATATATATATATATATATATACATATATATATATATATATATTTTTTTACCACATTCATTTTACCCTCCAACTTTGCAAACCTTCAACGCCAGCTTTTGAAAAGCCTCCCCACAACATGATGCTGCCACCACTGTGCTTTACAGTGGGGATAGTTTTGCACATGTGCCATATTCCTTCCATTCCTTGATGATGGATTGAACTAAACTCCAGGGGATGTTTAGTGCCTTGGAATTTTTTTTGTACCCATTCCCTTAATTATGTTTTTCTCTCAGTTGCTTGGAGTGTTCTTTTATCTTCATGGTGTAATGGTAGCAAGGAATACTGATACGACTAACCAGTGACTGGACCTCCCAGACACGGGTGCCTGTATGCTACAATCACATGAGGCATATTCACTACACTCAGGTGATCCCCATTTCACTAACTCTGGACAACTCCTTAAGGGGGGGTTAACTAATGCAGTCAGTCATTCTTTTACCTTACATATTTTTGTTTAATTGACATTAAGCGTAAAGCAATAGAATAATGAAGTTGAATTTCCAAATTAAGAGCCATTACGTCCCAACACTGATTAAAAACAAATGTGTTGATGTTAGCTTGATTGCAGAGTCCTCCATCATCATATTCATAACTGGCCCCAGAGTGTTACCTAAATGTTTACATTTTGAGGAAAAAAACGGCAATTGGAGTAAGAACAGAATGTAGTTCAGTTTGCTTGCACTCGATCTTTGCAATCAGGCTTTATTTGGTTTCCTGTATTATTTAAACAGATATTGAGATTTTCACATACTCAGAGCAGCGTGTGCATCTTCATGAGCTCAGGCAAAAACAAGAGTGCTGCCAGGACCCCACTGTACTCTGAATATTCCCTAAAACAATTCCAGCCAAGACAAACACAATGATTTCCCATCCTCCAAATGTACCTTGAATAAACCCTCCAATGGCTAGGATTCAAATCCAATCAAGCCCAGGATTCCCCATTCAGTCTGTATTACCTCAGCCTGTTGTTAATGGGCCACAGGGCCTGGGCTTAGCTATCTAACCAATGGAGCATAGTAGCTAATTGTCCCTATTACTGAGGCATTACAGGGGGGATGAAGTGGTTAGAAATAGAGGGGAGGTTTGTTAACACTCTGCTGAGTCTCTTGATAGGTTTAGGTTTAAGCCTGTTTAGCTACAGGTACAAGCAATCGAACCGACTAAACAACAAGGGAGTGTGGGTTAGAATGAGTGTGATATTGTGTCTGTCTTCTTTTAAATAGTGGTAAATGGCAAAAAACAAAACAAAACAAAACAAAACAAACCAAAAGAGCACTGCATATATGACAAACACACATGCACACACATATTACAGGACAACATGAACTGAACTGAACTGAACATGGTGAAACATCTGATCTCCTGCAGGCAGAGCACAAAAATCAATAAGCTATTCGTTGAACATGAGCCTCAGATAGCACAGCATCGGAAACAGCTTTCAATCTGCACGACCAGCAAATCAACTCTCAGAGAAGGGAGCGACCAAAGCAAGGCATCAAGTCCTGAGAGAGAAGCTGCAGGCTCTCTTCCTGTAATGTTTTCGACATTTAAGCTTTAATACAGGGTTCAGCCCGGGGATGTGTCTATTTCTAACTACTTTTAAACCTTTGCCTCTTCCAAACAGGAAGCTTGTGAACTGGAGTTAACTGAAGTTTATCTGTGAACCAGATGGCTACTTTGCATATCCAAACATCCCTAATAAACTCTTTCCTGACCCACCCCATAGGGCTGCGAATAAAGCACTCAGTTTTTCAGTTTGGAGGCCCTGCATATATGTCGTACTGTCAGCTCTAGAGAAGTATTGTCTAACAAGGCATAGTATCACAGCAAGTTTGAAGAGCACTATAGAGTGTGTGTAGCCAGTTTCTGAAAGGCCCCAGTTCAACATGTATTTCTATTTAATAATCTACAGCTTATCAGCTAAATCTGATTTGACGTAGAGAGTTTTGCTCTAAATTGAATCTTAAATTCCTGTCTTTCAAAAAACTTTATGCTTGACATTCTAGCACAGTCCTGTTTTTTACAGTTCTGAAAGTAAAACTGAGCTTCACCAATCAGAGATAGCAATGTCATTCATTTGAATTGTGGGTAGTGTTATTCTTTACCTAAGATGAGAGGTAAACCATGTTTTTTCTCCAAATAAGATCAATTACATTTGAACTTGTGTCTTCTACAAGAGCATATACCATAGTTTCACATGCAGGTAGCTGATGAGTCTACCTTAGATGCCTTTGTCTTCATGACTTTTAGAAATTCTAGATTAATCACATACAAAGTAAAACATCCCAAGCTTCTTTGTTTCAATCTTGATGATTACGGCTTACAGCTCACAAAAATCTTAAATCCACTATCTTAAAATATTTGAATATTACAGAAAGTCTTATTTGCAAAGGTTGCCTGATACAACACACAACCACAATCATGCGAATCATGACTTGACTCTTGTCCAGAGGACAATAATTGACACCCTTCACAAGGAGGGTAAGCCAGAAAAGGTCACTGCTGAAAGGGCAGGCTGTTCTCAGAGGTTGTATCAAAGCATACACATGGAAAGGTGACTGGAAGGGAAAAGTGATAAGAAAAGGAGCACAAGCAACAGGGATGAGCTCAGCCTTCAGAGGATTGTCAAACAAAGCAGATTCAAGAACTTAGGGGATTGAGGCTGGAGTCAGTGGATCAAGAACCACCACATACAGACGTCTCCACGAAATTGGCTGTAAGCGCCGTGTGTCAAACTGATCTTGAACCACAGACATAAGCTTTTCACCTGAGCAAAAGGGAAAAAGAACTGCACCATTGCTCGGTGGTCAAAGTCCTTTTTACCAGATGAAAGTAATTTTCATTTGAAATCATGGTCCAAGAGTCTGAAGGACAATTGTAGAGGCATAGATTCCAAGGTGCTAGAAGTCCAGTGTTTTCAGTTTCCAAAGTAGGAAATTATTTAAGGTACAATGTGATCTGCTGATGTTGGTCCGTTGTGCTTTAACACCTACCCACAGTGAAGCCAAAACTACCAGGAACTGGTTTGCTGACCATGACATTACTGTGTAGCCAACTGATCTGACCTGAACCCCATGGAAAATCTCTGGGGAAATGACAAGAAGAAGATGAGAGACACCAGACTCAACAATATAGCTGAGGCTGCTTTAGGCTGCTATCAAAGCAACCTGGGCTTCATAACAACCCAGCAGTGCAACAGACTGATTGGCTCCATGCCACATTGCATAGATACAAGCTCTGACCAAGTAGTGAGTGCATACATGAGTATAATTTTCCAGAAGGTCAAATTTTCTGTATATCAAATCATTTTTTGTGGACTGATGTTTTGTGATATTCTAATATTTTGAGATAGTGGATTTTTGACTCTGCAACCAGCCAGAGCAGAGCAGAGCAGAGCATCAAAATCAAGAACACATTTAGATAATCTTAAAATTTACAACAGTTATCTAGATGCCTTTACTTGTTGTTCTTGAGTAAACTTTTTTCCTTTGTAATGTGAACATCTGTACCACACAGATCTATATAGATCATGATGATGATGATGAGTTCTGTAGGATATGGACAGATGGACACAATCTAGGCCGGCTGCTCTATTACTCCACACTCAGATTCAAACTGTTCTGTTAGCTCATTTATTACTTTTTTAGCCGATTGACTGCCCCCTCCTCCCCTGAAGACAGATTTACAGCCAACCTGGCCGTGAACCAGCCTATCCCAACCATTTATCTAAAACAGAGCTGGTCTGATGCGATGACTGTTCTCTGCAGACACATTTTATTTTAGGTCTGCTACTCATGTGGACTGTGCTGGATCTGTTAATGTGTCAGTTTTAATGAAACTGAATGCTAAATCATGACAACTTAAACTGTTCATGATCTTGAATTATAAAGCCATATGTATTGGTTGTCAAATTTGCTACCTAGCCTTGTAAAATACCATCACTTTCAGTCTTGTTTTGCTCTGACTAGTTTCAAAAGGTGTCAAAAGGCTTTTTTTGTCTGTGCTGTTTTCCCTCACTCATTATTTGTGCTTTTTGTTCCATGTTGACAGCGTTCAGAATCCAAAGCATATTGCATACAGGAGCCTTGGAAGCAGTAACCTCTGCAGAACTCATGCTCTTTTATAGGTTTCAGATGCCAAAAAATAAGGTATTTCAAAACCTGTTAAACCACACAGCAATAACATATATATTTGGACTAAAATCCCTGCAGATATGACTTTGGAAATGCACATTGATAAGAATGATCATTTGGAAATGAAGTGGCCAAGTTTGTGGGGTCTTATAAACCATTTAGGGCTGAGTAGCTTCTTCACTGTTTAGGGAAAGAGCTAGAGCAAATGCACAAGAGGAACTGATTGCTAATCAAGCGAGCGAGAACTGGGACTAATTGGAGGAAGCTGAAGTGCAGTGTCACCAATTAGCATTTGAAAATGTGTAGAGCAGAGACATAAATGGTGTTTAATTAAAGCTATTTTCCCTTTTTTCCAACACTTCATTTAGAAATGAAAAAGAAAACATGGGGCGGATAGATTTAGATAGATGGACAGTAAGAATGAAAGATACAGAAGAGACGACATTTAACAGCTGATTGAGCTGAAGCAGGAAGCGGAAACCATAAGCCAACTTTAAGCCAATTTTGAACAAACAAATGAAAACTATGTTCCACTGATATTGTCCCCTGGGTCATAGGAACCATGGATCTATGATTGTTCAGTATTAACCGACCCTAAAACTACTGTGGCAGTGCTGAAATTATGCCATTGGCTGATTTAGTTCTTACCTCGGAGCTCTTTGGTTCAGTGTTGCATAACTGCAACTTGTATTTTTATCTACTCTTCTACTCTCCCTGAAGCATCCAACCCATGCTGATGTTGTGGATTTAATTCACTGTCTTTGTACCATTAATAGAGCCACGCAATGGTGCAGGCAGCAAAGGAAATAAGCCTAACCCTAAAATATTTTGTGATTTAAGGGCTTTACCAGACTGAAAAAAATCAAAAACTGTCAGCTCATGGAGTTGATGAATAAGCAAGAAAAAACTCCAATGCACTCTCTTCAAACATTAAAATGCCTTTATTTTCATGGCATGGTCACAAATTGACAAATTGATGGTCACTGCAGATGGCTGTTTTTTGTAATCTGGAGGGAAATTTGCAGACAAAGAGCCATAAAAAAATAAAGGACTCATCATCCCTGATCCTTTGCAGCACTTCATACAAAGGTGTCAAAAGGACACATGTCAGTCCATCATAGGAGGAGACCTGATGAGAAATTGTAGGGTGTCCAAGATTAGAAAAGCTCTCATGACTCTCCTTTACTTCCTTCCTATCACCATTCCACAACAGCAGGCCAACTGCCTATCACTAGCTGCGTTTACATGGACACTTCTAATCGGGTGAAACCCTCAATCTGATTAAAAATGCTGCATGTAAACACCGAAAACAACCCGATCAAGCGCCATCCGATTAAAAATCTAATCAGTTGAAGAGGGGTGGTCTACACCTTTTCACGACCCCATCAGAGGGAAAATTCTTCCATGTAAACACCTTCACCCGATTGATCTGACACATTCTTTCTGCACATGCTCTTCATCTTGATGTAACTGCATGGTGACGTATTGTCGGGAGCCGTTCTCACCAGCAGAAACAGGGCACTAGACTCAAACGCCGGTAGAGGAGAAGCCAAGACTCAGGGGATGTCGGCCTCAATGGGGGACAGAGAAATACAGGAGCAATAAGACTATATACCACTGGAAACCAATAGCAACCATAAATCATGTGACCTGTGTGTCACATGATTTATGGTTGCTAGTGGTGACCGTTGACGCGGTGGCCGCTATTACAATTAAAAACGGGCACATATAAACACCCGATCGGATAGATCAAACACAATGTAAACGTTTGACCCAAAACATTTAATCGGGTTGATTTCAATCAGATTGGAATAAAAGTGTCCATGTAAACGTGACAGTTGTGTTGCTTTGTGCTCCCAGTTTCACTGAGTGTTAAGCAGAGTCAACTACCAGCTGGTTGGTTATAAAGAGTGTTCTTCCCTCTTCAACACCATCCGGATAGGAGTGCTGCAGAAAGCCCACCAGTATCATGCAACTCATCTCAGAAGAATAATAGAGCCTTGCTCTTGTACGAAAGTTAATGCCTGCTACCAAAGACATTCCACTTGCTGTAAGAAACAGAAGACTAAACATTAGTGGTCTGACCGCTGCTCACTCCTGGATCTAGTTGGACATCAGACTCTAATCAGACACCGTGATCAAGTAAGAGGTTTGATCTGGCAGAAATGGCTGTAGGAAGTGTTTCACGTGCATTTGTTGTTTTTGTCTCTGCGTATGTTTTGCTTTCTTACTTTGCTGTATCCATTTATATCCAGTACAATACTGTGCCTATTTATCTAGTCTACCTACACAAGCATTAGTGTTACCACCATTGAATTTAAGTCCAGCCACTGGGTAATGTGTGGTGAAGTCACCATACCGAGTTTGTAGACTCCTTAGCTAGACCAGGGAGCCGTCTTTTTTCTAAGTCCACCATCTTTAAAGTCACATGTGAACCATTTTAAAATTCAACAATTATGCTCCTTCTCTTTCTTCCTTTCTCTTACATACAGACCTGTTCACCATGCTTGTTTTTGTACATAGTTTGTTGGTTGCAGTTTATTTTTATACTTGTTTGACTGTCATTAATAATCAAAATCTAGCATTGTAAATCCCAACAGAGGTCTTCTCTCAAGAGGGGGATAACAACTTTTTTTAAATTATTGTCTGATGGTGGCAGGACTTATCACTTTAGATGCATTCAAGAATGTGGAAATCTTAATGCTGATTGGCTTTAACTACTTAAAATAAAAATAAAAAAATTCTATCATGGATTGTCAGCTGCTCATGCATGCAGATATTTCTTTACAGGTACACATAACACACTGCCAGTTTACCACTGATGGGATCCTGAAAGTTGCATTTGCTTTCCTTTTTCCAGCATACACTCAATAATAAATACAATGGAAGTGCAACTAGTACACCTCTCATGTCAGAGTCCATGTTCCATGTGTATACAGGTGCAACATTACAACTAAGAGGATAAGCAAATACGGGAGTTTTGTTGTATTCATTGTGTGTATTTGAAACATTTCTCTAACATTTCCTCACCATCATTTTTTTCTGCATGTGTAACAGTATGACTGTTATGTAAGTAAAGGTCCTGAGTACCTTTAAAAAAAATAACAAGGCAGCCCTTGCATTATATAACATTAGGAGTATATAAAAGCAACAAATGCAGCATGGTCCATGGTGGTAGCTACTAACCTTTCTTGCTGAGTCTCTTGCAATGCAGAAGAAATAGTGACTAACACGGAAACACTACCAGACACAAACACCAACAACACCAGCTTCTCCTGGCACATCTGTCCCTTACTGATGACATCATCCTTCTACACTGGCCTAAAGGTCGCTTATGTCCAGGAGCCGGCCCTGGGCACAGAAATGGCTCGCTTCCTCAGATGGCTTCACAGTGACACATACACAGACATGAGTATGGATGCACAATGCGGAGAACACATTCATATAGGACACAACATTCACATAGACATGCAGATGAATGGATACACACCAACAAACACACACTTGTTTGGTGTCAGAGCTGAGTGGCAGATCCTTGCCTGAAGAAAGCAGACTTCTTTCCAGACTTCCCCAAAACACTCTCATTATATCCGCTGTCTGTCTGCATGATGAGCTGTAACACAAACATCTAACTCCCCTTCTGAAAAAACACACATATCAGCTTGTGTTTTCACGGACTGTATGGAAATTCAGATGGAATTCATCGCTAGGATTTAAGTATTTTGAATTAAAAATGTTAACTTTGTTAAGAACAGCCTGCTAAAACCCCTATACCTAACCAATGCACGAGGTTGGCGAAGACTCCTAAAACAATCTTTATGAGATTGTTATGGCCCCTTATGGAGGCTTCTCTAGTGGGCCTGGAACTTGAGTGACATTTTGGGGCATTTAAAGATTAAATCAACACCAGCAACTCTGACATAAAACACATTTTTCTCCATTTTTAAGCCATTTCTCAGTTGTTTCTGCTGCTAGCTTCGCATGCTAACCCACCAAATTGCTTCCCCCAACGCTTTGTGACAGGCTGTGACAACGAGAGACAGTCACTACAGACAAACTGCTTTGAATAAAGGCACAAAAACAGCCAAAGCAAAAAAAAGAGAGGACATTTAATGTAACTACGTCAATATTTTGAAAAATGTTTTTGCCATGGAGCGATTAGCCTTTTACTCACGTGATGAACGTGTCATATTCACACATGCTGTGGTTTAGGTAATTTTTTATTCTTAATATTTTGCAAATGTTGATTAACAGTTAGATGTGTTTGTGCATATATACAGTGCTTGACAAATTTATTAGACCACCCTAACCAAAGTAAGGTTTATGCCACAGCTGCACTAAATTAACAGCATTGGTAAATACCACAATCATTTTTTATGTTTCTGCAATGGTTAATACACCAATAAGTAGAAGCTCTTTAACCCAAATGATATTTTTAATGCTAAAATATAATTATTATTGTTATCCATGAATTTTCAAATTTACTGATTTACAAAAAAACTGAAAAAATAGTAAAGCTCATTATTATTTCTTGATTAATATGTCAAATTATAGTTATTGTATTCCTGAACAGAAAAATTAGTTTTAGTGGTTGAATGTTATGCTTGATTCATTTCTGACTTCTCAGAGAAGCCCAGTGAGCTGGCTCAAATTTGGGTGAATTCAGTTTGAAATTCCTCATTCCTGTTCAAAAAAACATGGAGAGCTGACTGAAAATGAAAGAGTCCGCATTAAAGCACTTCATGATGCTGGATGGTCTCTGAGACAAATATGAAAGGTGGTCTAATAAATTTGTTAAGCACTGTATATATATATATGTGTGTGTGTGTATATATATATAAACAGAAACACTAGAACTGGTTTCAGCTTTCCAACCTTAATAAAGGTCTTTGTAATCATGTAAGCATCGAAGAGCTTTCTCAGTTGTTGTGAGTTGGCCCACATTTGTGCTTGTTGTTGTCGAGCAGATGTAGGAGATCAGCAGAGATGTCGGGGTTTAAGTGTCTTGCCTGAGGCTGCTGCCACCTACTGTAACTGAGAGTTCAGGTTGTGGCCCTGTTGTGAAAAGAGCCGATGGGAACTGAAGCACTGAGCAAGCAAAGAAAATACAGTCAACGTGACAGGCAGAGAAAACATACCTGAAGAAAGTGACAAAGAACTGCACCAGGTCCATGATGCTGTTGTGCTGAGAGAAAGCAATCTGTAGAAGAAAAGAAAGGGGAAACTGTATGTCACTGTAAAATATACAATAATATGAAACGGATGATTAGAAGTGTCTGAAAGGACAAAATATCAAGACGCTAATTTTCATACATAACTTGTTTTTTGTCAAAACAACAAATTAATATTCCTCAAAATACCCATCACGGTCTAAACTAACATAACCAAGCTCAAAGTAACAACTAGTCATTTCAAAATGTTTGGCAATTGCTTAATGTCAGCACAGTTCCTGTCATTCACTTAAATTTTACAGTAATGTTATCAAACCAGTCATTTTTCAGGACATCAAATATAATAAACTTTATTCAAAAGTAAGTCATGGTGTTTGTCCTTACCCCCCAAAAATGTTCTGATGTTATTTGTGCTACTTTTCCTGACCAGTTTTGCCACTACTATTTCCCATTTTTCATCCATTTTGAGTACTTTGGACCAATTTTTGCCTCTTTAACCCATTTTTGACCCAAGTTTGTCCGATTTCAACACATTTTGATCACTTTTTACCCCCTTTTTTTGCCACTTTCAACCCTTTTGTTGCCAACAGAAAACCTATTCCTGACAGTGTTTTATCCCATTTCATTATATTTTTTGCCAATGTCTTCCCTGTTTAAGGTTTTTTTTTTCACTTTTAAAATGTTTTCACAACTTGTGAACCAATTCTTGCCATTTCTTACTATCTTTCAGCCTCTGTATACCCATTTTTTTCCACGTTGTGATCCCCTTTCATTACCTCTTCCACTCATTTCTGCCACTTTTAATGCATTATTGCCCCTGTTACCTGATTTTACCACTTTTTATGCCTATTTGGGCCACTTTTAACCCGTTTCTGCTACTTTCAAAATCTCATATCACAACATCAAACATACTCAACAATACCTGCCAATAAGACGGGGAACATACATGTGTAAGGGAACCTCAAAGCAGATGGTAAAAATACCTTTCAATAGACACATAAGGGTGTGTATCTGCACCAGATGTAAAAGGTATGCAACAAAGGTAAAGATTTATGTTACCTATAGCATGTGCTTTACATTTACAAATTATTTCAATCTTAACCTCAAAATTACCTTTATTTATCATCATTTTTTCTTGTTTTAGTCCTTAATTTGATGCTGTATACTCAAATTACCCTCTATATCTCTTCCACAGTAAAGCAGAAGGTTTCACTGGCGATGGAGATTAAAATAGATCAGGCCTGAGGTGGCTGATGACTAGCTCTGAATTGAATAATTACATGGTCCGAGAGTATTCTTTATCTGCAGCATAGATTTGGCAATCACAACAGTGTGATAATAGATATAAAGTTCAGCAAGCACTTATACAACCTTACATTCCCTCAGCATGTGTTTGGACTTTATATGAAGCTGATGCAATAACAGTGGATGAACATCTCTCTCACCTGAGGCCAATGTTCAGGGCACTTACATAAGGCTGTTTTTTTTTTTTTTCTGCCATGTCTGTTCTCACATGTTCTCCATCTCTCTGCCCTCACTCTAAATATACAAGCCGTCACCTGTATGGTGTGTGGGTCTTTATAAGATCATCCAGTGAGGAAACACTTCTGCCCCTTTGTGCTCTATGCTATTTTGCAGCACTTTGCTCAATTGAACCCATCAGACCTGCTGGATGCTACAAAACCACTAAAACCACTGACTGCACCATCCATCATGATTTCTGTGCTGGGATGCTGGTGCAGTGTGATCCTGAATCACACGCAGGATGCACGTTGACTCAGACATCCCTGGGCATTTCTTAAAGGGTCAGTTCACCCACATTTCAAAAATAGATTTTTTTTGTGCTGTTTATTTCTTGTGGTATTTAGACACGCAGATGGCTACAGATAGAAAGAGTAGAGATCCTATCACTTGCCCCACACAAGAGAATAACTGGGCAGATTTGGGTCAGATCTGACTTTTGGAACAATGTGAGAGTTTGGTTCTAATTTATCAATGGTCCAAGTAAAAGTAGTACAATGTGTGGAATTTAGAGACATTATTAATGGACCAAATAGATCTGTCTTCAACATCTGAAAAGAAGAACCTACTTCCATTTAAACACACAGTATGCAAATTTCTGCCACCAGGAGGCTCTAAAACAAAACAATAACAGTATAATGAGTACTGACTAGCACTGCCCATCTGTTGTTAAACTCGTTTAGAATTGAGGACATTTTCCCAAAAAATTGCACCTCACAAGGATTATTTACTAAAAAGGAGACCAACATTTTGTTTTCATTCATAAATTTCTCATAATGAGGAAGAAGTGCTATTAAAAAGGCACTTCCGCATTTGCATTGGATGTGGTCCCAGAATGAGTGCCTTTTCATGGGCATTTCTCCCTCATTATGATTAACTTATGAATGAAAGAAAAGCCATTGGTTTTCTGTTTACCAACTGTTGAGTTGCCATTTATTATATCAACAGAGTTCTCAATCAAAAGAAGTAGTATTGACAAGAAGTATAGAGGTTTCCATGTTACAGAAGTAAGTTCGTGTGATCCAATTTGCAACCTATGGCAGCCACCATGAAATGAATAATTTCTCTGTCTATAAAATATGGGAAATACTTGGGATACTATAAGGCCTGAATTGAAAGAAACAGATATTGTACATATTGCATTTTTCACAATGGGGGCAAGCTAACCTGGAAACACTGAAAAACAGATGTTGCCTTGTTTTCAAGCCTCACCACTGCTCCAAGACAATTAAGCTAGGCTGATTGCATCTTCTTGGCCATGACTTCACAGACGTTTTTTTCTATGTGTAAAAACCCAGCAAACCATGACTGTACTATTTTTTGTTTTCATCTGTTGTCTCCTTTAAACATGTGGGCTCACCTACATTCCAAGGTCCTATAATCACAAAATCAAGATTGTTGGTGCAAGGTGTATTTTCCTGTTCTTTAATTGATACACTTGGCTTCATCAGTTACACTGTTGCCTCCACCAAGGAGGTTATGTGATTGGCAGGGTTTGTTTGTTAGTTATTGTGTATTATCTGTCTCTTGAATATGTATTATTTATTATGACGTGTGCTGCTGACCTCTTGGCCAGGTCGCCCTTGTGAAAGAGATTTCGGTCTCAATGGGTTTTTTATCTGGTTAAATAAAGGTTAAATTGTTAGTTATGTTAGCAACATAACTCAAAAAATTATGGACAGATTCTCATGAAGTTTTTAAGAATTGTCAGAAATAGCATAAGGAAGAACTGATTAGATTTTGGGAGTGATCCGGATCACCGCCTGGATCCGGGAATTTTTTTTAGGATTCTGTACTATTGGGAGATAGGGCTAATGACGAAGGTCTGCGCTCTCCGAGTGCTTTTCTGGTTAACCTTGCAAAGCAGATGGATTAGCCCATTTCTGTGCTTCTCACTGGCAAATCCATCTTGCAAAGCTCCCATCTGAACCGTTTGGGCCCGGTTAGAAAGTGACAGAACCAATCAGCATCAAGGGGCAGTACTTTTGGGCGCGGTAGAGTCACACATGAACCACTGGCAGGTGCAACCTGCTAGGAAACTGGCACCCTGAAAATTAGATTAATTTCAAAGATTCTTTGAAAATGGGTTTGAGGGTGCAAAATGTGCTCAGGTTGTGAGCTGAGATGGGAGAGACTCTGCATACAACAGTTGCCTGAGTTCTTCCCCAGTCAAAGCTTTATGGGAGAGTGGCACTCTTGAAGAAAACTCAGATTAAATATCTACTTGAGTTCGCCAAAAAGAATGTGGGAGACTCCATGTTCTGGTGGAAGAAAGTCTGATGAGACCAAAATTGTGCTTTTTTGCAGACACCAAACACTGCACATCACCACAAACACACCATCGCCACTGTGAGGCACAATGATGGCAGCATCATGCTGTGGGAATGCTTCTTACCAGCCTGCCCTGGAAGGTTTGTAAAGGTAGAGGGTAAAAGGAATGTGTCAGAATATAGAAAAATCCTGGAAGACAGAACTATGGTTTGGGAGAAGATTTGTTTTTCAGCATGGCAGCGACCTGAAGCATACAGCGAAAGCTACACAGAAATAGTTTAAAGGCAACAAGGTGAATGTTCTGGAGTGGCAGAGTCAAAGTCCAGACCTCCAACTGACAGAGCTTAAACAGCTTTGCAAAGAAGAATGGAGTCAAACTGCGAGTCCAGATGTGTCTGATTGAGACCTATCCATACAGACTCAGAGCTGTGATTGCAGCCAAAGATGTCTCTACTAAATAAATAAATAAGGGGGTGAATATTTATGCAGTCACTTATTTTGCATTATATATTTCTATTTGATTGACATGACTTTGTATAAACCTGTTTTCACTTCAAAAAAGCCAAACTATATTTGCCATGATTGATTAATAAAGTCAATCAAAGGGGGTGAATACTTTTTATAGGCACTGTATATGTCAGAGTGGATGAGTAGAATATAGAAAGTTTTTTGAAGTTCAAAACAAGAGTGTATACAGCACAAGAAACTTAAAGTTTTTTCTCACATATACACACCACATTGGATATTCCATAACTGTAATGAAAAAACTATTGGGTTAAAATATTTCCACTTGTTTCATCAGCATACACACCCACACATTCCCATCATCTCTCACCTTATCGCATCCTTCCAAATAAAACTCTGCAATCTGTCTTGATCAACAGCCATGTGTGTTTACTGTCTCTGCACGCTTGTTGTTGTGTGTCTCATCCTGCAGAGTAAAGTTTTAGCCCTCAGCTATAAAAAGCTCCTGAAAAGCCATTGTTGTCCATGTTTCAACTGCTTCATGTTAAGGGGATTATTTATTACAGACGTAATTGATTTTCCATTTACTCTTCTGCCCTGTAGGAGCAAAACAGAGCTCAGAGTTTTCATCATGTTGAGGGAAGATGGGCAGTCTGAGATAGATGAAGGAAACAGAACAAGGTATTTCTAGGACACACTGAGCAGCATGATTTGATGTCAAGACTTCCATTGCAAAGAAAAGCAGAGGTTATTACTTCCAAACTTGTAAAATGACCTACAGGAGCATTTACTGAATTAGCTCTCTGACCAACAAAAAGCATCAAAACAACATGACTTTAATGAATGGGGTAACATAATAAAAGAAAATTATAACGTTAACGGTTAATTTTAAATAATTTTGGCACTCAGGTCTTTGCGGTTGAAGCCCCCTCACTCTGGAATCATCTTGCACAATCTGTCTGATCTGTTAAATCTTTGGACTACTTTGAGAAGAAACTGCAAACACATCTGTATACACAAGCCTTCTCAATCCCTGCCTTGTGTTTCTGTTCATTTTTAGTTTGACTGTTCTTAATGTGCCTTGTTGAATGTGGTGACTTCTGTCTGCATCTCTATTTTTATGATTTTTTTCTGACTTTGTTGGTTTATTGTTATTCCTGTTTGAGAAGTACCTTGGAACTTAGTGTTAAAAGTGACCAACAAATGCTTACATATATGAAGTTTTACTTGTTTAGCTGTAAGTAATAGAAGC
This sequence comes from Cheilinus undulatus, assembly GCF_018320785.1. Classification (NCBI taxonomy): domain Eukaryota; kingdom Metazoa; phylum Chordata; class Actinopteri; order Labriformes; family Labridae; genus Cheilinus; species Cheilinus undulatus. The sequence goes on along the minus strand of NC_054870.1, from coordinate 19,254,469 downwards.
AAACATGCATCCTAAGGTTTCATTTTACCCCTTTATTTCATGATTACAAGTACATTATTTTTTGTTTCTCAACATTTCCATTTATTTATGGAGTAAAGCCAGCAAGTTCGTTTGGGCAGTCATCTCAAGCCTAATAATTCACTCCTGACATCTACCTTAATCTAATCACATGATTTCACAAATCACAAAATACAACATCATGCATGAACTCCTGATCATAAATCATCATGCAGCATAAGCAGAAGGTCATCAGGAGGTCAATAGGTCACAGAGCTACTATAGCACCATTGAGAAGGAAAAGTTAACTTGTGTGGTAAAAAGCTGCATAATTTTACATGAAACCACAGATTCCCTGTAGCAAACATCAACGTTTTAACTTTATAATGTACACACCAATGACAGAAGCAATAATATCGCGGAATCACGTCAAAATGAATGGCAAATCAACCCCCAAAAAGGCAAAAAAACCAGTAAAAAAAAAAAAAACACGCAGCACAGCACAGCACAGCACAGCTAGTGTCTGTGGGGAACAACACTGAGTACTGTTTATTGAGTACTATTTACTTATAACTTAAAATGTGTTAAATCAAATCAGACAAACAGTGCTGAAATAGCTATTTGGGATTTTTAAGTTAACTCATTCTTTTTAAAAGGCTCACTGTTCCTTCTTACAGTGTACTTTGTAAATTACTAGACTGAGTAGAGATGTAAGGTTGTTAATGTTAGTGGAGTGACTTGGAAAATCATCACCCCAAAAAGGTTTGCAAAGGTGTGAGGAGAAGAATCCAGCCAGGCCAAAAATCTCTTGAGGAAGCGTTCGCAATCCCTCTTCCCCACAGCAGCGTAAGGGCTAAACAGATCACAAGGTGTATCAGTAAATATATCACCAATGACCAACAGCTACGAGGTATGGCTATTAGAAAAAAAACAAGACTAATTCTGTAATACAATTTTGTAGAACAAAACATTTTTCAGTGTCTTTCTCCTTCACTGTCCTCCCCTTCTGCATCAACGCACCTCTGCATTCAGGTCTTCCACTGATCAAAGCAGTGCAGTAGGTCATGTTCTGATCTTTTGTTGTTTTTTTGATACCGCAATAAACATTCTACCATGGACTCGTTGCAAAAGTAGTATTGTACCATGAGGTTTAGATACCATTATGTCCCTAAAATTGAGAATCTGATCATTGCACATTTCTGATTGTTTCTCACTTAACCATTTCATAAGAAATGAACCTGCAATTTTAGATTTACCTCTGTTTATACTTTTAGAAAAAGCACATTATTCTCATTAAAACTGGCTTTACTTTTCCTTTTTTACAGCATGCTTGCAGATGCTCTGAGACCACTCATCTGCAAATTTGCATGACATCCTCTGTTTTGTATGGCAGGCGGGTTTGTGAAGACAGCATAACCTATTTAGATTAAAGGTGGGGGTATGTTTGAAAAATTAAAAAAAGAAAGAAGAGGAAGGAGTAGGAGAGAAAAGAAAAGACCACTGAGCAGCACTGCAGTCTACTGTGACTATAAAGTATAAAAACACTGATCACAGGCCTCACAATACATTTGACAGCAATATAATTCAAGCTTGCTCAACATGGGGATACCTTTAAATGGCTCTAATAGCCTGAAAGCCTGTGTCTTTGTCTTTAGAGTATCCTCTGAGACTAGTTGGGAGGGTGAGAGAGAAAGAAATGGGGCAGAATAGGCTTAAGAGGTTTACGGGCATCAGTGCAGCAGGTAAAAGGGCCTGAGAGTGAAAAAGCTGCAGAAAAGCTGATTTTAGTCCACAGGGACGCAGCATTAATACAGGCATCAGGGAGAAAAGAGGCTGGCTCTGCATCCAGGCTTCCAATGCAGCAATTTACATCATTATCCCCTGACAATATAAAAACGTATTATGGACACACACAATAAAGACAGCACATACATGCACACACGTTAGAAAACACAAACATTTACTTAAAAACAATTAGCTTTTCAGACTAGCCCTGACATAATCTGTGAGTGTGATGCTGTGTAAACAGTTAATTTACACATGCTGTAAAATCTGCCTAATTTATCTCTTCTAAACTAACACAGACACACTTGGACCAACTCCAGCCAACAACCATCACTTCAATTTACAACAACTGCAGTCGTTAAACACGACTGTGATCAATAAGCTGTTTAGACCCCACCCCTTTCTCCTGATCAACAAAACTGCAGAGCCACATAAACAACATAAACACACAACACACTGAAAGGCATGATAGAGCTGAAGTATGCAAACAAGATATTAACAAGTGAATCGTATGCAAGTGAATTTTAAAATCAACCCAATACAAAAATCCTGCAAAAGTTCTTGATGTAACAATGTTAAATCCTAACAGATGTGGTCTATCTGTGATGTCAGCTGGTGCAGGAGTCACTTTATTTATTTTAGGTGTAAAAAGCAGAGCAAATTATAACTCTTGTTGCACTTCACCTCTGCAGTGAGTTGAATTCTGAACCTGCAAAGGTTGGCCTAACAGTGAAAGCACATTTACACCCAAGAAAGCTCATTAAGCATAATGTTAGGAGTTATTTTCCCTAGCATGAGTGAACCCTTTCATATTCTACTATTATAGCCAAATCATCAGATTCATAATCATGACCACATTTGTCCTGGTAAGCTTACTTCATGGCTGTTTCTGGTTTGTTCCTTTGAATTAATCAGACATAAAACTGGTGGGCTAGTGAAGTTCAACCATTACATGCTTACTAAGAACTGGTTAAACTTTTTGCAATACCACAGCAGAACAGATTCTTTAGACATGATTCTCAGGCTCATGAAAAGTTAAATGACTGTAGTGTTAAGGAGGTTTCAGACTAGGCGGATGATGTAATGGCTGTGTTACAGCTTAAGCAGTACAGTTTTAGTGTGCATGTCGACAAATCAGGGCTTTTAGACTTCCTGCATGTGTGCTGCTTCTCGTGAGTTGAGAATCTTAGGAATAGAAGGCTCGCCTTTTTGTAATAGCAAGTAGCATGCTTCTCAGCCAAACAGTCAGGATAATGATAAACAAAGAGGCTTATTTACATTTTCAGCAGATATGTATGTCCACATCTGTGAAATATGTAACAGGATAAACACAGTGCAATTACACTCCTAGTTTATGCTTTTAAAGGGAAAAGCCTGGTTTGGCATTTCTATGGAGAACCTTAAGTCCTTTTTTCAGAAGGCTTTTATTTGTTTTTTGTTTTTTTTTTTCAGCTCAGTCCTGGGTAGTGCTTTATTTCAGTGGGGACTAATTTCCTAATTAGTAACTGTGTAGTAGGTGTAATTATCTCACAATTTCTGAAGAATGAGGTGGTACTTATCTAGTAATAAGCTGACATTTTACCAAGTTATAACTCTGTAATAGCAAGAAAGTACTTCCCTAGTAATAATATATTAATTATCAGGTAATTCCTCACAACATGGTGGCATGGATCCATCTCCATTTGACAATGTTTGTTTAATAGTATTTACTAGAAATACTAGTCAAGTCAAGTCAAAGTTTATTTATATAGCACATTTTAAAAACAACCTTAATTGACCAAAGTGCTCAACAGGCTTTGTACTAACCTCCTGGTCTCCCAGAGCCTCTCCTACAGGTGTTTTTAGTCGAGCTCCCTCTGCTAAGTGGTAATCTTAATTGAACTTAATTGATTATTTCAATTTGAATATTTTAAATATCCTCCCTTTTTATGTTTTCATTCTCCTTTGGTTTTAAAAAAAATATTTATATTGTTTGTAGACTCTTTTAAAGAGCACATATTATGCAAAAATCACTTTTTCAGGCTTTTTTAACAAAAATATATGTCCCATGCCTGTCCCTAAACCCCTCAAGTACCAGTGTTACCCAGTTCATACATACAAACAAACAAGTCACTTGTAGGGAGTCTTAATGTGATAAAACTTAGGAGGACAGACAGGGCTGTGATAGCAGTGAGTCGCAGAGACAGCACAGATGTGCCTGGTATGGACTTAAAGCACTTTATGGCACTTACTGATATTGTGTCCTCTTGTCTAGATCTTTGCTTGTGTCGTTCTTGCTCTCGAATGTACGTCGCTTTGGATAGAAGTGTCTGCTAAATGACATTGTAAAATTGTATGAGAGTTGTGACAGCACAGCTGTAAAAGACACACACTGTAACTGTTACGCCCATTTCAGACTGGGAGCGTGTTTTGCTGCTTGCGTGTGTCGCGTGTGTCAGCTCCGGCTCTTGTCGGTGAGGCTTTCACACAGGGTGTGAGCTTGCTGCTTGTCAGCTGCATTTTCCTGCTCTCAAAGCCCTGTCCTTCTTCATGAGTTTTACCTGAATAAATCCCCCTACAAGCTACCTGATTCAGTGTATAGAGGAAGTCTGTCAGGAACTATTCAAAACAAAAGCATTCTGTACAAGTGAAAGGAGTTTCTCTACAGAAATACTAAACCAGGCTTTTAATTTGAAAAGCACACACTAGAAAAGCATTCATACTGTGTTTATCTTTCCTGTGACATATTCTACCAGTGTGGTGACATAAAGTCTCACTAATAGTTGCTCTTTATAGAATAACTTTATCAAACAGGCGTATTAAGCTTGTGGCCTTCCTCAGGATTATCAAGAAATACATTGTAAATATATTCTATGTGCATATTTGCCACAACGATGTAAATATGGCTCTCCATTTGTCATTTTCTTGTCTAATATGGTCCACAGCCACACGCAGTGTGCGGAAAAAATAGGTGAGACTTCAAATCCCTCAACTCTCCACGCCTGAGCCGGGCGTATCAGCCGCGTGAGACGCAGCGCACATGCAGGCAGTCTGAAAGCCCTGACTTGTTAACATGCAGTCAAACTGAAAATCCACGCGTCTCGGTCGAGCTCCCAATCTGAAATGGGCTTTATGCAGTGAAGATGCACCCAGTGAGAAACAGGCATTAATTTTAATAATGATTTCTTCACACAGTCCCTTCTCCACTCGGCTATTTCCATTGAGAGTGCAGGGAGCGTAACTTTTCAACACCGCTCTGACTCATGATGTTCCATCAACTTTTTAAAAAAAATATCAAATAATAGATTCAAATTAAACTACTCAGAAAGGCATAAACCAGCATAACATACCATCATGTCAGCATCTAGGTTTGACAAAAGAATTCTATGACATATATAACTACTTAAGTTTGATCCAAGAGCCATCCATTACCATGGAGGCAGGCCTAAACTGCAGCCAGTCAGCAGTCAAACACATCCCACTAGTGAATCTAAAATGGTTTCTTGAAGTTGGAAGAACCCAAAGCAAACTGGTTTTGCCATGATTATATGACAAAAAGTTGGAGTTAGTATGATTTGTTTTTGATGAAATTATTTTGCATGTCAAACTGTTTTCCTTCATTTGTCTTTGGGCCTGGAAACTTCTAGGCATATAAATTTCACTTATAAATGTGTAATGCATTCATGAAAATGTCAACTAAAGAGAAGCAGCAGATAAAGTTAAAGGCAAACGACTACAGATGAGGCTTCTGTACCGGGACAAAGAAACACTGAAAAAAACTTCAAAATATGACCCAAACACAACTAGCAGCAGCTGTAAACGTTCTATATGTGATATAATTGCTTTGAAATCAGGGGTCAAGTGACTGCTCAGAGACAACATTTACTTTTATCTTGAAGCTGGATGTGGACTTACCACTGGAGAGATTAAGAGCAGGAAATTGGGGCTGAGGAAAGCGACGGAGGCAAAGGATGAGAGGAACAGGAATGACATAAAAAGGACTCCAAGGACCCCTGTTCTGCAGCCCAGTCATTACTGAGGGCCTACGGTGGCCCTCCAGGGACAAACTCAAGAGCTGTGACAGCAGAGGGCTGCCTTTTATTTCCCTAACCCTGAACCAAGGGCTGCTTGTTAAAACCTGGAATGAAAGAGAGTGTCTGGCTAATCAATACAGGAAGAGGAAAGAAGTGCAGAGAAAGAGCAGGGAAAGTTTGACTCAGGTGAAACAGATGAAAAGGGGGAAGAAAAGCTGAGGGTGAGGATGAATAGAAAGGCTTGGAGATGATGAGAGGAGCTGGTGAGAGGACGATGCAGGGCATGGATAAAGCAGCAAGAATCTGTTCTTCTACACCCCTCACCTTATGTTCATCAGGAATGGAGGAGGAGAAATATACAGGGTAAAAAGGCAAAGGGACAAACCCAAAAGTACTGTTTATTACTGGGACAATCCAGGTACACAATCACTCATGGCTTCAACCAGTGTACACTAACTGGCCTACATTAAATGTGTTCTTTCTTTGTGTGACTTAATTTATGAGAGTATTACCAATAGTTTGATACTGCATCATATGCTTAAATTTACACAATTCAATAAGTCAAATTAAAGTATCAAAAAAGTCTCAGGATTAAAACAGCGAAATTAGACATGCTATAACATCAGTTTTGTTGCAAATATTGACAGTTTTAACCATTTTGTTCCATTAGTGCGAGGTGTGCAACGAGATGACCAACACAGCACACGGCACACCAACAGATTCTGTTCACTGACAACCAGTGTCTTGACTCTCACAACTCCAAATCTCACGCTGTCAAAGATAACGACACAGTAAATGGGGCAGTAAAATGCATTAACTTGTTTTTGCCAAAACAATTTAGTTCTGCCTTCTTTTTAAGAGTTCTCCTGTTAAAATAACATTGTAGCAAACAACCACATAGTGTGTGACAATCATCCCTGGGATGGGGTTGGTTGTCACAATGCATCATAGTGTCTCTGATGGTAAATTACCTCCTTATTACAATTACTTGGAAACAGATTTCAAGCCAACACCATAAGCTTCAATGTAATGTAGGAATGACTATTGATAGATGTTTTGACAATAAGCAATTCACACTACAGTAAAAAGTGTGACAACCAACCCTGCTCTCCCCTACTGATTGGCTTTTGCTTTTTATGTTACAGTCTTGCTTATGCCTGTTCACCTCACACAACAGGATTTCTGGTCCTGAATACTGAACATGTCTGACATTTAAGATTTAAGTTGCAGCAGCTCCAACGGTCTTCCAAGCAGGTTGAAGAGGGAAACATTGTTGTTAACACACCTCAACCCACAGAAAAATCTGGCAGAATAATCTTTACGTCCATGATAATATAGCCTTTGCTGACTTTGGCTGGAAGGGGAGAATCAGGCCCAAAATTGGTGTGTGCTCCACTTTTGTTCTTCTTGAGGCACGTTTAGTAGGTCCTGACCACTGCATACACAAAAGCTGCAGTATACGTAAGTGTTGCTCTGACACAGTCATCACACTTGTCACAGTGGCTGACTTTTGCAGCCCTATACTTTTTCTGGCTTTGAACACTTGGACTTTAAGAACAAAATGGTCTTTGCTGCAAAAATGTTGCCATTGAAAAGCATTAATCTATAGTATTTACTTGTCAGAAGTCATGCAGTGGCTGACCTGAGAGTATCTAAACAGAAATTGAGCTTTTTGAAGTCTTGATCTTCAGAATTAGTGACATAATCCTATTTAAATGAGCACAATTTCAACAGATTCAGAGATTCATATTATTGTTACAATTCATATTTGGTTATTGTTTTGATCTCATAATTGTCTTTAAAAGCTTCAGATGTTGATGCTCTGGCTGCTATGTTTCTTTCTGAGAGCCATTAAAACACAGCAGGCCAAGAAGTATATAAGAGATGAGACAGGATCTTGCTGTATAAACTGTGTAGAGTATTTCTTCAGCTTGTTAGTGTTTTTTTTCCATGTCATGCAGGTTTAAAATAGCATATCACCACCAGCATGTTACATGTGAATTTCCCAGGGACTGAACTGTGTTTACCACTCATTCTCTGTATTTACATATTCATGAGGACCTAATGACCAAAAACAGGCACTAGTCGAGTGCTTCCTCCACCTACATGCTATGCTAATGAGTCAGGCCCTGCTGTGTGTGAGCACTTGTTAGGGGAGCGCACAGATATAGCTCCGATTAACAGGTGCTTAAGACCCATTTCTATACCATTGTGTAACTAACATTACAAGAACAAACTACAGAAAAAAGAGCACAACATGATGTAATCCCACAGCAGTCAGGGTGTCCATCCACCTGACTTTCACATTAGGCATGACTGTTTTTTACTTTGCCAGCGCATGATTGTTACCCCTTCCCTCTCCCACTGGTCTGCTTCCACATTAGCAACATTGTTCCACACCTGAGCATAATTGCCAATGTACTCAGTCTGATAGGTGGTTGTATGCATGCAGTTGGTTTGCAAATCCAAGAAGAAGAAGAAGAAGAGAAAGAAGAAGAAATAAGAGGCAACAATGGCAGCCACTCATATTAAAAGATACATTTAAATGTTTCATATGGTCTACAGAGTCCATCTTATTCTTGGGACACCAAAAAACAGCCCTCTTCTTGATTCAAAATGAATTTTGATGTCAAATTTTGTCAAGTAGAGATGCTCCATAGTTTGGTAAACTCACAGGAGTGTGTAGCTTATTTTTTTTACATAATGCTGATATCAGGACAAAACCTCCTATCTTCACTTTTCATGGTTTTATTTTTTCATGAATCAATGCTGTTGGTCACCTTTTTCATTTCTGTCAGTGGGTTTTAAAAGTTGTAACAAAATAAAAGTAAAAAAAAAAAAAAAAAAAAAAAGATGGAGGACCTTCTTGCTGTGAGGCAACAGCGCTAAACCCTGCACTGCCATGCAGCCCATTAATTAATTGTTATATTAATTGGAAAAATAAACATTTTTGTCATTCCTTGAAAAGTGGCACTTTTGGAAATATGAGGTCATGGTCTGACAGTAGCAATAAGTTATTCTTTAAAAATAACAGCCTTCTCAGTGCTTTTTCATAGTTACAATGGAGAAGGATTGGTGAACTATCTATATAGAAAAGGGGTTTCCAGAGTAGTTCAGAAATTCATATCATATTACCTCCCTGTGGAGGTCTTCTGGGTGTGTCCAGCTGGTTGGAGACCCCGGGGTAGACCCAACACTCACTGGAGAGATTATATACCTCATCTGGCCTGGAAATACCTCAGAAGCCCCCTAGGAAGAGCTGGAAATATCGCTGGGAAGAGGGATGTATGGGATGACTTGCTTAGCCTACTGTCAGAATGACCCAGCCAAGGTTAAGTGAAAGAAGATTGGCAGCAAATAAAGAAAAAAATTACATGCACATCTCAACACTCAACAGTGCTGCTTGTAAGTTCTGTAAACAACCATTTTGACAAGAAGAACTTGTTAAAGTCAGGCATATACTTTGTGTTTTAAACCGATATGTTAGTTGTGCTGAATGTCCACTCACACTGCGACTGAATTGCTTCTGATGAATCATCATCACACACAGTTCACACAATACAGTCTGATTGTTGTGAACAACCTGATTGCTCACCGTATGAGTGAAGCCGGGGCGGACTTTGACAAAAAGATCAGTGTATTTTCCTTTGAAAAAAAATCACATACTGAGTTAGAAGTCATATCCAGTCATATCCTTGTTCTCTCGCTCTCTCTTTCTGCTTTCTCTCTCTCTATCCCACACACACAAACAGCATCATCATACATGTCAGCTGCAGGTCTGTGAGTGGGAATATTTCCTGCTTGTTTATTTCCTTCCATTGAGCAGGGATGAGGGGGCATTATAAAGTCATAGCTGCTGTTGTGATGATTTAGGATACTGCCCAACAGTTTACAAAGGAAAATATACCCCAAAGTTGAGGATTCTGCTTGTGGCTCTGCTCTCACTGTGGGAGTGTGTGGAGTTGTCTAACCAAAATATCAAATATGTCAGAAATCCATCCAACCAGTCAGGCAGCAGTTTGAGATGTGATCTGGTCATGGTCAGCCGTCATGTCCAACTGTTTACTGCACAGAAAATGTTTACTGCACGGCAAACGACACATGATCCGACTGAAAATCTGTGCAAAGTGAGTTGTGAAACATAAAATTTGTGGCTGAATTAGGTGAAATTTGCACAATGTACCTCCACAAGTGTTCTTTCATAACTAAACATACATGAAAACATAAATGGCAGACACATTTGTTGGGATTTTAATGTCAGATTTTGGTTATTATTATATTGATGATAATAATTATCATAAGTATAAATGAAAAAAATCATTGGTTAAGATTTTTTTTCACACTAGTTAATGGTTGCAGTAGGGCTTAGAGCACTGTTGCCATGCTTATGCATGAGTGACCCCCCCCCCCCCCACCCACACACACACACACACACACACACACACACACACACACACAAATAGCCCGTTATAAGCATCTGGAGTCAGTGTGCACTGACTCCAAATGCTACATATAAAACTTGCTGTTGGCGCGCCGGTAGTCGAGTGGTTAAGGCACACGCCATATACGCAGGCGACCCGGGTTCAAATCCGGCCCGTAGCACTATTTCCTGCATGTCTCTCCCCGCTCTCCTCCCTGTCTCCGGCTCTATCCACTGTCCTATCTAATAAAGGCCAAAAATAAATCTTAAAAAAAAAAAAAAAAAAAACTTGCTGTTGCCTTAAGTGCAATCATTCAGCAGCAAACAAAAAAAAATCAAGTCAAAGTTCAGCTGGGTTAAGCACTATACAACTTCTGGGCATGGATTTTGTTTTTACCTTTGCAGACAAATCCCTCCATCACTCTGATTCCAGTGTTAACAATGTCTCACACATACTCCATGCGTACATTTCCCAACACAAGCAGCCTCATTTGTCCTAATGTTACTGATGACTGCTGCTGATTTCCTGTTGGGTTAAATGGGCAGCACTCAGCTTTCACCTCTATGGAACATAATCCTGCCTCAAAGAGAGGCATCAGATACACCCAGATACTCATCCCTGTGTGCTGGTGGGGCCAGTTAACTGTTTCAGTTTCTGTTTTATCCAATAAAGGACAACTTTTCACTGGCATTAGTGTGTCTTTGAGTGTGTGCTTGCTTGTGTCAGATTAACAGAGGCATACAGTTCAATGATAGCAGACACGAAGCATAAATAAGTGACTAAGCGCTGGGCAGCAAATCAAATCAACCAACCAATCACGCCAGCCCAGAGTTCCTCTACAACAAAATGGCTGCTCACCTCTGACAGCAGGCTTTTAATCAGCCAGACTACAGGCTGTGATGCATGGAGAGGGACGCAGGGTGCAGACAAATGGAGATGCACACTTTAGAAGACAAACTGTGCTGCATGACAAAGATTCGAAATTAGAAATTAATGGGGCAAAATGACATTTTTTATAGCAAATCATGTTGTTTTTCCTGCTGTCAACTGGAATAAAGTGTTTCTAGCATTTATAAAACAGAAACAGCTGTTTAACGTAGTTGATTTTCAGGTTGTTACAGTGCTTCTTTGTTGAGATAACAATTTCTGCTAAATTAGAAACAGAGATGTTCAAATTAGAAACAGATATGGTCACACAGTTATACAACCTCCGGCTGATTTAATGGCTCATTCTTTAAAACAGCTTCAAAAGGAAAATGGGTCATGTTCCCATAATATCTTTGGCCCAATCAATAAAACATTTTTAATAGAAACCAGTCAAGGCTGTCAGTGGATAATTCTGTCAAATATTATTATGATAATAATCAGGGTTTTCCTATGAAAAAAAGAAAACAGTGACCCCTGAACAATCCTGGATATTGGCTTGCAAAAAGTCTCAAATTTGTTGCTTTAAAGTTCTAGTGAGCATCTGTATCTGTATATAAAACATTAAACGGATGGAAATGCTTCCATATGAGCTACAAAAGCCAGAAGACCATCAATATAAAGTTAAAAATATCCAGTTATTTACAAAGTCTAAAACCAGTGCCACAGGGTAGATGTCAGACCAAGATTCACAGCATGCTGCAGCAATATGCTATTCTTACTTTTTTAACAAAAAAGATTCTCAATAATTGATACATTAGACCGTCAAAAGACAGCAGGAGGAGATCTGGTTTCATTGAGCACAAGAGAATAAAAAAGTGCCATTCTTTTCCACAGGGGATGTGGAAATTCAAAAATAAGAACCAAGGTTCTTAACAAGAGCTTTACCTTTGTGAATTAGTCTAGTATGAGTGGTCATATTTTTTATTGGGGTGTCATTTCATCAAATATTGTCATTTTTTCATATTCCTCATTGTATCCACCAATTACATGCAAATGGTTACATCGGTTGCTGTGCTACAGCAGTTGGCATAAGGTTTGGGCCAGATGTGGAGGAAATCCCTGTGCAACAACATCAATCAGGTAGGTGCACATTGCTGATAAAGCTGAGGTACCATTGACAGATTCTCAACTGTTTAGACCTAACTTGAGGAAGTCGCCATGGATTGTGACTTCTCTTCAGGACTCTTGCACATGCTATGTCAAGGGAGCTGGCTTGGGATTGCCATTGCTACCTTGTCTTAGGTGAGGTGCCCTGGCACTGGTGAGGCTAATGTGGGTAGATACCCCTACTACTGGTTTGGTTGCAGTGATGAATGCAACACTGAGGGGTTGTGTTAGTGGTTGCAAGCCGACTGTCCCTGCTGATATCAGAGGTAAAGCCTGTCATTAAGTATTTACTGCACACAAGACTGACTGACCTATTCATTGGGCTTGGTCTATGCTCCAACAGGGGTGAACGAACTTCCTGCGAAGGATGTGTTCTACACCAGACTTAACTCAGCGTGACTTGGTCCCAGATCCCTGGTTGTTCTTGGTGACTTAAGTGCTACCACTGGCACTGACAGGGAGGGCTACAAGGCATGGCCTTGTCTTTGCCAGCAGCAGGAGCTTGAGTATTGCTGTACTGTAGTTGTAGAGACATGATTCGCAGAACAGGACTTGGTATTTCAATGATGACGTCACAAAGAAGGATACTGACCATGTACTTGAAGGTGGACGCTGGTGGTTGTGCAGGAACTGCAGGGTTTTCAGGAGTGTCCAGCTCTTTAGTAGCAACCACCGTCCAGCCTCTGGTAGAAACCCTGAAATCCCAGCTGAGGTGCCCCAGGAAGGCTGACTGGTCAAATCAGACTGGATGTTGGTCACCTTGGGGAGCCAGACATTGCAAAGGTGTATGTGGCTGGGCTTGAGGCCAATCTTGGAACGCAAGATGCCTCTCAAGATCCTGAGTCTTTCTGGGCAGACTTCAAGTTTGGTACCCTGGCTGCTGCAAGTGAATGCATCCCGAAAGTAACTGGGGGGGGGGGGCTTTTGGTTTAAAGGCTGATACTTCTTAACTGAAGGAGTGAAAGCCAGCATGCTTCAAGAAGGAGACTTTGCTGGTAGAGTACCTTGACTTGCTTAACATTGAGTGAGCTGCTTGTCTTCTTAAAGACTTTGATAGGGGTATTAATGGGCACTGGGACATTATCAGGCGATCACCTGGCTGACAGTAGGTGCTTTTATGGCCTCTGCAATGATGGGATAACTTCATTATTCTCTCTGTAATTGATGTGGGTTCTTCTACACTGTAAAAAAAATTCCGTTAAATTTACGGTAAAACGCTGGCAGCTGTGGTTACCAGAGATTTACTGTAAAAATTACGGTGAGAATGTATGAGAAAAAACGGTGTTTACATTCTACAACTGTAAATATTACAGTTCAAACCTGTTTTTTTTTAACTGTAAATTTCTGTTAAAAAAATACAATATTGTAACCGTTTATACAAGGATTTGCTGTAAAAATAACAGTTATACTGTAACCATATTTACGGTAATTTGCTGTACAACTTACTGTAATTTGATGTAGAAATTACAGCTCTATTACAATATTTTCTACAGGGATTGGCTGTAAAAATAACGATAATGAAACAAACCTGTTTACGGTAAATTACTTTAAAAACACCAGAAATCCTGTAAACCTAAATACAGTCTATCTCAGTAATAAAAACAGTAGACCCGTATAATGTTTAACGGTATTTTATTATAACTACTTAAATTTTACAGTAAATTACTGGCAGCTGTGGTTACCAGAAATTTACCGTAAAAAATACAGGACAAAACATGAGAAATTACAGCTGATATTTGCAGATTTTACGGTAGTAGCAAAATACTGCCCAACTTTAAATTTTACAGTAAATTACTGGCAGCTGCGGTTACCAGAAATTTACCGTAAAAAATACAGGACAAAACATGAGAAATTACAGCTGATGTTTGCAGATTTTACGGTAGTAGCAAAATACTGCCCAACTTTAAATTTTACAGTAAATTACTGGCAGCTGTGGTTACCAGAAATTTACCGTAAAAAATACAGGACAAAACATGAGAAATTACAGCTGATGTTCGCAGAATTTACAGTAGTAGCTTAATACTGCCTTACTTTAAATTTTTACGGTAAATTACCAGCAGCTGTGGTTGCCAGAAATTTACTGTAAAAAAATACAGTACAAAACATGTGAAATTTCAGTTAATTTGCTAGATTTTTGCAGTAGTGCCCTAATACTCCTACTTTTAACAAAAGATTCAAGCTGAATAAACAACAAGAAACTCTGCAGTTATATGTTTGAAATAAAAAACCTTTCAACACATCTGATAACTTTTCTGTATACTCACAAAGCAGTTTAGATCTTGGAAGAAAAAGCTTGTGTCCATATGTATGACAGGTAGTCCTTGGTGTAATGCATGAAGATGAAACAAAGTCACTTGCCCCTAAATGATTCAAGAGTAATGAGTCCAGTCTTGACTGAAGAAGGCCTTCCACTTGGGAAGCTTCACATGGCCAAGAAACTTCATCTTCTTGAAGACTCGAGCACAGTTCATCAGGTGTTCTACTTTGGACTGGCTCCATCCTCTCTGCAGCAAGTACATATACAAAGCAAAGTTAGAGTGATTCAGTGCTTCAGTTTAATGCCTACACAGATGTAAATTTGAGAAAACTAGGCTCTAATAAGCCATGCTTACAATCAGCACAACAGAATAAAATAAACAGTGTGTACAGTACATACAGATCATTTCTATAATAGAATATGGTGAAGAAACGCAAATGTACCCACAAGTGCCAGCTATTAAGTCAGCAATCACCTAACAACAGCCAATTACTTTTTCCGTTATTGATTATAATGAGACAGTTATGACATATTAATTGCAATTTGCTTTTCGTCTATAGTTTAAAGCTGTGGTGCCCAGGCTTGTATCCACTGAGCTCCCCCCTCCTTCACATATCCAAGAAGATATGGACCCACACAAAAAAGTGACATAGCTATTGCTGTAAAAACTAAACATAAATTTGAATTGATGTCATTATTTAAAGCAGTTTTAATTTTGGCAGATATTTTTAATTTTAGTCTTAGTTTTAGTCTTTAAGTGAAATGAATTTTAGTTTCAGTCACATTTTAGTCATTTCTGTCCATTTAGTTTTAGTCCATAAAAAGTCCTCACATTTTAGGTTTTACTTTTAGTCCAAGTTTCTTGTCTTGCTTAATCTGGTACCAAGTCATAGTGGGATGTTCTCTGCACCCTGCCAAACCTGGGGTCCCTGCTTTCTACAGCTGAGAGACAGAAGAGCTACAGCTGCATTGTTTTTTGACAGAATTACCCACAGTGGAGAGATATCATGGATTTTGAATGTCCGACAAAAACTACATTACATTCTATTCAAAAACTAAACTTAGTTTTTGTCAGTTTTAGTCATCACAGATCTATTTTTGTTAGTCTTAGTCTAGTTTTTGTCATGGAAAACAAGGCTGTCGATGAACATTTTTAGTCATAGTTTTAGTCGACGAAATTAACACTGATTTAAAGCTACACACAATAGCCCAAACCACAAGTGTTAGCAAAAGACCTTGGTATGAACCTTTCATAAGGGTTATATTGTGATTTTAGGTAGTTGAACCACAAGATAAATATTTGCAAACTATGCTCTTTATATATATATTTACTTGTAAGACCACCCAAATAAATATAGAATTTGCTTTTACATGTAAATATAATATATAATTTTATATATAATTTCTATATAATTTCCCTTCGGGGATGAATAAAGTTATTATTGTATTGTATTAGGGTAAGCCTACCCATTAAGCCCAGGCACCATTTAAGCCCACTGGCGACTTTGAAGTCAATTTAAAAAAAAAAAAAAAAGAGGGGCCTGTCTTATGCTATACATTATTTGGTCCAATCACACAATTTCTTAATTATATGTCAGTTTTTGTTTGACACCAATCACATTTGTAGATATTGAAAAAGGCCCGCCTACATTTGTGCAGTCTCAAAGAGGCTCAGATAAAGTCGCCTAAAAACTTTGGTGTTTTGGGACCCCTCAGAAGGAACCTCTTTTCAACCATTTTCAGCCACTGACTTGTTAAGTACATTCATATTATGTAATTTGTAATTATTGATTTGTTTTTTGTGTATAAACAGGTAGTTTTTTTGTAATTTCTTACTATTTCGTTTTATGTGAAAAGATGAGTCATGCTAGCTAGCGTAGCGAGCTAATCACTAGTCAATACATGTAGCCCTACTGACAGATACACTGCTTAATGATTAAAAATGATAAGTACACAAACTGTTTTCTGATTCATTTTACATAAATCTTACATAAAACTTTGAACAAGAATTCCTTGATAATTCAGAAAGTTTGGCAGAAGAGGAATAACACTGATGGCAAGTTTTACAGCATATTTAGGCTACAGGCATTTCTTTAAACATTTGTTTAATTTTGGTGAGAACATATTATCTTCATTTCCCTGGTAGTCACTGTAGTACCATTTAAGCCCATCTTATGTGTTTCAATATAAACATATGAAATTTTGAGGTTTGATAGCTTTCGCTGTAATCCTGTGTTGGATGTTGTTATACTAACTTCATTAACACGAGTACATCACAGATCACACACTGCCCAGAAGAATTGTTATGTCAGTTAATTTTGCATAATTATTTGTTTATAGTGAGAAAAATGCCAACAAAAAAGAGGAATTACAGCAACTGTCCTAAAATCATCATTGTGACAGCCAAACATTAAATCTAAGTTCAATAAGATATTGTTGATGCAATGTAATGTCATTTAATACTTTTAAAAACAAACACATTTTTTTATTTTGTCAATATTGAATCAAATTTTGTCAATATTAAATAAAATGTTCAATGAAATGTTAAATACTGAAGCCAATGAAAATTAGTTTTAGGCCTACTTAGTCATGTTTGTGGTGGTCCATTGTTACAAGCCAAACATTAAAGCCAAGTTCAAAAAATAAATTGTGTTTAACATGTATAACATGTTACTGAATTAATGTATGTTTACTACTTGAAAAATGTAATAATTTTTTTAATTTCTGTCTATAAACGTGGTTGTGGGCTTATTTGGAACACACGTGGGCTTAAATGGTACTTAGGTACCAATTAAGGCCATGCCAGACTTTTGACTTTATTCATAACATTTCTTTAATTTGTTCTTTAAAATATGCATAAGTAAATAAATATACCTTCAAATGAGGGATTAATCCTTCATTCTAACAACTGATCATGTTTATAAACCATCTTAGTATCTATGAAAAATACGTGAACTTAGATTTTGGTGGGCCTAATGGGTACACTTACCCTAAATGCTTTGGGGTGCAAAAGGATTTTGCTGTAACAAAGATGATGGGCACTGAATTTTAAATCAATCATAATGAAAACATATGACTCACACAGAAAACTGTATTGGCCCCCATATGGTGTGATCATCAGAACACTGAGAACAAGCTGGACAAAGCAGTGGCATGGCAGTATTCTGGGTATTTCTACATGACCAGATTAATCTAAAGAATCTATTGAGGTATGTACAAATGCTGTGCAAGGCTTACCATTATTAATCCTTGATAACTGGCGTCTTTTTAGAAGAGTGGAATACCGGAGACAGTATAAAGTAATGGAGTCCTAGTCACTACTAGCAGAAGAAACAGGACCTTAAAAAAGAGTAAGGAAAAATAGAAAGACAAGGTAAAGCACCAAATCATGTCAACTTAGAAGTTTTGAACACTTATGTACGCACTGATTGCAAAGTACTATCCAATTTTTGAATTCACTCAAAAAAGGAGTGGACCCAATCTCTTCTTGTCCCGTGAGCTGAATGTCTTGTCACATCCCTTGTGTTTTGTGGCAGAAGCTACAGCAGACACAAAAATGCAGACATACATGTAGAGTGATCCAGCTGTCAAGCAGTTATCAGACGGGTGTTGCTGTGTTTATATGTTCTTCTAAAATCAACACTAAGCTGTGACTGGTGCTACCCCCTCCACTTAGAGTGTGTGTTGATCCCACAGCTCTGTAAGTCATCTTGCTTGCCCTTGCGCTTTTTCTGCTCACAACAGTTTTGGTTTAGAAAAATGCTGCACATCTATTTTTTTGTTTTTAAATTTGAAAATTTGGACACTATCAAACCTAAAAATCTGAACCAGAATCTTTATTGTCATTGTACACAAGTACAACGAAATTTTGCACAGTTCCATTCAGTGCAATTATTATTACCTCTGCCAAGGAGGTTATGTGATTGGCAGGGTTTGTTAGTTTGTTTGTTGGCAACATAGCCCAAAAAGTTATGGATAGATTCTGATGAAATTTCCAGGGAATGTCAGAAATGGCAAAAGGAAGAACTGATTTGATTTTGGGACTGATTCAGATCATCGTCTGGATCTAGGAATTTTTAAAGGACTCTTCACTATTGGGAGATAGGGCTAATGGCGGAGGTCTGCGCTCTCTGAGTGTTTTTCTAGTTTATTATTGCAACTGCTCTGGGATATGTGCTGTTTTTCAGTCTGTTAGTTTTGGCTCTTATTGTCCTGAACCGTCTTCCTCAGGATAGCAGTTGTTACAGGTGACGATAACACAGTTATAAAAATAACTGATATTGTATCATATGATGCACACGGCTGGAAGGAAATAAAACATTTTGCCAGCATTACACTATACCATATAACTACCTCTAAAGAGGAAAAATTATTACCTCTGTAGGAACTCCTGAGTGGATCCCAATGCTGGTCAATGCATAGCATGAGCTGCCTTGAAGCCTAGCAAGAGGCTCCTGGGAGGATGATAAAAGTAGAAAAGAATTACAAGCAAATCATCCATTACCATCCAAATGAGTCTTTAAAGTGTTTCTGAGATCCACTTACTACAAAAACAATACATGGGGCAGGCTTTCCACTGGTACCCCATCTGGCAAGAATGTTTCAACAATTAAAAAGATGTTGTCTTCTTTTTTGTTGAAACAGGAGAGAAGCCCTTTATGTCCTCTGAGCAGCCCTCCAACTGTCCTCTCTGAATCTTGAGCTTTGTGGCATCCTGCAAAAATCAAGTGAGCTATTAAATCTTTAGTGCCATGACACTGACGTGCACATATCCCCATTATGCATTTAGGAGGTGCTGGAGCCAACAGGTAGTGCCCAGGACCACCACAGTCCACCACCACACTATCCACCTTATTCCTGGGGCCGCTACTGTAAATGTGAATATGGGCGAAACTTCCGGTGCCAAAACGGAAGTAGGCTACATTAAATACATGTATTCTAGTACAGCAGCTAACTATGAACGCTAACAAAGAACGACAGTTGTTTCAATAGGAATTCTTCTGGAATTTGTAAATATTTATATTTTTGTTATCACATGTTCACATTGTTTGTATTATAAGCTGTAGATAAGTAAATAAGGTGGATACCACATTATTCCTGGGGGTCTACTGTAGCTATGAATGGAAGTGGAACTTCCAGTACAGTAACAATAATAGCAAAAACATGATTCTTCCAAAGGCTTACTAAAGTGATTTAGTGTCCACAGTGGTTGTTCTGAAATAAATAAATATTTGCTGTAATAAATACTGCTTCATTTTTGTTAAATCAATGAGCTGAAATTTTTTAATCATATTTTCTGCAATGCTCAGTACCTGTTGCTATGTTCATGGTACTAATATTATGACAAAGTTAAATATGTCTCTCACAACATGCTGTCCACTGTCTAAGTGCATCGGGATGTGATTCTTTTAGTATTAATTTATCATTAATTCTTAATACAAAACTTGACATTTACCAAACTGAAGAGCTGGCAACTTGAGTCATGGATAATTTTATAAATATAATTCCCATATTTAAGAGGATTAGTTTGTAAAATGAGAATTTCAGCAACTCCACAAACTAGAAATGTATCTTTTCATACTGATATAAAGCTACTAAAGTTAGCTAAATACGCCCGTGTAGGTTATCTAAAGTAATGTCATCAATTTGAACTCTCCAGTAGAGGCTAGAGAAATAATAATAATATTATCCCGTTTGAGGTTAAGCAGTCTAAGTTTATGTAGTTTGGTATCAAAATTGCTTTAATAGTCACGTTTAGCATCTCGTTTCTATACAAAGTCCCGTTTAGATAGAACGGAGCGGAAGTTGCGCCCATATTCATGGAAGGGTAGGAATAAGCTGGAAAGCCTGCCTCAGGGAACTCTGAACACAGATATGAATGTGACTCTGAACACAGATATGAATATGACTCTGAAGGGGAAAAATCCTTCACCTTAGGTCGCTCTGAAGCATCAGTGCTGCGGGACTCTCACTTTTTGGCTAGGGGACATCACGGTCCTCACGGTCACTCCCACCTCATCTGGAAAACTCCGTCCTTTTTCTCTCCCTCTTCCCAGTGTTCCCAGCACCCAACCGCCCATTTTTTGTACATTTTTCAAAAGTCTGAAGTGGGCGGAGTTAGCTCTGAGCTTGGGGTTCACTTATGGTCCCCAACACAGCAAGTGTTAAACGTTCTCCACGCTAAAATGACAGCAAAAAATACAAATCAGACAGCAATGTTGGCTGGTCTAGAATTGAAACAAAAAGCCTCCTGACCCATTTAACTTCTACCTATAAACACGTGGTGTTACTGAATGAAAAGAACTCAAGAAATATTTGACACTACGACAAAAGAGGTTCTACATACCTTACCAATAGCTCGTAGGCTGATGCTCCGGTGACGCCGAATTAATACACGCCAATGTCCTGCTTTGTATTCCATCTTCGTTTGCAGCTCGTTCTACGAGCAGACAGCAACTTTATGAAATATTTCCGCGCACACGACCACAGAAGACACGAAAAGCTGTAGTTTACCAGGCAGCCGTTGGCGGTTTGATTTTCCAACGAACCACACACGCATGCGTATTAGGTCCTTCTTTCCCGCGCCTGCGCGAAACCGTATTCGCGCATGGCAATTGACTGCAACCACAATGCGCAAACGCATTTCGAGAAAGCAGCACTGTTTGTGTGCATGGAGGGAGGTGAATGAAAACTGTTCACTCTGGAGCTCGTTTCCAAATTGTTCCATTTTTAAACACCCAAATCGCTGTTCTAGTACAGACAGAATAGAAGACGTTCCTGTGTAGACAGGTTGAATGGCGACGGGAAACAGTTTTTCAAAATTATTTTTATATATTTATTTTTTATATTGATACAACTTTATTGAACAGATTCCAAGAGTTAATACAGCATAGGCACATGAAACAAAACGTATTTACTAGACATCAATAACCCCACATACAGGTAAAGAGAAGTTTAGATTAAATTACATAAGGTATGAGAAGTAAATTAAAATTTCAGAAACTAAACCATGGTGTCATATTGTTTTTTTTTAAGAATTTTTTTTTTCCCTTAGAAATCAATTTGATAGACTATATGTACAGTTCACATTCATTTTTAAAACTGATTATGGAGGGTTTCTTGTCATTCTATTTGCATTCATGTTTAAGTTATTTAACCAGTAAAAATAACTATTGTATTTATATAATGTATATACTAAATATTCAACTGTGTTATATACATATTATATATACAGTATGTATCTCTCTCTCTCTCTCTCTTTATGTATATATAAAATAGTTCTTTCCAATTACCTTGTTATATTTCCTATCGGTAATATGTGTCATCCAATTTCAGTTCTGAAAGATTGACTGAAACATTAAAGTACATCAATGTATTTTGTGTTAGATGCATTAAAGGAAGTGGAATGGCTTTACAAATGCAATGGCATTCTTTGTGAGAGCAATTAACATCATTCTTTTCCAATAAATCAGTTAAACTAAAATAATTGACCACTTTCATCCATCAAATTAAGAACAAACAAAATGATTTTTGGTACCATTCTTGTTTCAATAAGGTTTTCATATTAACTGTAACTGTCCGTTTATTTCACAAGGCAGCATCATGTGGTGTAGCACTGAGAAACAAATGTGGACATAACAACAAATTGGTGCTTGTTCACAGGTTTTGCAGGTTGACAGGTTTTTACTGTATTTTCTACAGAACTTTCCTGATCATACAGTTTTTTTAACCTCTTGTCCCTGCTAAAATTACGGTATGTGATTGCAATTTTTTTCACAGATTTTTACTGTGAATTTAAATGTACATGAGAGAAAAGTCTGTAATTTTAACAAAATACTACTGTAATTTTTAGAGTAATTGCCCGTCTTGAAGATTACAGTATTTTTCCTTTATTTTCACAATCTTCTTTCGTTTAAACGGTACAATTTTGTAATTATTACGTACTTTAATTGTAAAAATTTATGTTTCATACCGTTGCTTGATTTACAGCAATTCTGTGTATTTTATACAGTAATATATGTTTATTTATTTTACGGTCTTTTACTGTTGCTATTTGACAGTCTTTTGCCGTATTTTCTACGGACATTTTTTACAGTGTAGATGTATTGAACTCTATCCACTTTGTAATAACGTATGACTTATTTTATTTAGTAATACTGTCTTAATACCTCACGTTTCTGTAGTTTTGCTTGTCTGTTTTCTGTAGTTCTGTTTGTTTCATTTTGTGTTTGTATGACTTTGTTCTGCCTAAAAACCCTTAATAAAAAAGAGGTGAGTCGCAGGGCAAGACTTGATGACCACACTGGGCAGGAGAGTGAGGTGTGAGACTGCAAGGGTGAGGCCAGGGTTCGTGGCCTGTGTGAGACGGTCAAAGGCCCGCCCAGCTTACAGGGTCATATAGAGCCAAGAAAGCCTGAGCCTCAGAACCCGGCGGACTTGTCCAGACCCTTGGGGTGACAGCATGCATGGCGCAGGACAGGACCCATTTGGTCAATTGTGTTACCTTGAATGCAAAGTTGACATTGTTTGAGAAGTCACTGTCATGACATCCTGACATTAACATGTTATAGCAAACCTGACCATCAAACATACAGAAACAATTTAGTTTAATCTATTAACATTAATCAACCTGTCATATGTGATTGGTCTAGACATTGGCTGTCATTGGACCATAAGAAAAGCAAAATTAATAATTTCCTTGACCTCAAGTAAAGTGAGTCACTTCGGACATCATTATTATGATGTTTTTTGAGTGTCATGACACAGTCACATGGTTTTATAACAGTGAATTGAATAGTTTCCTTGTCCTCAAGTAAAGTGAGGCACTTTGGATTCCTCACCCTGTCTCTGCCTCTCATCCTCTTTCTAAGCTTTCCCTTCAGATTTTTCTCCAGCCTTTAATTCTCTGTTGTATTCTCCTTTCAGTTCTTTTCCATGGGGAATGTCTCCATCTGGAATAGCTGTCTTGCTAGTGGTGGCAAATAGGGGCCATGGGCTAGGGTAGGTTGCATCAGCATTGTTACAACCTGGAGCTTTCTTGTATGGAGCCTGGGTCTGTTGAAGGCGGTGATGCTGTTTGAGCTGTGGTGAGGAACTGGTAAAGGGGGTAAGACAAAGAAAGACTGCATTTTGTTATGGCAGGTGGTGGAGGGGTGGCGGCTCTGGGATGCTTTTCAGCCCTCTGGAGGTGGCTGGGACTAATGGAGCAAAACACCTGTGAAGGGGTTCCTAGTTGACAACACAGGGGAAGTTACGACTTCTTGCCACCAAAGGCATTTCTTCACTGAGCACTTAACTTTCAGTAGGGTTCAAGCCTTAAAACATTTTGGAAAGTTACTTGATAAAAGTCATGAAATTGAATTTTTTAAATCTTTTTTTTAATCAATCTTTGTTTAAAAACACAAAAAATAATAATCAAACACAATAATAACAGTATAAAATCAAACAAAATGTTTCCTTAATACTTCAAAGGCTACTTAAACCATTTGCATTTTAGTTATTTCTTGAGTTCTCCCTTTTAACAACAGAAAACTAGGAAGTTTTGATAATTTAATTTTGTCTAAACTCTTCTTTTCTAATAATGTTTTAAACAGGATTATGCAATCAGTCACTGACAAATCATGGCTGCCTCAGATAGCTGCAGGTATTCACTTTGTTTTATACAGCATACCATGTTACATAATAATGCCATTAATGAATGTGCAACAAGAGCACACAAAACAGAAGCCTTAACTGTTTGAAGCAAAAAAGACTGAAGCTGAAGCTATTGATTTGAATTTAATTGTGCTTCAATAGAACTATAACAGCTTTCTCCCCGGGGCAGGTCCCTTTCTGAGCTCTTATTTGGAAAAATATAAGATGAATAAAACTCTTCTACTAATGAGGGAGTCTTTCTTCTTTTATCTTAGTTTATTACATATGTAGCATCCTCTTTTCTGGAAACAAAGACAATCGTTTTCCTGTGTTAAATGCAAATAGGCTGAAGAGATCCTCACTGATCTAATTATGTGCAGGTGGTGTAACTCAACCCTACATACATGCAGACCTGGAACATTTTGGTGTGTCGTGTCATGATGGTGAGTGCAGGAGAGCGAGAACAAAGGTGCAAGGTCAGCGTGACAGAACCAATCAAAATCTGTTCCAGCAGAATGAACGATCCCAACACCTCGCTGTGCCTTACAACCAGCCCTGAGCTCCAGCTGACGTCAGGACGCCGCCAGGGAAACACTCACTGCTCACATTAGGGTGTTTGCTGTCATGGTTTTCTACCTTTCTAAGGACAAACTCCAGATTTAGACCAGCTAGTTGAGGACATTTTGCACTCTCCAAAATATAATTGTTGTATGCCAAGTCCAAATGCCTTTTTGAAAGGTTAAACTTCTCTCTGATTCGGGGTTCTGTTTTCTTAATGTCTAACTTCTTGCCTGTTCTTTCAGACACTTTTAAATCTGCAGTTTCTGCCTGGTGCTTGTGAAGGAGTTACCTCACACTGCGTTAGACCATTAAGCTGTTAAGGAAAAAAATCCCAAACTAGCTATCATTTTGGTACACAAAAGAAGTTCAAAGTTTTTCATCAAGTGTTTTTTAAAAGATGTAAGACATATTGTAAGATTATGATAGACATAAATCACAACTTTTGTATACATTCATCACTGTCTCTTCCTGTGAGGTCTCACCAAGCTCATACTAAATGCTTACTGGTCATTAACATGGTATTGCATCCATAAGTATATTTAAGAGATGTTGTTTTTAAGGGCTCCAAACACTGAGTTCAGTCTCAGTGAAAAGAATGAATTGAGGTCACATATGATGGTAATTTAGCCAGCCAAAAACACAAGGCAGCATGGCTGCGGTGTCAGACTTCTTGACATTATTAGTTTTACTTTGCCTTTTTGGTTTACGCCTGGATGAGTAACGGAACAAGCTTCCAGATAAAGGCTGGGGGTCCAGTGAGTCATGGTCTCTGCTTCAAGTGACTGTTCACATTTCATGTTGGAAAGTCGATGAAAAACTACAAATCTACCACTAAAAGACACAGGGCCACTGCTAGGACAAGCATAACCCAAACAAGAATCAAACGAGCACAGCATCAAAATAATGACTACAAAGAGATAGAAAATCAGTGACAAAGACTCTCAAAATAAACACTATTAAAATCAAATAGGAAAAGAAATAAAGAGAGATACAAAGAAAGTACACAAATACAGTACTGTGCATATGTTTTAGGCATGTCTGGGCTATTGAATGGGGCTGAAGTGAGGTACGTGCTGGCTAGTAAACTATCTTGGGGGCACCATCAAGTGGGACGGAGGATTGACACAAACCCAGTCATGCTCAGGGTGTCCTTGCATTTTGTCAGGGGCATGGGAAAATGATCTGTTGAAAAAAAAAAATCACATCTTTAGGGCACAGTCAGGGGTGGATGTGGTGAGTAAGCATGGCCTCGGGTGCAGGTATTAGGGTCCAACAAGGTATTAGGGTTCAACAAGCCCCTGGTTGTGCTGCGGATGTCCCAAGGGCCTGAACTGCCAGTGGTGACTATTGTATTACCAGGAATCAAAAAGCCTGGACGCAAAAAAAAAATGCTCTCAAGCTTGCCCTTGCCAGCCTAACGACACATGTGTGTGTGTGTGTTTACATGTATCAGGCTCAACTTGAATTTCCAGTTGACTTGCTTCTGTAACTATATGTAAGTGGAAATGAGGGGTAAAGAGTGACAGTGACAGATGAAAACTGTAAACAGAGAGATTTCCTGTGATTCAGTGTCAACTTCATTGATGAATTCCAGTGTGAAGTTCATATAAAAAACTATGGTTTTATGCCGTCACTGCTTAGCCTGACCCCCCTCATGGCTGTCCCTGACTCTCTGCATGCCTTTAAAAAAGAGGTAGATGCATGTGTTGAAGGAGCTGGGGCTCTCTTTGTGCAGGATTATGTGTAACGACTTTATTACCTATCAGATTACAAAAACCTTTTAATACAAACCATATGTTTTGTTTTAATCAATAAACATGTAAATTAATATGAAATGATAGCAGCACTCATATTAAGGGCAAAAAGTCATTAATAGTGGCCTTACTGGTAAATGCTGAATGCAACTCATAAAGTAGTTTCTCTAGGAAAGTACAAACTGTATGTTTAATACAAATATATGTATAAATATGAGTTTTGGGTCTGTCAGAGGACTCTCTGACATCCAGATCATGTGGAAAGACTGTGGGTTTTTGTTTAGTTCCCACAAACATGAATATCAAATATATATTATACATATACATATGGTTGTGCTTTGTGCACATTGTCACTGCTTGTCTTCTATTTGTGAAAGATGGCATGTGTGGGTCAGGCATTGTAATTTTTCTGTTAGATTTTGGTGTTTTTCATGGCAAAATCCCAAGTTTAAGGCTAGAAGTGACACTGGAGGTAAATGTCACTGTATTTGCAAAAAAAAAAAAAACATAAGGATTCCTCCTCTAGGCACCATGAATATTCATAAAAATTTCAGACCTCAAGTCATAGCATTCAAAGAGACATTTTGATCCAAAAAGAGGCAGTGGACAAAAGGTCAAGGGGTCATTCATGTGATATAAAATAATCCCTCATAGGGAGTAATGAATAACTATTTCACATTTACTGACATGTGGACCATAGTTGCAGGGGTGTTTGGCTGTAAGGTTCTTATTTCTGTGTCTCTTCCTCTCTCTCTTTGTCCTTCATGTTTGAATTTGTGTAATTGTGTGCATGTGGATTGGTGTGTGCTTGTATGTATGTGTGTGTGTGTGTGTGTGTGTGTGACGGTCTATTAAATCAAAAATATCAGACCGGGTCGTTACCAATTCTCCGGACAATTTCTCATCCTCTCCCTTCTCTGGCGTCGGAAGCCACCAAGGTCAAAGGACCGGACGCCGAGTGCTTCTCGAGTTACACACAGGCACGTCTGACATGTCGGCGAGATAGCCCTCATCACTGTAATTATCAGATCACCTTTCCACAGCAGATATATAGAGCTCTGATAATGTAGCATTAATGGGAAATGCACATGAGGTCGGGATCGATGGACAAATGACCCATAATGTGGAGCAGGACACTGGACTATACACAAACACCTATATACACACCTAATGACTATGATCAGAGTGATAGGATGATTCCAAATGATGGTTGCTTCTCATTATCAGGAGTCAAGCTTTAGAAAAAAGAAAAAGTAAATTATAACTAAAAGAACATACACTAAGTACTCAGCTACAATGGAGTGAACTGGCCACACTTAAGCTTGTTTTTAAGAGAGTATTTTGCTGTGCCTATGAAAAGTATTCACCTGCTTGGTGATTTACTCTTTTATTGGACATGGACAGCCAATGTGTTTCAGGTGACTGTTGTATAAAAACACCAGTGTCTGGAAGGTCCGAACACAGGTGAATCAGTACTCAGAGAAATTGTGAAGAAAAAGTATAAGCCAGGGGATGGATACAAATAAATTTTCAAGGCACTGAACATCCCCCAGGGTTCAGTTAAATCCATCAAGAATACATCATGGGGAATATGGCACATGTGTAAATGTGTAAATCTGCTTAGAGGCCGTCCTAACAAACTGATTGACCGAGCAAGGAGAAAAGGGGAAAAAGGCCACCAAGAAACCTATGACTACTCTAAAGGAGTTACAAGCTTCCTGATATGCGAGAAACTCTGCATACAACTCCTCTTTCTTCACCAGTCAAAGCTTTTTGGGAAGTGGAAAAAAGAAAGCCTCTGTTGAAGAAAAACACATTTAATCTGGACCAGGGTTTGCCAAAATGTATGTTGGGAGACTCCTTGGTCAAGTGAAAAAAAGTTCTTTGGTCTGGTGAGACCAAAATGGTGCTTTTTGGCAGACACCAAACACTTCACAGCACCACAAATTGTGCTGTGAGCATGGTGGTGGCAGCATCATGCGGTGGGGATGCTTCTCAGCAGCTGGCCCTGGAAGGCTTGTAAAGGTAGAGGGTAAAATTAGTATGGGAAAATCTTAAAGGAGAGAATTGCCAGAGAAAAAAGGCTTGGGAGAAGATTTATTTCCCAGTAAGACAATGACTGGATGCATACGGCAAAAGCTACACAGAAATGGTTTGAAGACAACAAGGTGAATGTTCTGGAGTGGCTGAGTCAAAGCCCAGACTTCAATCCAATAGAGAATTTGTGGCTGGACATGAAAAGGGCTGTTCACACCCAATTACTGTGCAACCTGACAGAGCTTGAGCAGTTTTGCAAAGAAGAATGGAGTAAAATTGCAGTGCAGATGTGCAAGCCTGATTGACACCTATCCACACAGACTCAATGTTGTGATTGCAGCCAAAGATGAATCTACTAGATACTGACTTGAAGGGAGAGAATATTTAAGCAGTCACTTATTTTACATTAACTCTCAGGGTCCATGATCACACCGGCATAATTTCATCATGCGCTACTTTGCCACATGACAGCATGAAAACAAAGCCACATTTTGCATTGCAGTGCAAATCACTTTGTGTGGAAAGCATGATCTTTAAGTTTCAGTTTTTGTTTGATGTCAATAGGCCAAATAAAACAGGAAATATGATCATTTTAATTTGATATAAAAATTAATGTTACACATAAGGGACAGTGGACCATGCTGAACATGACTGGCACTGGTATTTTTTCATCATTTCAGTAAGTTGTCTTTTCTGAAATGACAATATGTTGTTTTAAATAACAATTTTTAACAATCCAATTTTGTGGGGTGCCCTAAATCTAATACAGTAAATTAACTTAAAAAAATACAGTTTCGTGTTTTAAAGTTGAGGTAGTGCTGAAAAAGATTACACAAAAGATGAGCATGGTATACATTTTCTGCATGGTTTCTTTTGTCAAAGGAAAATTAACAAAATGGCAAAATAGCCAGTGGACCTCTATTCTATTCTGTCTTTAATTTACATTTCTTTGTTAAAATTCTGTTTTCAACTTGACAAGAATTGATTTTTAAATTTTTTTGTCAAAAACTAAAATTACATTGACCATGATTGATTTACAAAATCAATAAAGAATAAAACACCCAAAGGGGGTACTTTTTATAGGCACTGTATCAGCATCAACATCCCTGTTTGTATTTTTGTGGGCCCATATGACTTGTGTGGCTCATCTTCTTTTTAACCAATAAAAAATGGAAGAAGAGGTCTGTAAATTTATGTGTAAATCAAACTGGTGAATTTGGTTATGAGGTTAGTGAAAGAGAACTGAGTAACTGAACCTCAAGGGGAACAGAGGGTAAAAGAAAAAAGAAAGGTTTAAGGGTAAGCAAGCACTATATGCATAAAGGAAAATTAAGATATTTTTATGTTATCTCATAGAAGATCACCAGTGGGTTTATTGCTACTTTGTGGTAAAAAAAATGACAGTAAAAAACTGTGGAAAAGAGTAAATATATAGCTGCAGCTCTTCAGGGTGCTTCTGTATGTTTTATGAGCCCATGTCATGTCTGTTGCCAATGTAAAATGTATAAAAGCAACTCACCAGATCTGCTGAAAATTACTAAAAAAACACTCTTCTTCTTTAAAAATTAGTCAAAAATAAAAAGGTCTACAATGAAAAGTGAGAGTAAGACCTTTTGAGAGAAAGATACATTTCAATTCTGTATTTTTACCTAAAAAATTGACCTCAGTCAATCAATCCATTACTCCATCCAGTCTACTCTGCTTCAAGACTTTATCCGTCTGCAGACCTCCTGTCCATCTCCTTCAATCCATCAGTAAGACACTCTCCCTTTTACCCACACTGGATATGTTGACTGTACCATAGTACCAACACCATTTAACCAGTCAGTCTGTCTTCACTCTCTCCTAATTCCTCCATTCTGTCACTTCCTGACTCCATCCATCAGCACCCAGCCCACACCCTGCATGACAGTCATCCTAAAATATCACCGCTAAAAGTCTACTTCAATTTAATGGATCATAAGGCCCGAGTGTGCATATTCAGTGTGTGTGCGGCTGCCGCCTGCAGATTTAATCCAGTGCTGCATAATTGATGGAGAGACATTGGAAAACTCACAGATCATTAAATGTGATAGCAGATTTGCCAAACACTTCTCAGTATAGTTTATGCTCAGCGTCCTGTCAGGGCGGTATGTTGTGTGCAGAGTCAGCTCCTGAAAACTGAAAGTGACGACAACGATGATGATGGAAACCATACTTTGTGCTTCACCTTGTTTATCTACACATCTGAACTGATGTATTGGACATAACATAATGGCTATAAAATCTGTGCATGTATTTATTCTGTCAGTCTGTTAGATTTGCAGATCAGTGACTTTTGCTCAGGATTTAGTGTAGGTAGTGATTTATAAAGCTGGAAGTTTGATCCCTGCCATCCACATGTTCAGATGACCCAAAATTGATGCTGATAGAAAGACTTGCATCCTAATTTGGAATCAGAACCTGACTCATCACTAAAGTAGGTTTATACAAGGCGCCTCAATGTTTAAAAGCAAAAACAATGAAAACTGGAGTATAAAAAAGCGGTCAAACAGCACAATTCCTATTGTCCAAGAACTTGAATAAAAGGATGACTGTGGAGAACTCCAGATGGGGGGTAGGAAGTGATTTTTGTATTGAGAAGTGTTATCAACACACTTAAGTTTTGTGCTGTTGAAGAAAATCAAAAAGAATCAAGTGATACATCACTACTTGGTTGCTTAACCCACAAGGTTTATTTGCTTAATAGTACATCACCATTTCCATTAAAAACATGTTAATGACAACAAGGGTGAAAAGCTGTTAAAGAGTTGTAGCTAGCCGCTTAGATTTTTGTCTCCCTTTAGCTAGCTAGATGTGTAGGAGGTCTACACAACTAAGTCATTTGTGATATTGATCACATTTATGCCACACAAATCAGTTAACCTGTGGGGAAAAAAGGATGTTGTTTCGTAAAGTGCAGGGATCAAATCCAATGCATGTATAAATGTTCTGGTGATAACTGCAGCTTTGAGCTCATTACAGAATTTTATGGCACTTTCCTCCGTTCCAAAAATTCCTACTGCTGTTCTTCACTTCGAACCTCACATCTTACACTGATGCCACATCATATCTGTGCCTTCAAACAATCAATGAGATAAAAAATGTATAGAAAAACAAAATATGCTGTAATAACAGATGTATGTAAATATGAACTGAGTGAGGCACCAGCAAGTGGAAGGAAGCATCTCTTTATCATTCACACACTATTTAAAAAAAATCTGTCAGAAGTTGTTCACCTCCATTTTGACAATTGAGTTTACCATGTTGTAATTGGGTTTTGAATCAGAGGTGGGTTCTTTAAAGTGGAAATGGATAAAATCTGAATGCATTGCAGAGATAGTCTGTTGCTAGATGGAGAGGCATATGGAGCAGCCGTTAGGGAAATGAGCAGATACTGCAGACAGCTCAGTCTGTGAGATTCCTCATTGCTCCATAGTGCTCAAATGCCATGTGTGCAGGAGTCACAAAAACATTGTCAAGAACTTTGACCAAAGGAAAAAAGGATATTTAATATGATATTATAATAATAATAAATAGAATAAACTTAATAAATAACTAAATATTGATAAATGATATTTAATTGAGTATCGATAAACAGTGAAAGAGTAGTCATTAACGAAGAGTTGGGGATGACCATTGACCCAATCCCAATCCCAACCCAATCCTGTCACTCCAAAGAAAACACATGAAATATGTTATGTAAAGAAGCTACTTGTATGTTCTATTGGCATTTTATTTTCTCAGAATCATTTACAATACTGAGACAGCTTTCATTCAGCTGCCAACTTTCAAAACACTTTTTTTTCTCTTAAAAGTATTGATTCAGGCATTTTTTTAAGCACCGTCACCTATAAAATGTACTGCTTTAGCACCAGTATTGGAAAAAACCCAAACGGTATCCAACCCTAGTAGGGTGGCTGTGGTTCATTTGGTTGTCTCTCACTCAGAAACTTGGTGATTAGATCCCAGCTCTTTAAGTCTAAAGTCAGAAGGTCCATGGGTAAGAGACTGCACTCCAAAAAGCTCTCAGGTTCATGACCAGCAGTGTGTGCATGGATATTATCAGCCGATAATGATGGACATGTTACATTGCACTCCCAGTCACTGGTGTGTGAAAACTGTGTTAATGTGTGAATGAAACATGCCGTGTAAAACCCTAAACTCTTGTTAAGGAAAAGCGTGAGCTTTGCTTTTGAAATGTGTATTTCTTTTGGATTAAGATCCTTTTTGTAATTTATTCAGCATCAACACTAAAATCTCACTTACTGATTCAATTAGGATGGCATTTGTGTAGAGGATTATGCACTTTGTTGGAGGCAAACACTCAAATAAATAAAAAATTCACAGCCTAGAATAAATGCAGCTGTACTAGTAACTCTTCAAGACGTAATTTCACAGTATTCCCTCAGCAGTCATTTGACGAAGCATATTTGTGTCAATCTAGTTTGTGACTTTTGGCCCAGATGGTGCATTTTAATTAGAAACAACACATAATTTAGCTTTAGTGTAAAAACTATCAAAGCTGAACATGGCATGCATCATGTATTGGTTTATTTGCTAATAGTGGAATAGTTCGATTATTCCCAAAGGTCTGGCATAAATTGAAGACACAAGTTGAGATGAGAACGCTTGCACAACACTTACATTGTTGTAAAAGAAAAAACATAAAGATAATCAATTCTGGTACACAACACAGTAAAACACTCCCGTTACTTGAATTCAAATGTTTAAGAGTTGTACAGTGCATTCAGAAAGTATTTGGACCCCCTACAATTTTTCAATTTTTTTATCTCACAACCTGATGCTACAATCAAAAAAATAATTTCATTCAGGAACACTATCATCACATGTTTAACAAATTTTATTGAAATATGGATATACAGTTTTACTTGGCAGAGAAGGTTCTGTTAAAAGATGCTCCCTGGGTTAGTCAAGCAGCAAGCTTTGACTTTCCAGGGCTAGAAACCTCCATAAGGACAGATACACTTATGACAATGCATACTGAATACAATAAAATTAGCTCAAAAGTAATTAATCTATAGCAGTATGAGTCTGAATATGAGGGTGCAACAAGCCTTATTCTATGAAGCAGGAGGCTGGGGTGGAGGAGGTTAAGTTTTGCCAGCAGCAGCATTAATGTAAGCAGGGATTACTGAGAAGTACGTCATATTGAAATACAACGCTGTGTTGAGAGAATAAGCTGTGATTGGGTGTGGGAGCTGGGAGGAGATAATTGGAATCAGCTGGCCATCAGCTGATCACAGCTGGGTGTATGACTACTGTTATCTGCATGAACTAACATCTCAGCAATGATCCAGATAAATTTCAAGTGTTGCTGCAAAGGTTTTGAATACTTGTGTCATTGGATATTGACCATTTTTATCCTTAATAAATTTGAAAAAAAAAATAAATTTAAACTTCTGTTTTCACTTTGTCATGATAGGTTACTAAGTGTTGATCAATGAGACCAAAAATGTTTTGTTGTCAGTAGCATCAGACTGCGCCACAAAACGAAATAACTGAAGGGGGACTGAATACTTCCTGAATGTACTGCAGGAAAATTAGGTGGTCAATCTGTGTCTTTATGATGATTTTTGCCTGTAATTGAAACCTGGCAGGATTAATTTGTTAATAACTTCTGATCTCAAGACAACACCCCATACCATTACCATCATCCTGAAAAGTTGGTCTGGTACTTACTTGAATTTGTGTTTTTTAGACATTTTTTCTTATTTCATTTCTCAATCATGATATTTTATCCATCTGTATTGTTCTTCTTTTTGGGTTTTCATATTTGTGGCCTGTAGAGCTAAAACAATTTGTCTGATAAAGTGGGTAAAACGGTTGATGAGCAACAGTTTAGTTTAATAATGTCTGAGCTGACACTTTTTTTTTCAGTATCTATGTGTCAGCTGGAATGAAGAAATGAAGATAATAACCACTGCCTGAGTCAGACAGATCTTGCACACTCAGTGTTTCAGTGTTGGTCATTTCTTTGATCACCAAACCCCATATTTTTTTCAAATCCCAAAGCCTCTTACCTGGATCTTTATTGGCCAGCTGAAGTTGGTAACATAGACGTAGAAGGTGATGTTGTGGTGGAGCCTGAAGTTGAACTTCTCACATGAGAAACTGTCGCGGTGCTCCTTGATGTTGGTTCTCGCTATGATGGGCATCTCCTCACCTGAGATGGTGCCAGCTGAGAAAGGCAGAGAGATAAGAAAGGAAATTTCATTTAAAAAATTAGAGTTAAAATAAATTAAAACTAACAAGAGTGTAGAAAAACAATCTTAATGAGAACATATTTTTCAATGGAGTATTTCATAAGCCCTCAATAAGATCCAGTATCTTGTGTGCACTTCGTATGAACTAAAATAGCAGTTGTTCATTAGATTATGTTTATGGTTTTTCATCCATTATTTGTTAAAATGATAAAAATTATTTTAAAGATCAAGCACAGCTCTAGACGAGCAATGTTCCTGATTTTCATAGAGAAACCTCTTCACAAATCAAGGCTTTACATTTTGATGGGAACACATTCTCTTGAGGTTTATTTAGTCAGCGTGAATCTGTGTGAAGGCAGTACAACAAAATACATGGCAGTAAATCTTAACGGTTTTGATAACCAAAACCTGGATTTTCAGGGCTGTTATCATCAGATTTACCCTGTCAAAAGTTAAACATGTTTTTTTATTATTTTTGTTTTAGTGGAGCTATTAGCATTGTGATAATCTGCAAAAACACACTGTAATAGAAAACGTTATCCAAATTGACCCTGGTGTTCCACAGAGTCACAAGCACTTTTCAGACTGACAAATGTATGTGCAATGTTTCTGCTTCTGTAATTTCTCGCTGTCACTTTGAATTTCACAGAGGTAAAATAGGGGAACAAGGTCATCCCATCTCTGTGCCAGCTCTGGAGGTAGTGAAAGAGGTGTTAAAAGGCTAAACAGGATATCTGTAAGAAGGCAGAGTGAACAGGGGTGAAAAGCACTCACTCAGTGTGTAAACATGGAGCTCCCATCATGTTTTTATCTGCCATGCTGTCTGACACTCACAATGCCACAAAGCAATGGGAAAATCAATGACTGGTGCACCAATATCACTCTGTTGTTGAATTAAGCTAAAGGTAAAAAGTTGTAATGGCATGAAGCTGTTTGGAACAGTCTCCCAGATGTAGGGGGGAATCGGGGGGAGAAAATATTTTAAAGAACTGAGAATGCTTTTTGTATCAAATAATTTCTTGTTACACCATGTTAGCTCGTAGTTGCTATGAATTTATTAAGTTCTTTTAAACAAAATTCAAACAGAATTGTTAACTCCAGTTTTACCTCGTTACCCTCTTTATCTCAGTGGGGAATCAGCCATGTGGACGACAAATGGTTTATAGTTTTGGTGGGAACTGTTCAAACAAAGAGTCATAAAAACAAAAGAAATCTTTATTGCAGGATCCCTTGTAGCAGAATACACTCTTGCTCTGATAGGAGGAGACCTGAGGAGAGTATGCATGGGGTCCACATGTATAAAAAACTCTCTGTGACCCACACCCTGCCCCCAATGGGTCATTCAACTGCCATACAAGCTGCCTTCCACTGTTTCTCTGTTTTCTCAACATTTAGTTTAACTTTTAGTGCAGGCAGAAATTGGCTGGTCAATTACAAAGTGTTTTCTTCTTTCCTTTGATGTAATCTTGACAGGAGGGCCTCAGAAAGTCCACCGTATCCCAAGAAGGATAGGCCTTAGAAGGAGGATGCAAGCCCTGCACTCATCCTAAAGCTGAATCTTGACACCATAAGCCTTTTCACTTGCTGGAACCGTGTAAGGAAAAAAGCACAAAGACATTTTTTTGTAAAAATGTCAATTTTTTTGAAGAGATATTTTGAAGACGTTTGTCAAGTAATGATTATTTTGTCACTCTTTGCGCTGCAAGAGATAGGATAACAAATTTGTGCAAAACAAAAACTGAGTAATTGCTGTTAACTGTGTGAAATCCATAAAGATCTTTGAGTAAATTTCTGTTTAATTTTTTATTGTTGTCTTTATAGTCCCATTACTTTTTTTTGTTTTAAATCCAAGTGACATTGCTGCAGAACATACAGTCTCAATGCCCAGGTTGTCATAAAAAAAGAGATGTTAGGAGCTTGTCTGTGCACCACAGAATTGATGTTTTACAAGCTTTTAAAGACAAACAGTCCTGGTGAGACACAATGGTTGAAAAATAGCTGAGGGCTAAGAGGGTGAATAAACCCTATTATAGATTTAAAGAGAAGTTATCTGTGGTTAATGTGCATAAACACTGTAATAATCTGCTACTTGAGAAGGTAAGTGCTCATTCTATTATCATATTATTTATTTATAATTATAAAAAAAAAATTCAATATTCTAATGATAACCAAATCATCAGAACTATCATATACAAAATCACCTTAGAAAACATTTGCTTAATTTTACAACATCCACAATTTAGCTGACCGTGAAGGAGGTGTGGTGTGACATTGTTTATCAAAACTATAAGAAAACAACTTGGTAGCATTGCATGACAAAATCAGGTCAGCCAGCTGCATATGCATGACAAAAGCATAAACAGGCTCTAATACAGTAGTTCCCTCAAAAGTTACTGCTAAATACAAGGAGTACATTATTGGATTGAGCCTCTGTAGAGCAGGTGTGACTGTAAGAGTGAACAGGTACAGGACAGATAAAGGGTAAAGGCAATGTCTGCAATAAAACATAAAAAATTCTTAAACAGGATACAAAACCTCCTGGGTGGCTTTTACACATCTGTCTCTGTGTGAGAAGAACTCCTTCGTTGAATAACCAAACACATTGCACAATCACTGGGACTTATTTAAGAGGAGAAGAGATTTTAGGATTGATGTAAGACTGGGAATGAATAAAATGGGATTTACACAAATTAGATTAAAGTTTTACCAGCCTGCTAGCTCATAAAAATCAACAAAAAATCTTTCTAGTTTAGGGCTGAGCAGCACAAAGACAGTGTGACCCATCATCTGAGCCACTCTACATCTTAGCATCCTTATAAAAGTGGTAAGTGAGCAGGTTGAGAGAAAACAGTCTCCATTTTTAAATGTCAAGGCGTGCCTTTCATCTGAAGCAGGCAAATTATTTTCCTGACACCTCGCAGTAATTCAGAGCCAGCTTGTAAATTCCTCTCAGCGCTGAAGCGGTCTGATTTCAGTATCCTTCAGCGCATTATCAGCACTTCTGTGTTAATAGCTGAATTTTTCAGACGTGGTGAATAAAATATTTCTACCTCCTGCTTTATCAGGGCCATTAAACACTCTGTAATAGTCTGCACACAATCACACACACATGCTAAGCCCAGAGTCCCAAACTGAAGAAGCTCAGGGCCTCCAGACACAGCCAGTGTGAAAGCAGAGTGCTTTTATCTTAATTGAAATCAGGAGGGTAAATGTATGAAACGCCTTAATGCCAAAATTCAAAATAGCTCCTGATGTGTTTGGTGGAGAGAGAATCCCCGGGAGGTAAGCGTGAAGGAGATCTGACCGTTTTACTTAAGGACACTTGGACACCAATGAAAGACACTGACTGTGGGATATCTTCACAGGCAGACAGCTCAATGACGGAGCTTTAGAGACTGACTAAACAATCGAGGACTGTGTCAATTTACTTTGTTTTTTTTATCACAACTCACTTTCAGTTTATTAAGAGGACTGAAAAGACAGAAAAAAGTCCTATTATCAAGACTTAAATTAAAAAAGAAAATTGATTTTTATTGTGTTATATGTGTAGCTGGTATTGAAAAGCTGTGATGAATGAAGAATTTCTTATGTCAGTGATGTTGATGCATCCTGTCTTTATGCATTCAAGTCTTCAAAAGAACCACTGAACACAAGGTCTGCACCTTTATCTTTCCCACACAGTATAAGTCAGGGTATCGTCTGTATCAGATTCAGCAAGGGCCTAGCTTTTGTCAAAGTCTAACAAGTGAATGTTTTTACAAGGATGACTTTGTTGTCTCTTATTGTAATTATGACTTTATGCCAAAGCTGTGGTGGTGCAGTGCTGTAATCAAAACTTTAAGTTTTCTAGAGAGAGTGAAACTGCATGGGATGTCACTATGAAAATCTCTGAATGCACATTCAGCTTGCTAAGCCACGTCTATGAAACAGCTGTCTTCACTTGTGTCTTTTAAGAGTGACTTCGTGAGATTTCATAAACATCTCTCGTAGACCACGGATCAGGGGATGGCATTGAAAATGTAACACTTTTATTGTGAATAAACTCCTAAAAAAGTAGGACGTTTACAACTGCAATGAAATAGTAAATGCATTTACTAGAGCTTTACTAAACTAGAGCTTGAGAGAAGATTAATTTTCCAGCTAGACAATGACCTGAAGCATACAGTACAGAAAAAGCTAACTTTTAAATGCTGTCCATGTCTGATCCCTGTGAAACCTGACAAAGTTTGAGCAAAGAATAATGGAGTAAAACTGCAGTGTTCAGATGTGCAAGCCTGGTTGAGACCTATCCACACAGCCTTTGTGCTGTGAGTGCAGCCAAAGGTGACTCTACCAAATACTGACTTGAGGGGGGAATGTTAATGCAATCATTTATTTTACATTGCAAAAAAAAAAAAAAAAAAAAAAAAAAAGGTTTTAACTTTGATATTAAAGAGGATTTTTTTTTTCATTTAAAAAAAAAAAGTCAAATCATATTGGCCATAATTGATTTATTTTATTAATAAAAGGGTAAAATGCCCAAGGAGGCACAGGATAATTCTCTTAGCATTATTAGATTATATAAATCCCTCTAATCTTATAGTCTGGTTGATAAGAGCTCTGTTAAGGCAGATAGTGATCTGTATTTGACTCTGTTACATTCCCCAACATCAGTACAGTTTTCAGGAGTTTTCATCTGTTGACAAAATCAATTTTTTGTTTACAAAAATATTTTGTTAAAGAATGACACTGTCATAATGACTGGGACAGCAGATGTAACTGTAATCTGAAAAAAAAAATGTATCCTTAAAACTAGAGGGTCAAACTCAACAATCACAAGAGGTATAAAATACCACTAAGCCCATCTCTCCTGCTCTGTATTGCTCTGCAACATGTGATTTTCAGTAAACCCTTTATCAGCTGAACAAGTACTCAGGCTGAAGGTGAGAAAACTGTTAGGTCACTGATTGCATCATTTTCTCTCAAACAGATAAGCATGAAAAAATAATGAGTTATACAATTCTATCCAGGCGTTGCTTAAATATCACACTCACAAGAATGGTAGAACATGGAGGCCGTAATGTGATTAGCTCATCCGTGAGTCAGAGTGAGCGTTCTCACCAGGCTGAGATGACACATTCATACAGGACGGACTGGCAATTAGATATGCTTTTTGATTGAATTTCCCGAATTTCCCCTTACAGATTATCAATTAAGGATTCTTCTTCTTCCTGTTCGTCTTCCTCCTCTTTTCTTCAAAAGTATCCTGAATCTACGGCATTTGCCATTGTGAACGGATAATAATGAACACAGTCTCGATTCCTCTCATCTCGATTCACATATTCCACATCAAAATATAGAAGTACAGCAGACAGGAGTCTGGATTTAGTATAGGAGGTGATCTGTATTCTGTTAAACAGCCTGCATAGAGAGAAAAAGCAAATGGAACACATTCTGCTGTAAAATCTGTAAGTGAATGCAGCTAAAACTCTTTCTAGATTGTACATTTCAAATTGAGTGAACAATCATGTCTGCAAGAGTAATTCAACAAGATGAGACCACATGATTCAGTACATGTGTTGTACGTCAGTTTGATATCAGGGGAGATGAATCAGTTAATTAAGAAACATGTTTAGGCATAAAGCAATTAATTTTAATAAAGGATTTATGGAATTTTTAAGACAAGTATATTAC
The DNA here is from genome assembly GCF_018320785.1 of Cheilinus undulatus. Lineage (NCBI taxonomy): Eukaryota > Metazoa > Chordata > Actinopteri > Labriformes > Labridae > Cheilinus > Cheilinus undulatus. The sequence continues at coordinate 19,214,059 of NC_054870.1, read as the reverse complement.
ATGAGCATGTCTCTACCTGTTGAGCTAAAGGACCAGGTGATGTTGAGGTTGAAGTTGTTTGAGGCATTGATGGACATGTCCAGGTTCTTGTTGGCCTACGGAAGAAAAGCAAATGAACGGAGGAGTTACTGAGCTGGACATAAGAAGTAACAGGCATTCATTTTTGTTGTCTTTCTTTCTTTTTCATATTTTATCATTCACTGCTGGGTTGTCATGGTCACTCTAAAGTGCCCTCGTGGTAGCCAAAACACGTGATAAAAGTGCCCTCTTGGGAGCCAAAACGTGTGCTAAAGTGCCCTCCGAAGTTGAAACGCGTGCTAAAGTGCCCTCCTGGTTGGCAAAACACACTAAACTGCCCTCTTGGGTGGAAAAAACACACTAAACTGCCTCCTTGGCTGGTTAAAACATGATAAACTGCCCACTTGGGTGGCAAAAAGGCATGTTTAAGTACCCATCTCACTGGCAAAATACACTAAACTGCCCTCTTGGGTGAAGAAAGCACACTAAACTCCAGAAGACCATTAGGACTAGGAAATACTATGAAACATTACTTTTGCAATGACTTTCATGTCGGGCCCTTTTTGGATCAATACTGAGCCAGAACTATATCTCATAGAACCAGTTTGGATTATCTGGTGCTAATATGGTGTTGAAATGCACTAGACTACAGGAAATGGCATCAACTTTATTGAAAATGTTCTAGGGGAAAACCTCCAGACCCCCTAGGGATTTATTTATTTATTTATGTGTGTTCTTCACAGTCCAACGTTGAATCTACACAGTTCTTGTGGATGCTGATCCTAACTACAAACTAACTTGAGTAGTCTGTCTAGTTAGTCTGTTTAAAGGCTATATAATGTGCCATCTGTATAACATATTAACATGTCTAAAGTGCGCTCGAAAACATGCAAAACTTAGTGCGAAAAACTTCAGTGGCGAGAATGCGCTGTATGTGCCCTTTTTTTTTTCTTTCTTTTCGCCCCTGCCCTTGAAAAAAATCTGTGCACACCACTGCTGCTGGGCTGTTTTTGCAACTCTTGTTGGCCATCCTGGAAAGTTTTCCCTTTTCTTCCTCCAGGTCTGCAGTCCATTTTGCACTCGGCCACAGCACAACATGAGAAAAGATGTCTCAACCTGCTTCACCACAGGGTGAATTTGAATCTGTCGGCCTCTTTAGAAGCCGTTCCATTGATTTTGTGATTTTGTCTGCAAACCTGCCTTGAAATTCTACTTTAAGCTGTAACGGCACCTTAGGGCACTCAGAGAGAAACAAAGTCAAGAATATAGATGTGTCTCCCTTTAAGAGCACCTGAACACCAAAGAAGATAAATGTTTAACAGCTTCAAAAACATGGGATACATGGTGATCAGTATTCATTTATCTTCTCCATGTTTCCCTTCTGATTTTTCTCTGTCTTTACTGTCAATCAAAATACTAGAAAAAACAACGAAACTGTGGAAAAATTGGATGATGCATACATTCTTACTGTGATAATGAAATTATGACGGATTCAGGGATTGCAAAAAGCTGGTGTTATGGGTCCATAATGATTAAAAAGAAAAAGGTTTAACCACTGGAGGCATTTACAAGCCCTAACAAAGGGCAGTGACAAGAGTAACCAGCATGTTTACTAACACAACTAAGTTGGCAGTCATGGTGCCATTTAAAATACTAGACAGAGAGAGAGAAACTTGTTTTATTGTTTAAAGAACATCCAGTTTGCAACTATAATAAAGAAATGAGGGATCATAAGACAATCTCTCAGTTCTCATTCATGTGTGACCCTAAGTGAATGTCTTACCTGTTCAGGTGTAGCCATGAAGTTGATGGCAGTGTAGTAGCGGTCGTCTTCCTGAAGCAAACTGAATGTAAACTGGTAATCGATCAACAGGTTGTCTAAGAAACAGTTAGAAAGACATAGGTAGAAAGAAAGACATAAGGAAAAACATGAATATATCAGTGCAAGCAACAAAAAACCCACAAACATTCTGTCTATCTTCTAAAGCAGTGTTTCCTAACAATTTTCCCCTGGTGGCCCCGCTAAATATAAAAGACAAAGAAATTCTTATTTTTTACAACTGTTACAATCTTTCATGGTCGCTGCTACCAGGCCACCCCCTGGTAGAGGAATCATACAAACTGTGCATTTAATACAAAGTTAGACTCAATTGAAAACAGCCTTGGAAAATGTCTAACACGATATTTTAAAAGTAAAAATCATCCCTTAAGAGTAAAGTTACACAAACTGCAGCCCACTGAAGATTCTTTTTATTGTCAAAAAATATACTTTGGGGCTTTTTGTGCCCTCATTGACAGAAAAGGACAATGGATAGAGTCAGAAACAGTGACAATATAGTTGGGGGAGAAGCCATAGTTCGGATTTGAACCCGGGTCACCCACGTACTTGGGGCGTGACCCAACCACTTGGCCATCTGCAAACCATTAACTTTCAATTTTTGTCAGTTGGTTAAGATGTTGTTTTTTCAGAATTGAAATTATGAAGCAAGAAATTAAATTGACAATCAAAATTTAAGCCACAGTTACTATTTTTATGTAAGACCCTGCAGAACATAGATTTACATTTTCTTTTATGATTCACTTTCCCAGTTGCACTGCTGCTTTATTTCCCCAAAAAGCTCTGGACAATGAAATCTTCTGAGTGATGATACATTCTAGTGGTAATGCAGTTTTTCCAGCTTGTTGTAATTCTTGGGTTGTTTGGCCTGCTTACTGATCTCCCTCATTTTCTCTTTAGGGGTGCCCTTAATCCTGGCTCACTTTATTGACAGCACCATCAAGCACAGACAGATTTATGGAAGTAAAACCACTGAAGAAGCTGACAGTGGAAAGCATTTAATCTGTTAAATAAAACTAAGTGAGGGTTTTATCAAAAATCTCAATTGTATGGAAAAATATAAGCGCTAAGCCTGTTTGTGAATGATTACATACATCTTAATACTTAATATAAAAGGGGTGCTCACAATGAGGATACTGCGTTCTTAGACAACCATCAGGTCAATCAATATAACATGAGTGAGCGTTCAAATAATCATGTTCTCTCAGAGATTTAATCATTTCTGATAGCAGCTTCCATGGAGTGTGTGGAAGCAGCTCTTTGTCAGCCAGACAATGGCCGGCGTATAGATAGAGGGGATCATGGTGATTGAACATCTGGACAGACAGCAGGAGCCACGCTGGGTCACCTTGTCTGCCCGCTGATGGGAGGAGGAGGGGAGGAGAGGAGCACGGAGGAGAAAAAATAGGTAATGTGGAGAGAAAGCAGCTCTGTGGCCATGAGAGGATAACCGTGAGAGCGGATATTTTTTAAGTTAATCAGCGTGACTGCAGAATGCAAGCCCTTCAGGGTAGTCCAGGTGTGTGTGAGAGGGAGAGTGAGTGTTCCACGTCTGCATACAAGGGCAGCTCAGGTCAAAACAGACTCATGCAGGCAACACTCATTATTGATGTTTGGGTCCAATTTTCCTACTTTTGACCGTCAGTCCAAGCAGCTGCTATGCTTTTTATTTCACTGCCATAAGTAATTCAAGTAGGCAAGTTGAAATATGATAATAGTTCTGTTAGGAAATGACTTGGTTTTTAAACTAAAGATGTGATCACAAGTGAGAAAGAACATAATGCTGCACACTTTACAAACAGGTCTATAGCCTCTACTTGCTCACTTGTCACTGAATAAAAACTGTGTGACCTACTGTGATGAAATCAGAGGGACGATAAGGATGGAGTGTTTGGATTTTCCCCATATTTTCCCACATTAATTTTCCCCGTCCACCTTTACAATCCTTCCAGAGCCGACTGTTGAGAAGCATCCCCACAGAGTGATGCTGCCACCAGTGTGCTTCACAGTGGAGATGATGTGTTTGTGGTGATGTGCAGTGTTTGGTGTGTGTCTAGTCTGATGGCCAAAAAGCACCATTTCTAGTGGAGATTTAATGTGAGTTTGCTTCAACAGTGTCTTTCTCTTTGCTCCTCTCCCATAAATCTGGTGGCCAACAGTTGTTGTACGCAGAGTCTCTCCCATCTCAGCTGCTAAAGCTTGTAACTCCTTCAGAGTCGTCATAGGTGTCTTGGTGGTCTCTCTCACTAGTCTCCTTCTCACAGTGTCGCTCAGTTTGTGAGGAGGGCTTGATCTGGGTAAATTTACATGTGCCATATTCCTTCCCTTTCTTGATGTCAGAATTAACTGAACTCCAATGTTCAGTGCCTTTGAAATAATTTTAATTCCATTCTCTTACTTTTACTTTTCAATAGCATTTTCTCTGTGCTGCTTGGAGTGTTCTTTTTGTCTTCATGTTGTAATGGTAGCCAGGCACAGGTGTGCTTACACTACAATATTATTGTCATCGTTTTGTAATTATAATGGTTATTTCTGCCACTTTTTGGCTACTTTTTGCCTTTTTTGCCTCTTTTCACAATTCTTTTTTTTTTTTTAATTAACGGTGTCTCAGTTTCTTTGATCTGTTTCCTGACATCCTTATGTTTGTGCAGTCATGGCCTAGCTATGAAGTCTAACATTACTTTTCAAATGGTTTAGCTCAGTGTGCCCATCCACATTGTTAACTACCAACAAAAAGGCAACTTTGTTTTAAGAAAAAAGGTTTACGGTCTAAAAAAATGCTATATTTGTGCTACAGAATTTAAAAAATAAACACAATTCATGTTTTACTGCTTTGAAATAAGTGGTTATTATTCTGGTAAAAAATAAAATATGGTTATCAT